>NC_090922.1:1057675019-1057978050 GCF_040938575.1 Ambystoma mexicanum | reverse complement strand
GGATGTTTTTGAGGGGTATCCTATTGATGTCCAGATGACATTTGGTTTGCTAGGATGGTGGAAATGCGTACCAAGGACAACACCATGAGAATTGAATAGTATACTGCTGCAGCAGGAGGATTGAGGCATGGTTGAAGCCAGCTCATCGAACCAATTGTCTCGGATTGTTTCAATGCAGGTGGATGGGAGCGGGAGCATGTTTCCAATGTAAAAGTTCCAAGGAGTAATCACGGAGAATGGAGTTTGCACAGCATGGAACAGGCTTGATCTGAACATTTGTCTTTTTCGTTTTGGATTCTTAATTTACACTGCCTTCTATTCTCCCCCATTACTTGCCTTCCCCGGCTCACTTTCTCCACTATCTTTAAATTCTTCACACTCCCTGCTCTGTTCTTTCTGTCCCTCCCCTGTTCTGTCACCTTTCACTCTCTCCCTCCTTTGGAAGTCCATTTGCACGCTCACTCACTCTTTCACACTTCCTTGTGTGTTCTCGTATTCCCTGCAGCATACTTCAATATTGTCCTTCATTCCCTTACTATTTAGTGTCCTTTGTGTTTGTCACTCCTTCCTGTTCCTTCTGTATCACTTCTTTTTCTTCCATTCTAACTTTACATTGCCTCTAGTTTCTGCCCTTTATGCCTACTATGCTCTTTGCTCTCTCTCATATGCAGTGTCTTTTACTCTTTTTGTGGTTCAGTCGATTGGATCGTCCTCCATCACATTCTCTTTCTTACCCTCATGTTCTCCATGTTCTCTTTCATTTGCTTTTACTCTCTTTTCTCTCGCTCCCATTCGGTCTCTCCTTTCTCTTCCTTTTGGGCTGCTCTATTTTCACCTCCAATTTTGTATTTTGTCTCTTACTCCCATTCTCCAGAGCACTGATGTTGTCCCATGCCATTCACGAGTAGGTCATCCAGTCCTGGTGTTTCCTTCCCAGCAAGACTAAAAGTCCCAGTATGCAAAGAATAAAGCCTGCACTGGATGACGCGATTACATACCACATGGGAAAATTCTATAGCTCTGTGTCTGTCTCTCTCTCCCCCTTTCTCTTTAGATCACTACTCATTCAATTTCTTGCTTCCCTCACACTCACATTATCTTGCCTTGTGCTTTCTCTGACTCATATCTCCTCTTTCATTCTTTATTTCCCAACTTTTCAGTTTCATCGCTCTTGCTCTCTCCCTCTGCCTCTCTGTCTCTCTCTCACTCCTTTCTTACTCAGGCGCTCTGTATCCCTTGACCTCTCATCCTGTCTCTCTTTCCCTCCATCTCAATCTCTCTTGCCCCTGTCCTTCACCCATTACATGTATGTGTCTGTCACGTTTCACCCTTTTCTTTATGTATCTCCCTACAGCTCTGTATGTGCTACTAAGTGCTTTAAGTGGCATGAAAATTGAGAGGGGGCTGTGAAAAGAGGTGTGGCCTAAGTGATGGGCGTGGCATAAAGAGCGCCGGGTTGAGAGAGGCCTGCATAATGCACACTAGACTTGGTGCAGATTTCATTTGTCACAACACTCAAACTGTGAAAGGTTTTCTAAACAATGACCCATATAAAATCTTTTGTCCAGCTTCAGCAATTGTCTTTGAGGCTTGGGCTATCCTGAGTGAACCGAGGATCACTTCTAGTTTCCCAAAATGTTTCCTTTCATTGTTTGTGCTTTCACACTTATAACCTTCTTCACTCTGGTAAATGACACGTTCCTGCGTTTACTGCTTAGTACCAGCAAAAAAAAATGTTTTTGTGTGCGAGTGTTGAGATCGGTGAAATACTTAATTTTTATCTGAGCAATCAAAGCCCACATGGTTCATCGTTGCTTTCTCTGGTACTAAATTATGTATCTCTATCATTGCTATTAAACTCGTAGGTACAGTTGCAGTAGATGTTACGTGGTAGAACCTCGTCAGTTAGAGTGCCCAAGATCAATTACATGTTAATTAAAGCTATTGCTAGACAGCCAGCTACATGGGCATTTCCACAGGCCGGATTTATAGCCCCACCCGGACATTATATTTTCATTTATTTAGCATTTGTATGGCGCACTAAGCCATTAGGCATCAAGGCGCTTGTTACATGGAATACATACAGTGACAGTTATACAACACTAAACAACATTAAACAACATTAATGTTGTACAACATTAAACAGGTTGGTGTTCTGGGTACACAGTTGCACTTGATGTAAGAATAGTTAAAGGTTGCTATTGTTAGTTACTTTGGGGAGAGACGGTTTGAAGAAAGGTTAGTTTCCCCAGAGAAGCCTCTCCGCTTCTCTTCACCAGCGGCCCATGAGCTTGTTTAGTAGCCCTGAAAGATACATGGAATCAGTACCCTCCTTTTACAGGTGTTGTATCTAAAGTGTGTAGAGGATGCAAGTCATGCTGGCCACAATACAGAAATAATAATATGATAACTGTTGCATCCCTTCACGGAGCAAAGTCAGATGATGCTAATAGTTGCAACAGTGTGGTAAAGAAATAAAGAACGGTGGCCCTTGAGTGCTCAAACAACTTTAGCAGGTACTGCACTTTAATGACTAAAATACTGGATTGGGCGCCCAAAAGACCAAATTCCTATTCTAGCCAACTTGCCCAAAACTCTGTGAGCCTGGGCGTACACATTTCACAACAGGTTTAAAGCCAACACTGTGAGCTCTGAAGAGGTTTATATAACTAAAATGTCTGTCAGAACAAATGATAGCAGTGGCCTCTTACCCACTTAAATTGCAGTGCAGTTTTTAATTTCATGACTTTTAAAGAAAGTGTATCATGCTTTAAAGTTACGTTTTACAATGTAAATGAACAAGGAGTCATGAAAGCTGCCTCACAGTCAACAAATATTGAAGTTTCACGTTACCCCCATGAAGAGAAGGTCCCTGTAATGCCCCTCTTGAACCCCATAAGTATGACACCCCGAAGAATCGGAGATGCAAGATGCCAGCCCCTGTTTGGACAGCCTCCAGGGGGGGCAGTGACAAACACATATGGAAACAGATATTCTCTCAGACAGCCATTCAACCCTTATCCAGCTAATGTCATCATGGATACAGGTGCCCCAACACTGATTATGGATCCAGACGCCTCAATGGACCTGATCGACTAATGGCAAATATCCTGTAGTGCTGACGTCAGTAGAGACACCACGACATAGTAACGTTAGCCATGAAGCACACTCACATCCATGCACAAAGTTACATGGACACACACATGCACACACAAACAACATGCTTACACAGTTCTGTAGATATAGGATAGATACATATGTATACCCTCGAAAGTTTTTATTATTTCTTTTCATTTGCCAAAGGCAGAAATGCAAGGCAACAAGAGATGCAGAGCAAACTTGCCGACGCTTATTGCAACTAACCACATGGAACTACAGGATTGTATAAGGAACCTGGAAGAAGCAACATACTACCAACCTATAAGAAGAATAGCACAATATAGGCATATAGCAATTATAGCATAACTATGGTAGAGTTACATGAAGCCACAGGCCTCAGAACGAAAAGCGAAGCAAAGCAGAATCAGGCTGCATGAAGCACAAAGCCAGGGCTTGCAGCCAAGGTCAGAGATGAGCAGCACATTCCTAAGCTCAGAGACAAGGATCCACCTGCAAAACCAGTGGAATAAATGCTCACTAATTACAGAATAGAAGGCTCTGTGTTGCGGTCTTCACCCACGTGGTGCAGCCGAGCCCAACAATGGCCATTTACCCATGGTGAGAAGAGGAGCTGTTCCTAGCGAAGCAGACACAAAATGATACATAGAGTGTTTTACAACATTGCAAACCTGAAGGCACTCTCAAAGACAAAGTGGTAATGCTGACGGCTAAAATGGGAACACATAGGGCCTCATTAGGAGTTTGCCGGTCCAGAAACAAGGGTGCCTGGAAGGCTTACTCCATGTCTACATGCCGCAGCTGCTTTGTCCAAAAGGTCTGAGCATGTCGGGCGAAGCGGCCACGGAAAGCAGACTCTTCACAGGAGCACCGGCACTGTTGCTAACGGTGCCGGTGCTCCCGTGTCCTCACTTCCATAGAGTCCCTCTATGGGAATGGGGACTAACAATTTGCCGGCGCCTGACTTCCTGGGCCGCCGGACTCATAATGAGCCGGTAGCACTGGGAAGTTAGGCGCCAGTAAATTATAAAAGTTCGGCGGCAACACACCGGTAGCCCCGGCAGGGCTACCACCGGACCCGTAATGAGGCCCATAGTCTTTCTCATTACTTTAAGAAGGTGCACTGAATGCTGAGAACAGCTGGGTGCCAGGCCTGGGGAGATCAGCTCCAGCCAATCAGGGAACATAAATCCAGGGGTGGATGGCAGAGGGCCAGGGCCAAAGGTAATCCTATGTCTCTGCAATAGATGGTTTTTGGGGAAGGGTCAGGCAAGCCACCTGACATGCAAGGGCCAGTAGAATAACTTCTATAGGTGCCAGCCTTAGGCCAATAAGGTGGGCTTTTAGGTTTTTTGGGAAAGGCCTGATTTGTGATGTCAGAATGGTACAAAAACTCCTGACATGCGCTCAGGCGCTATGATTGCTTGAAACGTTTTTCCTGTATGATCCCTGTCTGTTACGGAAAATAAAGGACAGTTCTAACTTGCCTTTGGCTGAGTCCTCCATTTGTATGCTGGAGGAGGGTTCATTGGGCCCTGGGTGCTCTGAACGGTGATAGCAAGGTGTCCTCTCTGGCATACCTATACACCCATGAACAAAGGATTCTCTGAAACCAGAACGTGAATTAAAGCAGATCCAAGTTACTGGCATGTTTTTTCACACTTTGTAAATCACTACACAAACTGATGATGGATACTCTGCAAACCCTGGACACACTGGTCACATAGAGCCCATCGGTTCTCTCTATGTGAGATCTGCACTGGGGGTTCTACTCCCTGCAGGAGCATTATTTTTTTTTTTTATAAATCTTTTTTTTATTTGTTTGTTAAACAGAGAACAAGAAGAAGAAAAAGAAGGGTAGCGCTTACAGCATGAGTACACAAAAGACATTAGGAGACCTATCATCGAGATCACAATAGATAGCAGTTGGCAACATATTCCTTGGCAGTTGTATGGTTCTGCGCGGGGGGGTGGGAGGGGGGACCGGGGTTCGAAATCGAAAATCCACACCCTCCACCCGGCAGCTGCGTAGGGCGTCGCCGCTGTCCCTTGTTTTGGTTTTTGCATTTATAGTTCCCATTTTCCCCATATTTTCTGAAATTTACGGGGGGCACCCCTTGCATTATAAATTCGCCTCTCCAGGGAGGCACATCTGTCCATTTCATTGGACCATCTGTCAATGGTTATCCTGTCCCCCGAGCCCCATGTGGCTGCCGTGAGTCTCTTTCCAGCACCAAGCGCTACTCCTAGAAACAGTCTTTCATATTTGTTAAGGTCAGTTTCGCCTCCTATACCCAGCAGGATAAGCTTAGGGTCTCTCGGGATTGTGGAGCCAAGTATTCTAGAGAGGCGGAGTAAACACGCAGTCCAAAACTCCTGCAGCACCCCACAATCCCATAACAAATGGTAGAAGGTGCCCTCCGCCCTTTTACATCGACTGCATTCTGCATTTACATCCCCACCCCAACTGGCCATTTGCGTTCTGGAGTAGTAGGACCTGTGCAGGATTCGTAGCTGAATCAGCCGGAGTTTGGCATCTATCCCTATTTCCCTCGGGGACATCAGGGCCTCCACCCACTCCTCCGCCTCTAGTGGGCCCAGGTCCTGTTCCCATTTAGCCCTGAGATTGTCAAGTTCCCTGGATCCAAAGGAGTTAATTGCCTGATAGAGGGTGGAGGTTACCTTGTGGGGGATGTGGTGTGGGAGTATGTTTGTTTCCAGGGGAGAGCAGGCGGGTACATCGGCCAGGTTCGGGAGTTGGGTATTAATAGCGTGCGTGAGCTGGAGGTATCTGAAGCGGTCCATGGGTGACAGCCCGTGTCTCGTTCGTAGGGTTTCAAAGTCCACCATTCGCCCCTCCTGGACTATGTCCGCCAGTGTGGTTATCCCTTTTCTCTCCCAGGTTTCGAAGTGGCCCATTTTTTGTATTTCGGGAAGGTGTGCATTACGCCAGAGGGGTTGGATCAGGGTTGGTCTGTCTGCCCAGTGCAGGAGCATTATTGACTGCGCATCTCTTCCGGAGCAGAGGCTGAGCTTCTCTAAACAGATCTTGGAAGAAGGCCATATCAAGGTGCAGATCTGGCTGCTACCCCGTGAGAAAAAGACGAATGGGGAAAGGAATAGTAGTTTGCTGTAGGACCACCAGGAAGAAACTTAAAGACTTTTAGCATTATTCACACTTCCCTTCAATGCTTTGTCTGCAGCAATGAAGAACAAATCATTGGTTTTACATATTTGGCTATAGTCCTGTCTGCCATTGCCCTAGAAACACAAAGGATACAGCAGGTCATCGGGAGCACCGAAGGTGAACAGCTTGATCAAGCACCCTTTCCGTTCACCAGCCATCTGCACCTTTTATGCCTGAAGGGGTTAAAACTGTAGATGAGAGGTGTTAAGTGATAACAGCAGGGGGGGGGGGGCTTTTGAGGCAGGCACCTGCCTTGCCATTTTAGGACTGCTTAGACACCCACTACTGTATGGGTTTTTGTTTCCTGAACTGTGTGTCACATTTTCCTGGTAGTGGGGGCCAGAGGGGAGCCCTGCATAGCCCTGTCTCCAGTTGTTGCAGCCAGCGTGCCCCTTGCAGGGGACTCTACTGTCGACGTCAGTAACCGAGAAATAAACACAGCCTGAAGCTTTCTTTCACCATATTTCCATTATGGTGCTCATTCGCTGCAGGCAACCTGCACGGAGCCGTAGTTGGAATGCACCTAAGCCTAAATGGTTAAGGTGGTGCTTCACGCTGTGGGATTCATACCCCCTTGAGAAGGTGTCAGGCCTCCCCCCAGGGGAGCAAGCCTCACACTTTGATGACCACTGGGGGTCTATTGATGCCCCCAGGTTTCTGTTTGCTGCTGCTGCCACAGGCGTCACGTTAATGATTGCTAAAGTTTGCAGAGGTGTGAAATTTGCCAATCTCTTGCTATCAGAGCTGGCTGGGCATCACAGAAGGAGTGATCCCTTCTGCCTCAAACTGAGAGTGCTTCAGCCCTCCCAAGCCCAAAGTTGGCTCCACAGTCCCTGCCAAGGCAGGACAAATTTAACAGAGACTGGTCAGGCTTGTGGGTCTAATATCCCTGAAGAAGGCGTGGGACATGGAAGGAAAAATGAAGAAATAGAAGAAGGGTTCCTAGGGAGGTCAGACACCTCAAATTCTGTACTGGAATGAGGAAGAGGGACGTGGAGGTAATGAGTTGACAACACAGCCGTCTTAGATATTAACCAGAACGTAGGCATTAATGAGTTAACTGGTGGTGCAAAATGTTCCGGGGCGCAGTTTATGTATTTACCGCAGGGTGTCATGCTCATATTTTAGGGCAGTGAGGGTATTAACATTGTTAGAGATCGTTTTTTCTGGCGTGGAGGGATGGGTGGGGGCAGGTATGCTCGAGGGCCACGCCTGACCCCAGAGCACTCATGTACACGGTGCTCTCGCAAAAGATTGTTTCTGTCTAGCCTATCAGGCAATAGGGAAATGCCCAAACTGCAGGACCAACATGCTACTGCGGACAACGTTTTTAGTCAAAGTGGGGCTGTTTTTTTTAATTTATTTTTTACGATTGTGGTGCAGTTTGATAAGGTTGTTCACTTTGCAGCTAGTAGTTTTGGCCAGTGTTACTGTACGAACATTTTTTAAAATGCACAACATGCAACACATTTTAACTGAAATCTCTCTCTTCAGTACTACTCAAATAGTCAGCCATAGAAATTGTCATTTGCGAATATGGCCCACTTTTGTATTACTGCTGGAGCCAATGTCATGCCCCAGTCCCACCTGCATGTAACATTGAAAAATGTAATGCACGTATTGTTGAGGTTGAAACATGCTATGTCATGCATGTGGCATTTGGAATTGGCTTAGGTGCCATTGGTATGGTCTCCATGCGCAGAAGAGAAGAGGATCTGTGGTTCTAGGCGACTCTGGCCTGTTTTGTTATCCTTTCCTGACCTCCACTATGCCTCAGGAGATCGTGGAGCATGCACACGCTTCACTAGGGCCGCATTCACACAGAGCAATAAATACGTGTGACTCACTGTGTTCGCTGTCAGCGCCAGAATAACTTCTTCCGCGCCATCCTTTATTGCGCCCGTGTCACGTGGCTTGGGTCTCCCCTCGCCCACGTGGTTGGGCCCAGCTCGTCTACACCACATTCCTCCCAAACTTAGAATGCTACATCGCTACAACATTTTCGTAATACTGTCTCTTACGGTTTCTTTACAGTCCCAGCCTTTCGATGGTAAATTCCTTGGTGCACATATCCATGAAGCCGGGATGATCGTGGTGTCTCTCGGAATTGCTATCAGTATTGTGCTCTCTGGGGTGGCTCGGCCTCGTGGGAAATTGCGGATCTGGGGTTAGGCTCTTGGGCCAGCACAGGGTCTGGACCAGTCTGTGGGGATTCGCTATCGGTCTTCTCTGTTGGCACCTCCAGGTTCATTGGTGGCCTTCCACATGTGGCCTCTGCACCCGGTTGCTCTTTCCAAAGAGCCGCTGGAACTTTCCGAAAATGGGATGCATTTCGTGTCACTACTTCTGCCCCTCGGGCGGTTGTCACCATACTGTGGTTGGCACCCTGTACTGTCCAGGGGCCTGATTCGTAGGTTAGTGTCATCTTCTTTTGGGGTGTTCTGGTCTTCACCAGTACAGTATCCCCAGGCCGTAGTTCCCGGTGCTGTGTGTGGAGGGATTGGCTTTCCCATTCAATCCTCCTTGCTTGCCTTTCCTCTATGAGGGTTAAGTCCGGGTCGGGGTTTACTCAGTTCGGGTATAGTGGCAACTCAGCTTGTATTGGCCTCCTGAACATTAGGGCTGCGGGGCGCACCAGTGGACGTGTGCAGGGTTTGCCGGTGTGTTCGGAGGAACCTATATACGTCCGGCAGCCAGGGCTGGTGGTGATCCTTTGCAATCTCTATGGTTTTGTTTAGGGATCCCATAAACCGTTCTGCATCCGAATTTGCTTGCGGCCAGCAGGGTGTGATCCTTCTATGTTTAACACTCCGACTGGTGAGGAATTGCTTGAGCTCTTGGCTCGTGAATGGTGGGCCAGTGTTGTTCGTCAGCTTCTTGGGTATTCAGTGCATAGCGAATACCCTCTCAAGGGCGGTGATGACTGATTTTGCATTAGTGGACTGAACAGGCTCCACCTCTGGGTATCTGCTGAACGAGTAGGTACCCCTCACAGGCGATGGTGCAAAAGTCCATACTCACTGACTCCCTCCTCATGTCGTTCCGGGGCGTGCTGGTGATAGGTTCAGGTGTTGTTAGCCTCCTCACGGACTGGCATGCTGTGCAGGTTTTCACTAGTGCAGTCACGCGGTGTTGCATCCGCGGCATCCACATCATCGATTTCAGGTATGATTGTGTCTTCACAATGCCTTGATGACTGCTATGCGCTAGTGTCAGGGTTCTTGCTTTCAGTGACTCGGGTAGGACACTTCTGTGTCCTTCCAGTGCGATGCCTTCTTCCGAGACCGTGAGCTCATGGCAAATGCCGAACAGCGCTTGCAGTTTTTCTTGGGCTGCTGCGGTGCGTTGCACGACTGCGACCAGGTAGTTCTTCCAGTCTCCCGATTGGATGGTTTCGATATTGCGTTGCAGGCAGGTGTCTGTTTTCGTTTCTTCTGCTATTTCTTGCAGCGAAATAGCTCGAGAGCGGGCGCATGCAATCACATGACATACATGCTCTTCCGTTTCAAATGCATGTTCTTCCGTGTGCTTGGTGGCGGGTTGCGGGTGGCGTGACAAGTAGTCAGCCGGATTGTTAGCCCCGGCTTTGTATGCGATGTCAATGTTAAACAGCTGCAGTTGGATCTCCACTTTTCTAGCCATGCTTGGGGGTGTGGTGCTCATCCCCTGAAAATTGGTATTAGCGGTTTGTGGTCCGTAAATACTTTGGCAGGTTGTCTTAACAGGTACACTCTGAAGTGGCGGCAGCCCTACAGGATCGCCAGTGCTTCCTTATCGTTCTGGGCATAATTTTGCTCTGTCTTTGTCAGAGCAAGGCTTGCAAACGCAATTGGATAGACACTGCCATCTTTGTCTACTTGTGTGAGCACCGCCTCTAACCCTACTGGGCTGGCGTTTACCAGGAGTTCTGTGGATCGGTCTGTGCTGAATAATGCCATTCTTGTGGTGCTGGATAGTGAGTCTTTTATGTGTTGAAACGCCTACTGGTGCTGTTCCGTCTATTCCCACTGTACTTCCTTCTTTGTGAGGTCTTGTAGCGGCGCTGCAAGGGTGGCCAAATCTGGAATAAATCTTGCACAGTATGTGGCCATACCCATGAAGCTTCTCACTTCTGACACTGACCTGGGGGCTTTTGTATTCTTGATATCACTGACTTTGGCTGGGTCTGGCAATACTCCCTCTGAGTTAAACACGTAGCCAAAGAAGTTCAGCTCACTTCTGTTGAATTCTCATTTCTCGGTGTGTAGGGTAAGGCCTGCTTCTTATAATCGGTTGAGGACTGCAGCTAGTCATTCTTGGTGTTCACTTGTTGTGGTGCCATACACCAGGATGTGATCACTTATATTGGTGGTTCCAGCAAGGCCGCGGAGCACTCTCCTGATCTTGATTTGGGAAACCTCTGCTGCTGAGGAAATGCCGAAATTCAGTTGTGTATATCTTCGGAGGCCTAGGTGGGATGAGAACGTTGTTATGTACCTGGATTCTTTGGCAAGGTGTAGCTGGTGATAGCCTGACCAGTTTGCTGACTACCTTGGCTCCTGTTTGGTCTACAATCAGTTTGTCGATGGTGGGAGTGACGTGGCATTCTCGTCCAATGGCCATGATGGGTAGCCTCTTGTTGATGCATATCCTCACAGCGTTGGGTTGACGTGGTTTCTGTGCGACGACCATGGGCGACACCCATGAGGTGGGGTCTGATGTTTTTTCAATTATCCCCTGCTTTTCTAGTTTTTCTCATATGGAAGGGTACTTGGCTGTGTTGTTCTGCCTTTGGCTCTATCGTCGTATCGATATGTTGCTTGTTCGTTCTCCCGCGGAGGCATCCTATCCCCTGGAATATTTTATGGTGTTTCGCTAGCAGGTCGTCTATTTCTGGCTGGTCAATGTTGAACGCAAAATGCACTTCTCTGCAGTGCAACAGCTTAGGAGCGTTTCTAGTCCTGCGTCCACTACGTTCTTGCCCTGCACGTGGCACCGTTATAGGCTAGGTCTAATCGGAATGATCCACTCACTTGTAGGGTTCTCATGCTCCCGTATGCAAACAGTTTCACTCTTCTGACTTGAAGGTATGTCAAATAAAAGTTTATTGACTGACATTCCGAATGATCGACAGTATCGCATGTCTAGGAAAGATCATGGGCGGTCAAGGGTCGGGCACCTCCAGGGATCACACCACCTGAAGGATCTACCACCTGAAGGGTATTCATCTCAGTGATATACCCGGAACACAAACCTGAACAATAAGTATGCAAAAGAAAGAGCGGATAAGGTGGTCTTGAAATTAGTTTGTTTCAAGCCATCACTCACTGATGAATGGTGGCCCCAACTTGTTTATTGATGGGCTACATTTCACCCTGTGCTCCCCAACATTTCCCTGCTGGCATCACTGCCTTGTCACAGTTAGTGGCTAGCAACTGTTTCTTCAATATGAACATATTGGGCCTCATTACGGGTTTGGCGGTAGCCGTGCCTGTAACAAAGGCATGGCTACCGCCGGATCCCTGATTTTACAGGCACCCGCGAATGGGAAATTACTGGGTCATGCCGAGTTCAGCGGACCCGGTAATTGCCTATTTGTGAGTGCCGGCAATAAGGGACTCCCCATCCCCATTCGGCCCCATAGGGCTGAATGGGAATGGGGAGCTCGGATGCACCGGCACCGTGCATAACGGTGCCGGTGCATCCACGAGATGTGCTCGCGGGTGCCACACTGCCCACCAGGTCGGACCTGGCGGGCACCGTGACCCGCGAGCACAACTCGTGGTATGGCAGTATGGTAGCAATGGTGCCCATTGTGTAAAAGCCTTACTCTGTTGATGTCAAGGTTGTCAAACTTGTCACAGGTTTCTCCAGAACTAGAACTATCTTTATCCTGAACCCACTCCTCCTCACCTGAATCTTCTGAGGATGACGTGTCTCTTCGCCCCTTTCTCCTTGATGTTTTACTTTTAGTGAAGAGAAAAGGTCTTCTGCGGTAAGAACAGGAATGCAAGCCACGAAGAGAGGAAAAAATCGGGTGCTTAAAAAACCTCTCTTGATTGTTGAGACTTGTTGCAGAGTAGCTGTATCTCCAGACAAGGGCTGGTTCCAGTTGAGTGTTGATCCCAGATAGATGCTGACTCCAGGTGAATAATGGTTCCAGGTACGTGAAGGATCTTGTGACCGTAACAACGATCACGTGATGGAAGGAGCTGGATGCAGTGTCCGTGAACACCGGCAGATCGGGATTCCGAAGAGAAGGAAACCCGGATCGTAAGCAGGGCGACAAACAAATAAACAGATAAAGGACAGAAGACAAGACAGAAAAGGGAGACAGGTAAGAGGAGAAAAATGACACCCGCAAATGGGTAGGAGGACAGGGTGCGAGAGGGAGGGGCCGAGGAGCCGAGAGAAAGGGGAGTAGACTAGAGGAGGAAACAAAGTAAACAGAGGGAAAGCAAAGGCAAAGAAGATACAGGAAAAAAGGTACTTCTGACCACGGGCAGAAAAAGACAAAAGTAACGCGGGAAGGAAGAGGCAGCACCGGACTGGGACCGGTAAGATAGCAAAAGTAGGCATGGTAGAAGAACAAGGCACAAAGCGCGAGGTACGGAGCGTTACGGCAAAAAGTTGCAACGCACTGAACCAAGCAAGGAAGTGTGGTTAAATACGGAAGCAGAGGATAGACAGGCAGAAAAGACTAGAGCGATACAACAGGAAGTAAAAGGCCAAGGTGGAACATTCTAATGGCGGAGGAGGCACCATCGGTTTTCTAGACGCCAGGAACAACTTCTTGCAAACGGCATGACAGTTGACCCCATTGGTATCTTCACCGTTAGTTATATGACTGCTGCTTGCCTCGGATTACTGGCCTACCACATCAATTGCTTTCAGATTATTCAAACCACTCCTTCTCATTCAGCCACTGGTGCACTTCCTCTGCCTCTTTTCTAGCCAAAATTCACTAGGGGCCTATTCAATTCCAGAACCATCATCATGGACCTCTGTCTAGTCCATCAAGCATTCGATGGACCAAGGCCCCCTTTCATTATCAGTAACATGTTTCACTATTGTCCACTTCACTCTTATTTTGGAACTGGCCAAGCCTGCTGCAGTCTCTACCTCTCCTGTTCCTTCCCAGGCCCTCTGCACGGCTCTGGCTTCCCTTTTCATCTCTAAAACTCAGGGCATCTTGTCCTCTCTCTCTTCCTCTCCTTTTAACCCCTCTACTCCCTGCTCTTCCTTTGGCCCTTCTTCGGCCACTCCTCCTCCCCTTCTCTGCCTTTCCCCTGTTCTCCCCTGACGAGGTTTCTAGAAAAGTCTGATCTATAAAAGTCTCATCAAAACAGGTGCACCATTGTTCCTCCAAAACCATCAAAGACCACATTGACTCCCTGGCTCCTGCTCTGGCCAACTTCTGCAACTACTCCTTCACCACTGGAGTCTTCCCATCCCCCCTGAAGCAAACCCTCTGCCGACCCTTCCTGCCTGGCTAACTATCGCCCAATCTCCATCACTCCGTTCCTGGTCAAACTCCTGGAAAAGCTGGCCATCTCCCAGCTTAATCTTCACACTGAATCTGTTGGTTGTCTTCATGACCATCAGTCTAAATTCAGAGCTGCCAGAAGCACAGAAACTGCTCTCCTGAGCATCCGTGAAGGCCTGCTCTCCAACCGTGATTCCAACACCCCCTATGTCCTCATCTTACTTGATCTCTCTTCTGCCTTTGACATGGTCAACCATGCCATCCTGCTCAACCGTCTCCGTGATAACCTGGCCATGGTGTGGATGACTTCTTTCCTTTCTGATCGACCCTCCCAGGTCCAACTTGGGTCTTTCCTCTCCTCTATCTCTATCTCTACCTGTGGTGTCCCCCAGGGGTCTAACCTTTTTCCATGGCTGTTCAACCAATATCTGGCACTTCTTGGCCACCGCATTGCCGCTCTCTGCCCCAACTTTCAGTGCTACGTGGATGACACTCAGCTCATTTTCAGTATACCTTCGGCCACCTCTTCTCCATCTCTCATCTCTGACTGTCTGCCTGCTATTCAGGAGTGGTGTGCCACCAATTATCTCTGCCTCAATGCAAGTAAGATGGAGATGCTCCCCATCGGCACACCTGCTACCTCCTTTCCTGTCACTCTCTGGCCGGCCTCTCTTGGCCCTCTTCCTGCTCCTGCCCTCTTCCTGCTCCCACCTGCGAGGCTAAAAACCTTGGGGTCATCTTCGACTCCACACTCTCCTTCTCTCCTCACATCTCTGACCAAGAAGTCACACTACCAGCTGCACCTCCTCAGAGGTATTCTTCCTTTCCTCTCCTTCCCCCAGAAGCTCACTGTCTCCAGAGCTCTGGTTCTCGCTAGGCTGGACTACGACAACAGCATCTTTCTAAATCGGCCTGCTTCTACTCTCCGCCCTCTTCAACTCATCCAGAACAGGACTGTGAGACTTGTCCTTGGTCTCAATCCCATGGATCGTATCTCTCCAGGACTGAAATCTCTGCACTGGCTCGAAGTGGCTGCAAGGATTACGTTCAAAACCCTCTGCATTGTCCACAAGGCCTTCTGGGGTCTGGGGCCTCAATACCTTCAACTCTCTCTTCATAAATATATTCCTTCTCAAGCTCTTCGCTCATCTGCCTCCAAGTCCATCAGGGTCAGTTGCTTCTCCAAGCAACAAGTTGGTGGTAGATCTCTTTCTTCGTCAGGGGCCTCCCTCTGGAACAGCCTCCCTGCCTCCCTGAAACTTGAGGAGAACCATCCCCGGTTCTGGAAGTACCTGAAACTGCACTGATTATCTGCCCACCCTCTGATCTCGGGCCCAGGCCACCTCCCCCACCAGTTGCACACTTGCACTGCCTCCCTGGCAACCCCCGTACTTGGGGACTGTTTCCTGTATCCCTTACAGTCCCCCACCAGCACTTGACACCTGATGTCTGCAGTTACCCTTGCACTTGCCACCAGCTGGCCGTTCTTCTCTTATTGTTTTTATTTATTCTATTTATCCCATGTACTGCACTGTCCCCACACCTCTCCCACCCTGCACTTTTCCCCTTTCCAGCTTCCCCTGCACTTGCGCGATCTGAACGACACTTGGCCTAGTAGGATCGTTGTGTCTGGCTTCCCTCTGTCCCCCACTTTCTGCGTCGCGCCTTCAAACACTTGTGTATAGACGTGTCATAAATGCCATATCATATCATATCATATCATATCATATCATATTGTATGCATAGCTCCAGTACTAGGGATCCCAGACTAGCATGACACATTTTATTTGTTCTTACACTCCACTGGAGTAGTGATGACTGCCATTTACTTTGGTCTCCCACTTCTGCCACAACAACCGCCTAGTCCGGCCGGATATCTCTGTCCCTTTTGATAAAGCCAGCAGCAACAAAAAAAGAGCCCTTTCAGGTCACCATAACCATGCAACCGATCACACAGTTTACGCATGTTTGGCTTTACACAGGGATGCTAATTTGGGAGGTGGGAGCATTCTTAAGAAATCTCTGAGCAGCATATTAAGCCATTGACTGCATCGTGGGAGGTAAATGGATATGGGCATGGCAGGATTTTGTCTCCTGCTTCTGTCCGTGTATTGCTTGCAGATGACACCTTCCTGCTCTCTCAGGGGGGGAGATTAACAGGCTGCCTGCTATGCCTCTTGCCTCCAACTGTGCCGCGGGCCATCACCCAGTTTTTCCGGCCCGAGAAACCGTCTTGATGAATGCTATACCATTGGAGAAATTAATAGGAGCATTATTTATGGGAACAAACTACTTCATGTTCGAATTCCTCAGATTGGCATAATAAGCTTGTACTTTATAGGGGGAAAGAAGATCTTTCAAAGTACTGGCTGGTTCCGGCCCCTGAAAGCTGCTCCCAGGATTCATGAATGTAGGGCTCAGACATAGTAGGGCATGTTTGCAAGCTCCAGTCAGCCAACCAGTGGCACGTGGACCTGGATGCAGGATCTGCAGAGAGGGTTGGTTGAGGATGAGCAGGTAAACTGATAGTCAGGGTGGCTACTCTTTGTATCAGCTACTATGCAGTGATGCAGCTTGCTATAGCAGATGATTCATTCACACCCGAGGAAGGGCCATTAGCCAATCATGTGGCTGGAACAGCAGGTGAGAATATACATTCTCCGCCCACTGTTCCAGCCACCCGAGGCCATTCCACAGTGGTGGTGCCATTTTTCTTTAGGTGGGGATGTAACAGGTAGCCTCTCCCTGTTGCCTCCCCACCCCTAAACCATACAAAACCTCTGCACCATCCTCTCCCTCCCTCCACACTTGCCTGCGGGACCAGGGCTTTGAGCTCGGGTCCGCTGCACCTCCTGCAATGGAATGGAAAAGGGTCTCCCTTTTCCCTATGGCAGCGGCTATCTTGTTTTCATTTTTTGTCCACTTGGGAGACTGGCTTCGCAAGCAACACAAATCTCCCGAGGGGGGAAAAAATTAAAGCCATTCATACCCCGGACGTACCCCAGGGTGAGACTTACTTTCACGCCTCAGCGGGGAGGCGGACATGGCCGGTAACTGCCCACAGTCCTTGCTGAAGCCCATGCTTTGCTTGGGCCTACCATGGCACGGGTTGGCGGGCCATTATCAGCCATTTCAGCTTCACAGGGTGTGAAAGCCATATTCTACCTGCACTTTGAGCCAGGCCCATCGAGCACACTGAACTGCAAGGGAATCATATTGTGGTGGGGCATAGCACCAATCTGCTGATTGTGGATTTTTTTTTTGCTTGCCCCAGGCACCTATAAGCATGTTCCATTTTTATTATTATTATGTTTTTTGATACTGCGCCAGCGCACCACCATAGTAGTCTCAAAGTGCGTAAACCTTGTCTGTAGCATGGTTGACCTGCTCTTCACCCTGGGGGACAGGGGGCCTGGACTGTTTTACCAGTCAGAAGTTGGGGGGCCAGAAGATCAAAACCACCCCCTCATGGGTGGCTCACGGTGGCCTTTATGCCATCCCGGTGTGTCTTTTTGACTGCCCCATCTGGCAAGTGACACCAGTTATTTTTCTGTGTGTTTAGAGAAATGACGCTTTGGGTGGGTAATGTACAATATGCGATTCTCCTCTCAAAAGTACAAAAGGAGAAGGCAAAAAGGTAGGAAAAAAAGCGGCATACACTCTTGTACACCGCCCTTTTGCACTATGCCATGAAAATTGAGCAAACGCTGGCTACTATGTACGGCATGGCAGGCAGCTTAGCAATGGATAGCCAAGCAGTCCACCTGCTTTTTGCCAAAAGAAGGTAGACTCCATAGTAATCAACAGCATTTGCTCAGTCATGATAATCCATGCCGGTGCATTTGTATGGCAGAGAGGAAGGGAGCGGTGGAAATGCGAGTTCCGTTCCGCCTCTCCTCACCACCATACACACCAAGAAAAAGGAGCCACAATGGATATGACATGCTCTACAGGCTTACTCAAGGCTTTTATGTATTTTTTTTTATTTCTGTTATGACAAGCTAACAATTAGATCCACTATGTTTTTCTTCTCCCACCCTTTTCACAATGTACACTTTCCTGATCTCTATTCCCTATGTCTTCTCTTCTGCGTTCCTCACAGCACCAACGATGTCCCCATGGGCGTAATTTTAGGGGGGGACATGGGTGTTTGTCCTCCCAACTTTCATGGCACACCATTTTGTCCCCATTCAATTGGCTGGGGCACCTTTTCTTCGGATGTCATGTCCCCGCCAACATTTTCAGCAAAGTTACTCCACTGGATGTCCCTTAAGAACACCCGAGCGCTCTTCAAAACAATCAAATCCAGCGTGGAAAAAGCAAGAGCCAAATATAAACTTCCCAAATCGATGTAATTGTACCTTAATAGAATCCTATGACGCATAACGAATTATGCACTAGTTGGTGTAATCGTTTCCTTTATGACAAAAAATATCCGATGGGATCACTCTGTACACCACTCTAAGGTTCCGGAACACTGTTAGCAAGGCAGAAGAGCAAAAGTCACTGGTGAGCCAAAGTCCAAGGGCTGGGCTCCCTCTTAGAGAGAGCAGAGCACAAATGCGCCCCAGATCACACAGTTACACTAGGCTTAGAAAGTCTTGCAGAGGGTTCAAAAAGAGTTTAGAGGGGCTTAGGAAAGTTTAGCCAGGGTGTCCCAGGCTAATCCAGGTTCGAAAGCCGGGGGCTAAATCTACCCCGTACAGTCGGTAGCAAGGGAAGCCAGGCGGGACATGGTACCTTAAGTGGGAAGGATCCTCCAGCGGTGGCAGTTGTTCCTGGTAGTGGGTGCAAGTTGCGTCGTCGTCCAGGGGAAGAGAAGATCTTGACTTGGAGGAAAGATGAAGGTCGTTGCACTACCAGGGAAGAAACCAGACATGGAGTTTTCCGGTTAAAGGTGGTACCTTTGTTTTGCGGTCGTGGTAAAACGTGGTATCCCGGTTGCCGGGGTGCTTGGCACAGGCAAGGCGGCCACGAGGTACGTCGGGAAGGCGAAAAGACGGTGAACTGGTTATCCCCACCAGTCAAAGGAAGAAGAGTCTCCGGCGGGAGATCTCCACTGTCGTTGGGAAAAGTGGTGAGACGGTCCAGCAGGGCTCCACCGGTGGTGGTGTCGTGGCAGGTCGGCTCAGCTTCTCCCTCGTCGGATTTTTAGGTCCTGTGGCGACTTCTGAAGTTCCAGTCCCCAAAGCCCTGCTTTTATGCAGAAAACCCCCATTCACTCAGCCTAGCTGTCACTCAAACATGCTAAGTGGTGAGCAGGCCGGCTCACCACTTGTGCCAATCAGGACAGAGTGCGACGTGAGTTTCCTAGGCAACTCAGTCCAGGGTGCCTAAATTCCCCTCCACCCCTCCTAAGTACCCCAGACAGAGTGGCACCACTTTGGAGGGCTTCTGTGTAGAAGCCCGCCAAAATGTGGAACAAAGGGCTCAACTTGGGTTGGAGTCACAGAAGAGAACACAAACGCCATTTTAGAATCAAGTTTTGGCAAAAAATACCAACCGGAGAATTAATATTAATTAAATAAACCGGCGGTATGTTCGAGGCTACCGTAAATAATTAAATAAAGGTAGTGGCCTAAAACAATGGGAAATCCCATAGGGAAATATTCACGGTTGAATATTAAAAGAAGTATCCACTGCCACCAGCCAAAACTCGATCAGGGGGGACCGAGACGTGCCCCCTCGACTAACAGACCCTGGGGCAATTGAATTGCCCCAGCCAGTACGTCCACAATAGGATGGTTTGTACTGGTTCTGTTCAGAATTTGAGACTAGTAAAGTCAATGGTGACTTTACATGCCCTGGGAGACTGTAGTCAGTCACAGGGTATGGAGTCTATACTAGGGGGTGAATATGAAACCCATGTGTCACTGGACTGAGGGTGCTGTGTAATACTCATCACAAAAACACATGAAGCCCTATGGAGTAAAAGACCCCATAGCCCATTAAACACATCTAGATTCAAAGAAACACACTCAAATCATGCCGAAGAGTGAGGGTAAAAGAGTCTCATTCTTGGCAGGAGAAAAAAATAAACCCCAAAAATCCAGCAAAGCTGCTGGGTGACTCACTAGGTTAGGAAATTCAGCCTAAACAGAGAATTCTCCCTAACAGTCATGTCCCCACCAACATTTTCAGCAAAGTTACTCCACTGGATGTCCCTTAAGAACACCCGAGCGCTCTTCAAAACAATCAAATCCAGCGTGGAAAAAGCAAGAGCCAAATATAAACTTCCCAAATCGATGTAATTGTACCTTAATAGAATCCTATGACGCATAACGAATTATGCACTAGTCGGTGTAATCGCTTCCTTTATGACAAAAAATATCCGATGGGATCACTCTGTGCTTTATTCAGCACTCAGATGAAACGGGATAGTTTTATGTATTCTATTGTCTGACAGTTCCACACTGTGAATTGGATGCAACTGTGATGTTCATTTGTATTGAGATGAAATCCAGTTTAGTATTTGATGCCCTTTATTCAACTATCATTATTATTTAACATACAAAACAATAACATGTATGTACTTCTGTGGGCGCAATTGAGAATGATGCTTAAGCCATCACTGCTGCAAAGGATCTGCTACATCAGGTAAACCCAGAGTCGTTGTTCCAACGTCATCGTCGGAAACACGCAAAGCATTTCCTGAAATATGCAAAATATGTGGGCTACATTAGAAAAATGTTGCCTCTATGAAGCATTTCTGTGCAATGGTTAACAAGGGGTACCATAAATAGATACACCAATCAGTCGGGGCCAACGCAGGTCAAGCAGGCGTCATCCGATTGCAAAACCATTCACATTCGCTTGCCAACAAATATATAACTACATACATAGAACAAAAACACATTTATGGGAAGTCGTGGAGGAAAAGAAAAAGCAATTTAGACTGCCATCTAGTGGTTAAAATTCATGCTCATCACTATTTTTCCGGTAATGTTTGACTGAAATTTTTCTGAAATTGAGGTTCAAGAAAAATAAATAGCATTTGAACGTTATTTATTGTTCAGTGTTTTGGGGGCGGCTAGGAGGCATTATCATTTTCTCCAGCAACGTGAAAATTGCATTGTAAGCTACAACCAGGAGTTTGTGGCGGTGTGCCCCTTTAAGGACAAGGAGCACTTGTGAAGGGCTCATGCCCATGTCACGTGTCAGTGACCATGTGACCACATCAATAAAAGGGATGAGCGTTTCCGCTCATCAGTCCAGACCAACTGACTCCTGCCTGCTGTGTCGTTCTTTACAGCGCGATGCCGGCGCTCCTTCCCTGCATGACCTTTCAACAGGACAGTGCCCCTGCTGGGCAGCGCTGTCCCTGAGGCCCCCATGTCAGCAGAGCCCCTGCCGAGCAACTCTGCACCTGTTTGCCGGTGCCCCTGCTGGGCAACTCTGGCACCGTATGTCATGATGGCCTGGGTGCCCCCAAGCCATGGTCCGACTGTGTGCCCACGGCCCAGTAGGGTGATCCCTGGATCCAAGTATGTTGGCTAGGTGACTGACCCCCAGCAAAAGTGTACCTAGACGCTGTGCCCTGGGTCCAGGACATAACAGAGTTTAGCTTGACTACAACATTTTGATGTAGTCCCCCAGTTTCCCTTGGAGTCACTGTAGATGTGTACAGGGTAATGTTTAGACAATATTGCACACAAGAATACACCCTTCCCCTCCATGTTGCTCCGTGCTGCACTCCCGTTTCAAAATAATGTCATCATTGCAATTTAATACTGTTTTATTGACTGTATTTCAAATGACGATGTAGACCAAGTATACAAAGTGGCCAAACACAACATTTGATCCCACAACCCTCCCTCCCCCCTTGTGAGCCAAGCTGAGCCCTTCCACCCCCCAGCTCAGAAACAAATCACGGTTTGTACCACACTCTGATGTACCACACTTAACATTATCAGGATTGGGCAATGCACACAGGCGCACTGCTGCAGGGTGTACGCCGTACACTGCACTAGGAGAAAGCTATAAATATGTGTTTTAATGTATTATACAGCACACTTTCTTAAAACAATTGGCCAAAAAATCCAGAGCATTTGCAGTAGTTTTGGAGGGTAACATCAATCCAAAAATCCAATACTTTGGACATTCCTTTGAGAAATTTACAACATTGACAGCTGAAGATTGGTGGACCTATATGTTAGGGGGCTGTCGAATGTCCCTTACCATAACATGGTCATATTTTATTTGGAGGTCCTTGAACCTCTGCTGAGTGATCACGAGAAAAATGAGGTGAATATGGAGCAGAAGGACGATGGATCAAATAGGGGAGGTGGAGTGAACAGATGGATTGACTACTAAATCAGTGCTCCTGTACGCTGGATGCTGAGGCTTCCTGATACCGTTTTTTTGTCTGTGTTTTGTTTTAAGATGAAATTAAATGGAATGACAGAGATCATATGTGATATTTATGCAAAAAGATTTTGTGTATAAAAAAATGCAAATACAAATTTCAAAAAAGAAGGCAGAGTGAGGGACAAGTTGAGACTCTTGAGCACAGCACACTCCTGGGCTTCTCCGTCACAAGGTTACAGTTCCTTTTCTCAGTATCAGGACCTTCTGTGTCCAAGTCTCTTTCATGCAATGTCTCTTGCTTCAGAGGGCCTGATATGCCATTAACAACCAAACAAAAGTTCCTTCTGCTAATCTTCATGTTGGGTGATTTCTCTTCACCGTTGAAACCCGCTCAGCCAGGCTCTGATATCCTACTCAGTCGGGTTCACTCTTGTCATCACAATGTTCACGGGTATATTACTGCTCACCCTAATTCACAGGCATCCCTCAGTCAGGTCCATATCTGCCTAAATCCAACAGAAAGTCATTCTAGACCCCTTAGGTTCTTCCCTTACCTAAGTATGGGTCTGAGACCCCAGTCAGGTTTTCCCTTAAATCCCCAGTCAGGCTTTCCACAGTTGTATAATCACAATGAATTCAAAGGCATCCCTAAGTCGGGTTCACATTTGCCCGGTAACACAGTCCACTTTGCTACCAAAATGTGTCAAAGACTTTCGACTGTACAAAGGGTTTGGCTTGACCATCGTATGACCACTTTGACAACATACGCCAGCCTTCTCTATGGCCTCTTGGTTCTTGTAGTTTCAACAATCTCAGGTCATTACTTTCCTTATTCAGGAGAGGGATACCAGCCAGAGACCTTCGAATGAGTGCCCACGTGGTGCTGGACAAGCTCTGGTGCCTGTTTTACTCACAAAGTTCTCAAAGAAGACTCTTGTCAAGACTCCAAAGTTCACAAAGAAGACTTCCCTCCGCCGGGCTCGAGTCTCCGCTCACAATTCACAGTTTTCAAAAATAGGTTTTGGACTCCCAGTCCCAGAATGCACTATCAGGATTTTTCTCCCACCTTTCAGCTCCCCGAAAGGGCATTTCTTGGCATTGGGAGCTGCAGGAGCTACAAGGGGATAATATTCTGAGGTAGGGTTTCTTCTGCTAACCCTCAGAGTCCTGGGTTTGCCTGAATGGCCGAGGGGAGGAGTCTTGCTGTGGGTACTACCAGGCAACCCCAGATGCCCCTAGGCTTGCCTTCTAGAGGTACAGCTCTCTCTCCACGGTGCGGTCTCTCCTGGACTTACAGGGCCAGTGTCTACGCGGTTTTCTCCTCCTCCAGGTCTCCCAGGGTCTCTACAGTTTTTCTGGTCTTCCTTTGGCTTCGTGCACCTTCCAGCATCCCCCAACCCGTTTAAAGTGTGCTCTCCTGCTCCGCCTTTTTTTTTACTTCCTACGAGTAGTTATTAGATTCAGTTGTACATGGGTGTGAAGGGAGGCCTGACTTTGCATGGCCTTGTTAATGGGACAGTCTGATGCAGAAAGGGGGGAGTCTATAATCCGTGTCCATGGTTCTTTGTCAGTAATCAGCATCCTCCCAATCTCTCTCCTCCTCGTTCCTGTGTTTTTAGGGAAAAACAGTGGGGATGGATTATGGGACTTGTAGTTTTTCTGAAGAATACTGGAAAACCCATATGGCTTTTTGTCAGGGAGAAGGGGTATTTGAAGTGCTGGGTACAAATGGGTTGTTGTAGGGCACAGAGTGGCATATGTACTTTCCTTCTCCCAGTCCTCCTATGCTTCGCTTCCGGTTTGATATCTGTTGGAATTGGCGGTTAAGGGGGGGTAACGGTATGGGTTCTGAAATGGTTTATGGTAACAGAGGGAATGTCGGGTAGGGAGGTGTTAATCCATTGTTGCTCACGGTAAGTTGTATTTGAGAAAATGTCCATGTTGGAAAGGGGGGGGGGGGTTGAGATTCTACATACCCAGTAGGATGGGAAAAAGGTGTCATAGGAAGGGTGTACTGCGTCTCGGCATCGGTTGCCCCTATCCTACTCCCCAAGTACCTCATACTCAGGTGATCCTCCTGCACTCGTCCACCCCCAGAGTCTGGATCCAAGGGCGAAGGTTGTGCCCTGGCTACCTGAGAAAGGGAGTGCCAGGGTTCAGACAGTGAGATACCCTCAGGTTTCTCACAGTGTTCACACAACAGGTTCCAACAAACCATAATTTGCAAATCAATGAGAGTTCCCACGGGTATTCCAACTTAATAACAGAAAAGTTGGAGGAGAGTCAATTAGGTATGAGAAATACCATGCCTCTCCACCCTGTTTGCCACCCAGTCCCAATGATTCTCATCTCCCTGTGTTGCCTTTTCTAGTGCGTAACTGTGGTCACAAGAATGCAGAGCAACGCTAGGAAAGTTGTTGGGGTGAGAGTGGCAAAAATGCGAAGACTGAGTAGATAATTCTGAGGTCAGTAGAGTGTTCCTACTGGCCCCTCAAGCGCCATCCATGTCCCCATTCTTACTGTTGCCTTTCAACTCAACAAACACACATTTATAACCCGATATGAGTAAAGAGACACAATGATCCATAATATACAAAAGGGTACTTTCAGCAAAAAAGTAAACTACAGAGACAATAGAAGTAACTTGGCTTACATTTTGAAGTATGTCAACTATACGTATGTCACTGCTTCTAATAAGTGCAACAGTATAATAGTATGTAATAGTTCCAAGAGGCGAAAATGGTTAATGTAAAATCTACTGCCATCACAAAAAATGCTTTGTATTTGTGGTGCCTTGTTGGTAGTAGTATAGTATTTAAAAGAACATCCTCAGGAGTCCGACTTAGGTCGGTCTGAGTCATCACTTTGGTCATTGTAGAGCGAGGGCCTGTATTTTTAGGGAAGGTTACTGGCACAAAAGATACTTATTTGGAAAATAACTCTTCTAGATGGTAAGATAAATCCTCAGAAAATTCTGCAGATCCCAGAGGATTTTTAATAGGAGCCTTCCCTCCTTCAATAGGCTTTTGATTGAAGTTAAGTCTGCGGTTGTTTCCTTTTTTTAAACTCTTAGATTGGCAACCTTCTTTAATATTTTCTCCTATCATGTGCATTGCTTTAACAATCTGTGGGGGTGGGGGTGCTTTTGGACACCGACAAATATGGCCGCCTGAGTGCGTCGCTGCGCTGACTACAAAATTCGTCCTTAAAATCCTGCGGATTGGGTAACCCCCAGGAGAAGAGCTACCCAGATTCTGATGGCAGAAGTGACAGAGGGTTAGAAGGAACCCCGGGGTGTCGAGAACTGCACCTCATTCCTGCCGAAAACCGTGTTGAAGCGAGCTGCGGGAGACCAGTGAGGCGGGAGAACGAGACACGTCACCCTCCCCCAACTGCAACGCAATCCTGAGCGTGAAACCCTGAGGAGATAACACGGCCAAATGAGGACCGACTACCAGATCCCCATTAGCCGTGAAGACATACAGGCGGAAAGCTAACACCGCTGCTGGGCAGGACTAGACCGGCAGCATACAGATCGGGCTGCAGTGGAGCCCCCGACCTCCAACAAAGTGGCGATTCAGGAGCGGAGGCTCCATAAGGAATCCGAAATGGGCTTCCCCTCCCCGGCGCCCCACCGTGTGCGCTGCGTGCAAGTGGTGTGCGGAGCTGGGTCGAGGGAGGCCCCATACGAGACTGTGCAATGCCGGCAGGGATCTGCGGTATGTGGGGCGACGGCGGGTCCGGGAGATGTCTACTGCCCACAAATAGGATACGCAGCTCCAGGCGCGTATCACCCACATCACTTAACGGCACCGTACAGTTAAAACAAAGCGAGCCTGGGATACGCTGTCGAGGGAGCTGAGAGGCCCATATAAAAGGGGGCGAGTCTGGTCCTTAAAACATCTGCCCAAGGCAATGTGATTGTGCCCAAATGGAGGCATATACCCTGTGACAAGGATTAATTGATACCTGTACCGCTCATGCTGCCGTGAGGCCTGACGAGCAAATCTAACCTTCCATAGCACATGGGATGCAGGGAACCTGTGGATCCACAAGTACGAGAGCCAGTGAAATACTAACCCCCTACCTGGTCAGGTAAAGCTGGGTAGAACAACTCCAAGAAGACCACTGGAGAACACCTAACGATATAGAGGGGGGGACACCGTTCCGGAGTGCACAAAGACAACAAGTCTGGACTGACCTGCTAGAGAAAATACGGGAGGGAGTGAGCTTGCCGGGGAACGACGGGCATACACATAACAATATACAGAACAGGCCACCACAGTCTGAGAATGGAGCCCATGATATAGGGTGTAACAGTGAACCCTTACACCCAGAACCCACAAGGTCACGATTCTGCACAGAGGCTGAGAACACAGAAAGCTGTGTCTTGGGTCTGAACCACAGCATTCCAACTAGAGCCGCTCTTCAGTATAAGAAAGACGACATTAAGATGAAGTATAAGGCGGTGTTCTCACACATATATCCGACAACATAACATAGCTGGTCATGCCAAAGGACAACAAAGGGAGCAGGAAAGGCCCCATGGACGCTTTCACCAACATCACCAGGGAGGACAGGAGAGAGGGAGCCCAGCAGACGGACCCTTCAAACACACAGGCAAACTGCAGAAATGAGACAGACCCCTTTATGGCGGCATTGCAGGACTGATTTGCAGCAGTAAATAGCAGATTAGATGATATTGGCAGCACCATCTCCTCCATCAAGGCTGACCTGCAGCATGTAAACAACAGGGTCTCAGAAGCCAAAACCAGAATTGGGGTAGTTGAGTACACCTCAAACAAGCAAGGTAAGGATATCAAAGACATCAAAAAGAGCCTAAGGCATGTGCAATCGAAGTGCGACGACCTAAAATCAAGATCACGACGGAATAATATCAGGGTGGTCGGGGTGGCGGAGAAACCTCTTAATATCCCAATGGAAATCTTTTTGGAGGAAGTGATCTGCACTATACTCTCAGACGCACAATTCTCCTGAAAATTCATGATTGAGAGGGCCCACAGGTCTCTTGCCCCACCGCAAAACCAGGAGCGCCTCCGCGGACAGTAATTGCCCGTCTCCTTAACTATCGTGATAGAGACTTAATCCTCCGCTTATCCAGGGCAAAAGGAACATTGATGTATGTCTCCACAAGGATCCATATATACCCCGATTTCTTTAGTGGGGTGCAGACAGCCCGGCGCACCTTTGATCAAGCAAAACGTGCACTCAGAGCGAGAGCAAAACCTTACGCCATGCTGTTCCCTGCAAAGCTTTGCTTGCAGCATGCCGGAAAGGCACACTTTTTTGAAACGCCAGAAGAAGCCATGGGATACATCGAACAGAATATCCCGCTACCCCCGAACAGCAAGGAACCACCAGATTTAGCTAAAACCTGACTGATACAGGGTGCTTGAGGAAGCAACTTACCTTACACAGATCCCGATCCGCAAAGAAGAAAGCACGGCAACCGTAATGGGCGGAATGATCGGACAAACATATAAGCAACCAAAAAGAGCCACCCCCAGTTGCAGAAGTTGCAATTCACAGTTGGGGCTACTCTGTCCAGTTGGGGGGATGGTGAGGGAGTGAGGGAGGGTGGATAAACAGGCCCATTGCCTTTTTGGAAAAGGGGAGATGATACAATATGGAATCCGCAGTGAATACGAATGTAACAATAGGAGCAGTTGGTTTAATTTGGGAGGTAAGAGTTTGTTTAAAAAACTGACAGGCACAGTACCAAATCAAGCCTCAATCAAATACCCAAGAATGATACTATTAAGAACTTACACAAAAGAATGGCCACACCCGGAAAAGTACAAGGAGCTAGGTTTTTGACCTGTAATGCCAGAGGCCTGGCACATCCAATAATGGCGAGGAAAATAATAGCATATGCTAACAGACACACAACTGATGTCCTTTTGCTGCAGGAGATGCACACCACTACGAAGATCATGGATACATTTGCCCAGAGTTGGGGTCCAATAGAAAAAATTGACACAGATTACTCCTCACAGGCCAGAGGTTACAGCCACAAGACCGGGAGTACACATTTTACTCAGGGGTCCATGGCTCCAGCTCTCGCATAGACTACTGGCTCTGCTCCATGGACCTCATGTCAGCGACAAGGAAGTGTGTGATATTCCCATGCACACTCTCCGATCACTCTCCAGTCCTTCTTCACATAGAGCCTCCAGATGCGGAATACACCACGCGGAACTGGCGTATGCCCCCCGCATTGCTGAAAGACAACTCACTGATAGAGCCATTAAGGACAGAAATATTAGACTTCTTTGATCGCAACACAGGATTAGTAAAATAGAGTAAGACGGTCTGCGAAACCTTTAAAGTATGGCACAGACACACGGGGCATTGAGAGAAATAAGGAGAGAACTGGACCAAACTGAACACATCCTGAAAGATCTAGATATCAGGCAGTCCCAAACAGTGGAACGATCAACTGCAACAAATACAAACACGTGACCAAGTTCTGGTCACTGGCTGACCCCAAACTCTTTTATGCAAATCAACCGATAAGGGCCAGAAGGTACGGAGAGGGAAATAAGGCAAGCAGATCCATGGCCAATCATTAAATCCGAGCTAGGGATGAGGCAAATTATGAGCATCATGGACCCGGAGGGGGTGGTGCACACCAAGGCACAGGAGATAAATGATGTGTTTATGAATTTCTATACCAAATTATACGCTAATGCAGATCAAGTGTCCCCAGAAGAACTTCAGGAATACCTGGATTCATTTCCACTACCCACGCTGGACATGGCAGACAGGGAGAAATTGGACCTCCTTTTATCCACAGAAGAGATAGAACAGGCCATAGCAGACCTAAAGACTGGCAAAGCCCCCGGCCCACGGGTCCGACGGTATTCCAGCAGAGCTCTATCAAATCTTTAAAGCAGAACAGACCCCTAAACTACTAGAGGTCTGGGAAGAAGCCTTAGGAAATGGTGGATTACCAAACACAATGGAAGAAGCGATAATAATAGTGCTTCGCAAACTGCAAAAACTCCATCAAGATCCCACATCCTATCGCCCATTATCCCTGATAAATGTGGCCACTAAGATATATGCTAAAGCAATATCCAACCGCCTACTGCCCTTCATCAATAAATTAGTAGACCCAGACCAATCCAGATTTGTCCCCACCCGTTCCACCGCGTTGAACCTCCGTAGATTCTTTGCTATCACCTCTCAATTAAATCCAGATGCCAAGACAATTGCAATTCGCCTTAGATGCTGAAAAAGCATTCAACTCTGTATCATGGTGTTATATGTATGCCATAATGGATAGAATGGGGTTTGTCCCAGTATTTATGAACTACACTAGCTGTCCCCGGTCACGCATTGCGGTGGCTCAGTCTGGTTAAATGGAAAAGAAAGAAAAGAGAAAGCGCACGTTTGTAATATGTTTAATTTCACAATGCTGGTGGGTAGTTTTTAATGGCTCTGGCGGTTCTCCAAGTTGAGGCAGTTTAATTTTCCCGGTGGCGTAACACATTCCTTTCGTTCCTCCATCAAATTTCAGAGCCATCCAATAAGGACACACTTCAGTCATGGTGCCGATGAGAACATGCCGGCTCAAACTATAATCATCAGCTGGGTTGTACCAGAATGTAAGGCGATTGTAATCACATGATTGCTGAGCACAGAGTCATGTTTGATGCTAATCTGCTCAGCCACTCTCAGCCTGTTGCGTTCGAAGCAGATCTGAAGCTGCAGAATGCGATTGCCATGCTCACAACCGTGCATCCTAAAGTCTGGCTGCACATCGCTCTGCTGCTTCCTCGGCACGTATTTGAGCCAGCGTGTGTTGCTTTTTCGTCCAACAGATGGCGCTGGTTTGCAGTAAAATGTTTAGTATAGCGTGTGTTGCTTTTATGTCCAAGAGATGGTGCTGTTTTTCAGAAAAAGCATGTTTTTACCTGTCACAGGTGTGACATCTATGCATGGTAGGCATATAAAAACATGCGCCTATTCGAATGCAACGTTATGTCAAAATTTCAAAGCAATCAGTGAAGAACTTTTGGAGAATTAAGGTTTTGAACAAATGAACATTTACATTTTCATTTACATAGATAGATTAGACTACTATATAATAACCTGAGTGCCATAATTAGAACAAATAAGACACTATCACCAAGCTTTACGTTGGGCAGGGGCACTCGGCAGGGCTGCCCTCTATCCCCTTTAATATTTGCGCTCACAATAGAGGGCATTGCGGCAAGATTGAGACACAAAAATTCATGGAGAGGTACCAGTATTAGGGTCTCCCCCCAGTTTATCTCTTTGTATGCAGATGACACCATGCTCTACATAGAAGAACCTACCACCAGTGATACAAGAGATAGCAGAATTTGCAAAATACTCAGGTTATAAAATCAACCAGACAAAATCGGAAATCATCCCCTTAATTCCAACTACATTACAATCCTAGGCTACCTCACACTTTTGCTGGTCACCTAGCTCTACACGCTACTTGGGCATTATCCTGGCAACGGACAGACAAACCCTATATTCCAACAACTATCCTCGAACATAGGCTCAAAATCTAGGACAAACTCTTGATATCCCTATATGGGCGAATAGCACTACTTAAAATGGTGGTTGTACCGAAGTTACTATACCTTTTTAGCAACATACCAATATGGCCTGCAAGGTAATTTTGCAATACACTGCAAAAATGAGCGACAAATTTCGTGTGGGTTGGGGAAAGGCAGTTAGGCTCCAGTGGCCCAAAATGTGCGAGAGATATGAAACAGGTGGCATAGGGGCCCCCGATTTCCAATTATACTATTACACAGCTCAAGCTCATTTTGCAAAATACTGGTCGAATACAATTGAACACTATGCACACATACAAGCTGAAATGTTCGCAGCCTCCCCAATAAGCCTACAGGCCATGACATTCGCCAGAGCCAAGAAAGACACAGGTGAGGTCGACCCATTGAACTCTACGGTGCGGGCCTGGGCTACACTATTCCGTAGAGTGGGATGCGAAGACCCATACTGGCCTCTAACTCCTCTTTGGCATTATCCTGACCTAGAACCTACTATGGATGCGAAGCTGCAATGCAAATGGGACCCTAGTAAAGAAATGTGCCTGGGAGACGTCAACCCAAACGGAAAATTTTCAATGCTGTCAGTAGTCCAGGAAAAGGTGGGGACAGGCCTTGTCACCGCTATGCACTATCACCGAATGAAGGCAGCTTGTAGAAGAAAATGGCTGTCCTTCCCAGACACACCACCCACACATCAGTTTTTAGTGACAGTCATGTCACAGGATGGGTTCACCAGCAATATGTCAGGGCTTTACAAAGCGGTGCAATCACACTCCCCACCGAAAAATAAAATGAAGGAGAAATGGGAGCGAGATTTAGACATAACAATAGAAGAAAACCATTGGGAGAAATATTGCTTATATACTAAGGACATCTCAATAAGCTCTAACTTTCGTCTGATCCAATTTAAAATGTTAAACCATCTACACATTACACCAAATAAAATTGTCAAATTTGATCCCTCAAAAACAGCGGTCTGCCCCAAATGTTCCGCTCCACGGGCTGACTCAAAACATATGTACTGGAACTGACCCCCAAACAAACGATTCTGAGAGGAGGTGGCCGCAGTGACTAGTGAGATACTGGACCTGCAGATACCTGCCACTCCACTGAAGTATTTACTCTGAGACATAGGAAAGGCATCAACCAAAACACGCCGATTTTTCCCTGTAGCAGGGGCAGTTGCAAAAAGAAACATACTCAGAACCTGGAAAGCAAAATCAGCTCCCACTCTGCAAGCATGGATGAAAGACGTGATCTATGTACAGGAGACAGAAGAGACCTATGTCAGGGGGATCTCGTCCGTCTGTAGACCAAAAGACATTTGGGAACCCCTGAGAAGATATCTAAGAGTCGATCAAGAAACTTCGGCTTCAGACTCACTCGACTTCATATGCTAATCTGATGATCTCTAGAAGCTATGTTGAACATATATAAATGTTGATGATGTGGATTGAATTGAATGCTTAAGGAATGTGATTTGAATGCAATGTACCTGTCAGACATTAAATAAAGTTTAAAAAAAAAACAATCCCTGTGGGAACTACAGCTGCATAATTGGTTAATCGCGGTGCATTCCTGTTGCCTTGAGATGTAGATTTGGGCTTTGCCGGGAAGGAAGAGAGGCAAGTAGGAAAGATCCCAAATTCACTGAGGGACCTTTGTAGATGTTTCTTCCTCTCTTTTTTCCCAGCCAGATTATCATACATAACCGCCTGCTTTGCAGGTCTTCTCTTAGTGCGCGAATAGCAGGAAGTAGAATTGGGGTCAATGTCCAGATTGTGGTTTGGCTCTGAAACAGGACATTCTTTATTCTGGGGAACATATTCTTGAAATAAGATAGACATATATTCACCTTTTCATTAGAAGCCTCTCCGTGACCAGAAATAATACTCGAAGCTTTAATGGAGTTATTCGTCACGGACGTTATGTTGTCAAAACTTGAACAGAGTTTACCCAGTTTCAGTGCAATAGCATCACATTTTGTGGTAAATTGAGAGAATAAAGTTTCAAGTATATTAAATATAGCTGCTCAAGATGTACTATCATCACAATCCTGAGTTATGCGGCTCTGGGGCAGAGATCCATTCATAAAAAGTGCTGGCATTGATTGTGTGATAAGGGAGTGCCTCAAAATGGCATCATCATGCCCCACATAGTGGGCCGATTCAATTTGCTGGGGGCTAGATATAAATCCTCCTGTGTAGAAAACCCCACATTAACCTGATTATCCAATACAGCAAATTGAGTAGTTGCCGGGCTAATAGCAGGGCTTATTTTAGAAGCACCTGGTAAAGGATAACTGACATCACTCAGAATGAGAACTACAGAATAGCCCACATTGGGACTAATCAATGCCTTCACTATGCTTGTGATTGCCTTTGAGCCAATGCAGGGAACGTCAGAGCTAAGTTCAGTACAGAGATCAACTACAGGTTCCTGTAAAGTGGTAAACGTCTGTAATCTTCATGTCAGACTTAGTGTTCATTGCCGAGTCTAATAAAGCCACTGTACGTTGTGGACAAACTCTTAAAGAGCGTCGCAGGCTTTTTCTTTTTCCTTTGGGTGAGATTAAATCAATATTGACTGCTTTGAAAGAAGGAGAGGGCCCCGCTCTAGATGGCGAAATCAACACATTACGTTGTAAAACACTGTCGCTCCCCTCTGCACCTTCCATGGTGATAGAGAGCAACCCCAACGTGTGCGGTATATTGATCATATTGCCTTTCCTAGTTACAGCGGCATGTTTCACAGGTCGTGCTGTCGCAGCTGTGGTGACTGGGATAAAGTCAAACAAGGATGAATGATTCCTGGTCCAATCCCCAAGATGATGTAAAAGAACACAGAAGTGTGTTGCCAATCAAGAGTAGTTATGCCATAAAATGCCAAGCACCAAGCACAAAATGAGCAAGAGTGGACAAAACTGGAGGACTTACCAATGACGGTTAAGGAAGTTCAAGGTGACTGGGGGCAACGGGAGTGCCACGACAGCCAGCAGCTCCTAGACAGCTGATTCTGCTGGACAGGCGACGAACGCAACACACCGCCCACACAACCACACACCAAACACTTTTTACACTCTGTGTGCTCTGTGTGGAGCGATGTTTTTAAAGTGTAAGTCCTCCTCTTGGCACAGCAACAGTAGAGATGGAAAAAATACTTGGGTTTCTCCACAATGTTCAAACAGACACGGCAGCCACAGTCAACACGAAACACTCTTCACACGTGTTATATGTTGCCAGTGCTGGCATATACTGCGGAAAAGGCACATGACTTTGTTTGGGGATAGCCAGCACAAAAATGTGTTGCAAAATGCTCATGTGTACTGTGGGCAACCTGGATTCTATCGAAATATTTCATATTTCATGTGATCACCCAAAGAATTAATGGTAAATTCTATGACTTTTCACAGACTTCAACGGTAACCAGTGTCATACAATGCACCATTTTAATGCATTATTTTACAAACTTTCTTGGGGTGAACCCCGAACCATTTGTGTTTGCTCTGGTCAGTAAAAACATGTATGTCCACTTTAAAAATTCACTAGCCACCACTGGATCTACCTAACTGAGGGAAAGTTGCATAATGGTTGTACAGGAAAGTTGCATAGTGGTTGCACATCACGTGCCTGCTCTATTTGCGGGGCGTTATTGCAGCGATGCTCATGCTGTTTTCGGATCTGTGTGTACGAGGCAAGGTAAGTTGTAGTGATGTCGCTGTTCTTAGTGGGAGAGTCTTGCAAAGTAGCAGCACTAACTCTACCATCTATGTGAGAAGAACACATGCACTTCTGTGTCTGTGTTGTTTCTTTTTCTTAAGGCCAAATGTAATGCCACTCAGGTGTTTTACACATTGATGCCTGAGGGAAGCTTAACACTGTTTGCTATTCTCTGCCTTTTTTTAGGGCGAAGCGTGCAGTGCTCCTATCCATGCTGTACTCCTTGGACATGTGGGGTGGGGATGGTCATGCTTGACTGATATTCTTGTTTCCATTCTATTTGTTATGGGAAATTCGGTTTCTCCCAGAATGAGATTTTATGTGGGATTTACTATTCCAATTATAAAAGTGCATCACTGTGTTTTTAAAAAAGGCACAAAAAAACAGGATCTTGCAGGGATAGTACCTTTAATAGGATAAATCATATTCTTGTCTGCTAATTTTCAAGACCACAGTCAGTAGAGGACAAACAAATGAGTTCGCCTAATAAAGGCATCACAGCCACCAGATCCTGTGTTGTTTCTTCTGTATAGTAAAAAGTAACACGCTTCATGTTATTCCAGCCACTGTGTCAACAGAAAGTTGTAAACAGTAGGAGTAAAGGGAGGGAATGTTGTAGGTCATTCACACTTTGTTCGGGCACTGCATTTATCTGAAGCGGTAGGGCACCATGCAGCTGTCTGGATACTTACCTTTTGCTTAGAGCAGCAAAGTTTCCTGCACCGGCCGTGGGCTCAAAACTAAATTCTGAGCGTGCTGTTGGTCTATACAAAAACTGATTACGTTTTTTTGATTTCAAGCACTTTAATGCTCTTAGTGTAGGACATTTAATTGGGGAACTTTATGATCTCAGCCCACTACCCAATAATGTCACATTTGCCCTTAGTTCGTACGACCAGAAAACTGAGATCCAGGACATTCCCCAATCAATTCAAAGTGACTCAGTAGTAAGGTTAAATTGGCCAATCAAAGGAAACAATTCTATGGGACCTCTCCTCGAGAGATCTGGAAGCGACTATATTTTCAAAACTTAATATGCAAGATGCCTACCATCAAATAGATCTACACAAGGCCTCAAGCCTGCTCACAGCTTTCATCACCCCATTTGGCACGTATCAATATACAAAAATGCCAATCGGCTTGTCATCCATGGCACCGGCATTCCAGAGAATGATGAGCTCCATGCTGCACAGCATTGAAAACGTGTCATATTTCCAAGACGACATCCTGGTATAAACCAAGGACACAGGAACCCATGACAGAGGACTGAGTGAAGTGCTGAGCAAACCTGAGAGCGCAAGAGTCCACCTACGTCACGAGAAGTGCATATTCGGTGCCAGTGAAGTAGAGTACCTGGGCTATTGCATCTCAAGTGAGGGGGTAATGTAAGTTATTTCAATCCGGCACTTCACCTAAGTCAATGCCTAGGGTGTAAGGCACAAATCCTTATTTAATTATTTGTGTCTATAGGTTCTTTTATTCTGAACGATGTACCACTTATATCACGCCCCTCTCTTTGATCGCCCCCGGTCACACTGAACCAGGAATCAGGCAGGTTTGCAAAGTTAAATTATTTATTTAGGTATTTTCACAAGATAATCACACTATTTTTAATGATAATGCAATAATCACCAATGGGGTGATGTCACACTAAACAATCTCTTTAATCCTAAGGAGTAATAATGAGCAAAAACAATGCAGCACAGAAATTATACTTTTGTGGGTTTGTTCAAATCAACAGCAATGTGGTTACTCTTTCCCCCTGCACATCCCTCAATCCCCCACAATATGCAATATGAAGAAATAGGAAGAGAGAGAGCAGGTTTTAGGAATGCAGAATTCAAGCAAATATCTCAATCCCAATTTTCCCCCAGCAAACACAAGAGAGAAACAGAACTAATTGGCAAACTGTCAAAATGGTTTAAAGTTGGCTTTGAATGGAATAGGTAAAACACTAAGTATGGTCTTAAATCACTGAAATTGTTGAAATTCTACTGGGAGCCGCTTTATCTGGTTGCAGACAAACACTAGCAATGATTTGAGAGTAAGAAGCAATGTGAAAACTTAATTTTGAGGTCGGGTGCAATGAAAAGCTATTTTACACTTTATAGATTTTTGTCCAAATGAAAATTAGTGGCAAACTTTTCTGTGTGCGGTAATGGTGATCCCTGGAAAACTATAAGATTTGATATATGGTTTTGGGTTCACTGGAAAGCCTAGAATGTTAGCTACAAGCAGACACATTTCGTTTTGTAGCATGAAAATTGAAGACGTTATGGACATTTTCGTGGAGGTCGTTTTTTTCAGACAGAGGCAAATTGTAAAACAAAGATGCACTTTTAAAAAGACAAACAGGATTTCTTTACACTAGGGATGGACTATGAAGAAGCAAACTACACGACAGCACAGCCACCAGCCCAGAATGTCTCTGGATCAGGTTTTTGCCTGCCGAGACGCTCGCCTTCTTCAGAAAAATATATACCAGCGCAAAGATTGGTTTAACACTACTAGTACAGAAGGAGATAATAGGGATGAGATAAAGAGTTCAGGCAGTTCAAATATTCTAACAATGCAGTTCTGGATAAAATAGAGGATGGGTTTGGATAGGGATGACCATGGACAGCACATAGGCTAGTGACAGTCCTATACTAAGGATACTCACTATATAGGTTTGAACAGAACCGTCAGGGATTCAGGTCAGTCAAGATTTCTGGACAGGGATTCTGCTGGGCAGACCGGACTGGACAGCACGGGGCTCTGGTCTGCAATCAGCAAGGCGCTCTGGTCACCGCACAGTAGGACTGGTCTGGATCTGCAATGGCTCTGGTTCACAGCTATCTGGTCACAGCACAGCTCTACTGGGTTGTGTTTTTGGATTCTGGCAATAATTCTTAGCAGGAAAGCAGTACAGCACAGCCAGGCTGTTCTTTGGTTCCCCTTAGAGGTCTGGGGTAAATTCTGGTTTCTGGAATTTTCAAGGCCTAGCTGAGAGTGGTTTAGCTATGGAAATGGGCCTTTCTGCTTGCCAAGTTTCTGGAGTCTGGAGTCTGGAATATGGATAGTTCTCTTGCAAAGTGCTCCGCCAGCAATTGGTTGGTGGGTGAATGTGTGTGTCTCTAAGTCCTCAGCTGTCTCTATTTATTCATTTGATAAAGGGGTGTGTAAGCTGAATTATCCTAAGTGTGCCCCCTAGGTTGGCTATAGGCTGGAATCTGCTCTCTCCCTTGATTGGAGGAGAAAACAGTGTGTCACCATGATGATGTGGTTTTATGAGGCAGGGAATCCTCCCCTTGGGTTTTGAACATGAAATCTACTTTTCATATAATACAAAATTACAATTTTAAAAACTTTATAACAATAACATATCTAGGTCACATATGTTGTGGAGCAAATGCACTTCCAATCCCCTTCATTGTAGGATCTTGGGTCTGGATTTGAAAGAATTTCGCACTTTTTGTCCGGGACACAATCTCTAGTTTGTCCAAAATTGGTACACATGTGCGCATTGTATATGGGCATAAGCATGTGAAGTTTCATGCTTCTGACATAAATACATTTGCTATAAAACCACAATTTCTACAGTTATGTCCCACAACATAGCACAGAGTTCTGGCTCCTCTTAAAATGTGCAGCAAAACTTTTGGTTCTGGAGTTTGGGGTTTATATATTGTTTTACAATTGTTCATAGTAAATTATCAGTCTTATTAGAAATCTACTTTTTGTCCATTGTGAATAAACAAAATTGTCTGTCCCCGCCTCCTTTTCCTTCTTGCAGCTTCAGCAGCAATCTCCACCCACTTCCTTCTGGCAGAGGCCCTTCACAATCCTTCTTGATTAGCATTTCCATGCCTGGGAGGAAGCCCATTGTGCTCTTCCCAGAGCAGCCCCAGTGCCCCTCCCCTCTTAATCAACACATGAATGTGGGTTCCTGGCCAAGAGAGAAGAAGGCAGGTGCCTTGCCCAGTGGGGGAAGTTGTTTTGTAGTTTTGGCTTGAATCAGGCTTACTTTAAAAGACACTTGGTTATATTTTTTTTTGTTAAAAATAAACTTGCAATTTTAAAACAAACCTCTAGAACACTGATTCCAGGCTCTAAACCATGAAGTTTAAATAGTTGCAACCTAGGTTACTCCTGATGACAGGTCACTTAGATTTTAGACATTAGATATTAAAGGTACAAGTTTATAGTTTTAAAACCGGTTTTTGAAATAGTCCTTCAGGCAGCCGCTGGTACTGCGCCCAAATTTTGACAGCTTTCACAGGCAGGCAAACTGGCTGTGGATGTTTTTGTGACCAATTCAGCTTTCCAGGGTATTGCAATTCCACAATGCTTTCTTGACTTCAGTAACATGTGACACGCCGCAAGAAGATTGGATGTTTGTGAGTGTTTGGGACCAGCATTTTGTATTTTCAGCAACCATTGAAAGATTTAACTGCAAGATTTCAGATTTTTTTTCTGCAAGCACTGCTTTTCATCTGGTCTCCATTTTTACATGTTGGGTAGCCCAATGACATGTTTCAGAAGTGCGGTCTCCATTCCACCACTGACAACATGCATGGTAGATTTGGCAGCCATCTTTTTGTGCTTGGTAGAGCGCAATTTCCTTAGGATTTGGTGCGCATGGGGTTTTCGCAGCTATTTTTATGACTCTGGTGCCACCAGCACACAGTGATGCTGCAGGGCAGAGCAGAGTGGGTTAAAACATCCCACAAAGCCCCCCCTCGCAACTTGACTTTTGACCGCCCTCCAAGGGGAAGTCAGGAGATTGGGATGTTCAGTTTTCTTTTCGGTCCAAGTGGAAAAAATGTGTCTGATTCTCCCATCAGTGGTGGATCGACAGGTTCTCCTCACCGATTCCAGATTCAAGTATATGGAGTGATACCCCGGTCCCCTTGGGTCTTCCCTCCTGGTCCCCGAGTGGTCCTCCTTGGGCTTAGGATCCATGGTTTCAGTCCTAGGATGACAAAACAGAACATATTTGTAGACTTTTCCCCACCACCACTCATATAGTGGGGCAAAGGCATACATTTGATAGATACATGACAATCTTTCCCGCTTATACTTATTACTAATTATCGCAGATGGAATGGTTTTTATAATCAGAATTTTCTAGGGAGCTTGGATGTCCCCCTCTGGGTTTCCAGATGAATCCTCTAGTTGCTGCAGAGTGTGCCGAGGATGGCATGACTTCAGCTGGTTGGTGTGGACCCACATATCTTCCCCTTCAGCCAAACTGCCTTTCGGGATACAGATTTTGTAGGCGACTGGTGAGATTCTGTCTACAATTTCAGAAGGTCCCCGTCAGCTAGGAAGAAATTTGCACTGTTTGGCCTGGTTCCTTTGGAAATTGTACAAGTAGACCCGGTCTCCTACTTGGTATTCTTTTCTAGTAGTCTTAAGGTCATAGTGGGTCTTCATACCGTCTGCAGATCTTTCTAGATTCCACTGCACTGAGCATAGGCAAAAGCATGTTGAAGGTGTTTCTCAGATTCTCAACATTACTCATGAGTTGTGGAGGCATTGATCAAAGTTTGCTCTTGGGGTCTGTAGAGCAGATGCTGGGGAAGCACCATCCTTCGTCCAGCCATCAGCTCAAACGGTGACATTTTTGTTGCAGAAGAAGGGGTAGATCTGATAGCCATCAGGACAAGAGGTAATCGAATGTCTCAACTTGGCCCAGAATCTGCCACAAACTTTTTTAATATGCTCACAATTGTCTTGTTGTATCTCTAAACTCCACCACTAGAGGCTTGCCGGTAGGAAATGTCTAGTTCCCTTTTGACCCCAAGTATATCCAACTTCATTACTTCGCTAGTGAAGTGGCTACCTCGGTCTGACTTGATCCTTTGGGGTAGTCCACAACGTGAGACGATGTGGTTGATCATCAGGGCAGCTGCTGTTTCTGCCTTGCAATTTGGGGCTGGGAGATATTCCACCCATTTAGTGAACAAGCATGTCACGGTCAACATGTACTTATTCCCCCTAGAGGAGTGAATCACGGGCCTGGTAAAATCGACTTGTAAATCTGACCAAGGCAGTGTTATCTCCCTCCTTTGGAGTGGCGCACAGTGTGTTAGGAAAATTGTGCACACACAAGACACCCCTTCAAGTATTGGTCGAGGTCCTTCCCCATGTGTGGCCAGTATGCAACCTCTCTTAAGATTTCAAGTGTTGTATGAAACCCCCGATGACCGGCTGTGGCCGCATCATGGGCGTGACTTAGCATCAGGCTTTGGAATGAGGTGGGGACCACCCACTGATCATGGCCAGCTAGGGATCTCCTCACCAACAAACCATCTTGTTTTCGGAACCTTTTTGGACATTTCAGCAACACACTGAGGTCCTCTTTCCCTATGTAATCGGTATCCGTCAGGGGAAAGTTCTCAGGGTCCTCAATGTGTTGATAAAACATACCAATTATTGGATCCCCTTTTTGAGCTGTAATCAAATCAGCATCTGGGGTCTCCTTGCTCCATTGTGCAGTTGAGAGTTCATTGTGTGCATTTGTCTGGGACATAGTGATAGCAGTGACCTGGATTTCCTCCCAACAGGGACTCGATCTCAAGTAGATCCCCTTGGATGGCTCCGGTTTTGACCAGCTGATCAGCTAGGTCATTTCCAGTTTTGTCTGGTCCCTCTACTTTAGAATGACCCTTGATCTTTTTCCAGTAGATGGTCATCCCATTCAAGTTGACCAGATCATCAATATTTTGGATTAATGTCCCATGTTTCAATGGTTTGTTATTAGCACAGAGCATGCCTCTGGTTTTCTTGTTGTTGTGTGGATGTCGGTGCAACCACAGTCATATGAGTCCACCGCAAAGAGATCTTGAAAATCAAAGAAAACTTGTTTCTATTTTTTCTTTTGCTCCAGAGTCGCACAGGCATCAGCTAGGTTGACTCTCTCTTCAACCATCTGCCTGAAGCCTGGAAAGACTTCCGGTTTTGCTATCTCAGCGGCTTCCTCCAGCTGGGTGTAGAAGTCCCTGGTCAAAGTGCTGATTTGGACTGGTGGCTTCAGATGGGGAAGGCAGCCCTCGGGACCTGGAAAATCACCTCATCCCTCCTAAAGTCACAGGTCACACCTTCCTTACCATAAGGGCAGGAAGTGTACACCAGGAAATTCCCTCCATGCTGGGTAAAGATAATGTCTGGTGTTGCGTCATTGTCACTATTACTGTCAAAACAGTCCTTGGGGATTTGTCCTAACAGTTAATTGCCTAAATCTATGTAAAAATGTCGGTCATCAACCACCATTCCAATAATGGTACCTGCGGCTAGAGTGATATCCTTTAAGTAGCAGTTATTCACCTCTATTGGAATGGTGTTGTATTCTATATTGACTAGTGGTGTTGTGTTTACCCCCAACCCGTGCTGTTGGAAATGGGCATTAAGCTGAATATAGGCGTCAGGGTTTTTCAGTTTCTGTCCTCTTTTAACTTTCCCTTCCAGTGAGAATTGCCGGGTCCTTTCTAGGATGGTGACTTCCTCTTCAATCTGAATTTCAACTGCATAAGGCAGCAATTGAGCTGACCTAAATGCTTTCTCTGGGTCATCAAAGTCCATGGGATTACCCGCTAATCGGGACCAAGCTTTGAGGTTTATTAGGTCCAAACTAATGGCAAGGCAACTGGGAATGTCACTGTCTAAGTAAAATGCGGCAGGGACATCTCGCACATCCCAACAATTATGGACTATGCTCTTGTTGCCTATGGAAATTTTGAGCATACACCTGCCAGGCAGGACATGTTTGGAATTGGGTGTTTCCAGGTTCATTTCCCATTTGTCTATCAGTTTAAATGTGGGAATGACTGGATCTTTTGGTAGTTTGCGGAATATGGCTTCGCTGATGAAGCTCTTACCGTTGTTCACACACACTCGGGCGAGTCAGAGTCCTTCCCTTCATTTAACTGAATAGGGATGAACAACTGCTCTCCAATTTTCTGAATATCAGCCATGCGTTGAGCTGATTTCTCATTGTTCTGGACTATAGGAGTGAGATTTGCTGATTGTGAATTTGTAAAGAGTTTCAGAGTGTTTCCTTCCAGTGTGGAATGCCACCTTAGACTGGAAGGAAGGTTGATTTTCCGAAATAGAGAGTACCCCCCATCACCGGTTGGTTGTCCTACTGCAATTACTGTCACGTCTGGGATTTGGTTGTTCTGGAAGTGAAATTCTATTTGGTCTAGTTTTTGTTCAACCATGTGGCATATGCCGTTTAAACTAACATGGTTGACACACTGTTTCAATTTTATTGGTCGGCTAGTCTGGGTCCAGAGGACCTTGTTTACACAATCTATGAGGGGTGACAACCTACGCAGGATGTCATTGCCTAGTAAACAAGGTGTGCCCTCTGGAGTCACAACTATCACCAGGTGCTTCACCTTGTGTCGCCCAATTTTAATATCCAAATCCGCAGTCCTCTCGACGGGAATTTCCTTCCCGTCGAAGTTCTGAAGTTGTCCAAGAAGAAGGGCGAGAGGAATTTGGTATTTCTCCCCCCCTTCCCGAATTTAGTTGATCAAAGGCCCTTTTTGACAGAAGGGTAGCTTGCGATCCAGTGTCCACCAGTGCCAAAATTGTACACTGCCCCTGTATTTGGACCGGGGCATAAAATCTTCCCTCCTTTTCCTCAGGGGGGCAAAGATAATGTACATTTTTGGACAACTGGGTGGTTAGTTTCTTGGTTTTGGACACTGACAGGAAGGTGATTTGGGCAGGATTCTGTTTGGAGTCTTGGGAATCTGAAAGAAAAAGGTGACAGCTAGATATGGGCGAGGTTTTGGGTTCCCCTGATTCTGGGCAGCCCCTCCCTTTTTGGAGGCAGTCACCAGGATGGGTTTGAACCAGGGGATATTCCTGCTGATGATTCTGGGGTTTGATGATGGGCGGTGCTAACTCAGTCCCCACATCTACCCAGTCTGGATTTGGATCCTTTGGGACCCATTTTTCTTTGGGAGGAGTTCCCCCATCCCTGAAGGAGAAAATCCTTTTCCCAGTATCCTCCGAGGATCCCTCTCCTTCAAACTGGAAGACTTCTACCTCCTCCACAAAATGGGTCTTTTTGAGCTCTTTATTTCTCCTACCCCCTCTCTGCTCCTTAGGTTGCAGACTTTCGGGGGAAGGAGATTTTGGTTCCGGTTCCTGGGTTTCCAGGGGCTTTCTACAAGTGGGGAAGGAAGCTTCCTCCAAGGCTTTACACTCCCCCTTCCCCTTGTGCCTTCTCCCTGGGAACCATTGGGTTGTCAGGGTTCTTCCCCTGTCATTGCTCTGGAGCACCAGGTCCTGGATTTGATGCGTTCTGCACAGCCATGCTCATCTGAGGGTTCTGTTGAGCCCTCAGCATGCGACCCAGATCCTGTGCCATGTTCTGGACCTGGCGCTCTAGTTGGGACACCCGCTCGGCTGGTACAGGGTCCTCATGTCTCCCCTGGGCTGATCCCAGGAAGGGTAGCTATTCCTTCTCCCAAAATACCCCGGGTTAGGAAAATTTGGGTACCACTCCACCCTTGGCCTCCCCTCTCCCAGATTGGGCTGTCTGGGCTCAGGAAAGTGGGGAAAGAAGGATGGATTGTTTTGGGGTTAAAGTTTGGCGGGTATTTTGGAAATACATTTTGTTCAGTATTTGGGGGGTTACTGCCCTCCTGGGGAAAGTGAGGAGAGAAGTTCCCTGGGAGAGCGCTGTCTGGTTGGCCCCTCCCATTGGGCTGGAGGAGTCCACACATAACCCAGGATGGGTCTATTGCCCTTGCAGCGTGGGCTGATGTAGTCTGGGGAGTTAGGGGTCCCATTTGTGGGATTATCTACCTGGCTCCCTGTTTGTGATTGGCCCAAGGGCCTTCTGGGTTTGGGGTTGTTTTGATTCTGTGCAGGCAGGTTTTTAGGCCCCCATCTCTAAATCTAAAATGAGAACAACCTTCACCTCCGACACTTTAGCAGCAGCAGGGGTGTTGGTTGTTTTGGGGCTTTTGGGATTATTTTTATTTTCCACTGGCTTTTGCACCTCATAAATGCGCGTGGCTTGTTCAATGACCCAGTCTAGTGATCTTTTCTTGTGAAAGTCCCTCACTAGCTGGGTCATGTTATACTTGGGGAGAGCATGGAAGAAAGTGTTTACAAACTCTTGGCTGTCAGTGCGTGCCTTTCTAGTTGTCTGCGCAAATGCACGTTTTGATGCTTGAAAAAATTCTTGTGGGGCCTGATCTTTCTCACATTGCAAGTTATAGGCTGCCTTGCGAGCCACCTGAGGATTCCTGTGAATAGAAAAGTATTTCAGGATGGCCGCCCTATAGGTGGACCATCTGGAATGATTCTGATCCTCCAGCCCTGCAGAGAAGCTGGAGTACTCGGGAGAAAAGGTCCACTTTACATATTGAATGCAGCTTTGGCTGTCCTTCAAATGGAAAGTTTCCATCATTTGTTCAAATAGCTCAAGGTGCTCCCAAACCGAATATTTAGCATTCTTATGATAGGGCATGATGACGCTCCTAATGGCTTTCATTTGTTTTAGGGGATCCTTGAGCAAGGCCCTCTTGACCTTGTTGGCTTTCTTAGTTTGGGTGACCCTGGTCCACTCATCCTCTGACTCAGAGGCACTGCTACGAGAGGTGCCTGTCTGGTCTTCTAGGCTCTCCCAGATTCTGCGAGCTAGGGAATGGCTGTCAGAATGTGGGGGCCTAGTTTCTTGAGTCCTGTGGTGCTCAAAAGAGTCTTCTGATTCTTCCTTGCTCCCAGGAGTGGCTAAGTACCCCCCTCACTGTCCTAGCTGGGAAGAGGTTTTCAGGATGCCCTTAGTGGGCCTACTCTCATGGAGTTCCCCACCAAATGTTACAATCTGGTCTCTGGGTAAATTATATTTTTGAGGATCAATTTCTCTGACTCTCCCCTCATTGGAGTCTCCCTGATCAGAGAAGATGGCCCTAGCACTTGGGAACCCATACACAGATGTCCGCCCATCCATTCCTTGGAGGTGCTGATCTATGAACCCCATATTCCTCATTGGATTAAAGTCTGCCATCCCCGTGGCCTGTGGCTCATGTGCGCCAGTGGATATGGGGGTGGCAGAGTCCATGGAGTTGGAGAGATGAAAGTCTCTGGTACCAGGGTTCCTGAGGTTATGCTCAGGTGTTTCCCTCTCCCAGCGGACCTCATCTCTCTCAGCCCCTACTCCCTGTTGCCATGCAAGAATCTGGCCCTTTTGCTCTTCTATAAATGCCTTACTAGTCTCTATTAGTTGTTCCTGCATAGCTACCTGTCTGTGGAGCCTGTCATTTTTCTCACAGAGAGCCTCATTGTCCAGGTGATTTTCTTTCATTTTGGATTTTAAATAACTGACCTCCTGGCCTAAGGTGTCCTTTTCCTGAATGAGAGTACCCCTCTGTGCAGCCAGGTCGTCTCTTCTTTGGATTGCGCCAGCTTTCTGGCGCTCTTCATCGAATTCTGTCTGGATGTAAAGGTCTTTCAGGATTAATTTATTATTTTCTTCTTTTTCTTGCTCTAGGCGGTTTTGGAGGGTGACTATCTCCTCTGCACATACTCTATTGTAGTTCAATTCCTGCTCCAGCTTTTGTTGGCTCCGTAGTAGCAAGTCCAAACTTTATTGGCACTCTTTCTGCAGCGCTAGTACTTTGGTCTCCTGCTCTTCCTTCTCCTGCTGCAGGATATCCAGATCTCCTTTTATCTTTATCAGGTACTGCCTGGTTTCATTTTCTGATTCTAGGCTCTTTTGTAGCCTTTGCTCTGCAGAGTCCAGATCTGTTTGGGCCTTTTCTAGTGATTGTGCTCGCCTATTTGCTAGATCTAGGATTTCGGCATATTTTTCCTTTATTGCTCCAATATGGAGGTACAGATGTGCCACTATTCTGGCAATTTTACTTTGCTCTTCTTTTACCTTAGGGGCCATGTACATTTCACTCATGCCATGTGTAATGGACCCTGATCCTGCCATATGTCTAATCCTGTGGCAGTGGCCTGTTCTTTAATTTCCTGCAACCAAACATTCTGATCCTGCTCTGTCCATTCACCCCTGAATGACAAATAATTTGTGCATTGGGTGATCCCTTGCCATATTAATTTCTACTAGAGTCGCCATTCCGGAAATATTTATTTCCTTTCTGATTTACAGAAGTTATTTTATTTTTGCAAACAGACCAAATTCCTTAGAGTGTTCCTAATGAAGGATGCTTTTCACAGTGTAGCACAGTGTGGTAGCCCAACAGTGTTTATGTACCCCGTCAGTTAGCACACTGTATTAGACTGTCACAAGTGGTATGTCTAATTCAGAGATCTCGTGACCAGCCCCCAATCTTGTAAGTGATTTCAATTCACGCTTCACCAAGTCAATGCCTAGCGTGTAATGCACAACTGATATCCTTATTTAATTATTTGTGTCTATAGGTTCTTTTATTCTGATTGATGTACCACTTATATCACGCCCCTCTTTTTGAACCCCCCGATCACACTGAAACAGGAATCAGGCTGGTTTGCAAAGTTAAAATATTTATTTAGGTATTTTCACAAGATAATCACACTATTTTTAATGGTTATGCAATAATCACCAACAGGGTAATGTCATACTAAACAATCTTTTTAATCATAAGGAGTAATAATGAGCAAAAACAATGCAGCACATAAATGATACTTTTGTGGGATTGTTCAAATCAACAGCAATGTGGTTACTCTTTCCCCCTGCACACCCCTCAATCCCCCCAATATGCAGTATGAAGAAATAGGTAGAGAGAGAGAGAAGGTTTCAGGAATGCCGAATTCAGGCAAATATCTCAATCCCAATTTCCCCACAGCAAACACAAGACAGAAACAGAACTAATTGGCAAACTGTCAAAATGGTTTAAAGTTGGCTTTGAATGGAATAGGTAAAACACTAAATATGGGCTTAAATCACTGAAATTGTTGAATTTCTACTAGGAGCCGCTTTATCTGGTTGAAGACAAACACCAGCAATGATTTGAGAGTAAGAAGCAATGTGAAAACTTAATTTTGAGGTCGGGTGCAATGAAAAGGTATTTTACACGTTATAGATTTTTGCCCAAACGAAAATTTGCGGCAAACTTTTCTGCGCGCGGTAATCGCGATCTTGGGAAAACTATAAGGATTTGAGATGCGGTTGTGGGTTTGTTTCTAGCATGATAATTGAAGAAGTTATGGATGTTTACGTGGAGGTTGTTTTTTTTCAGATAGAGGCAAATTGTAAAACAAAGATGCGCTTTTAAAAAGACAAACAGGATTTCTTTACACTAGGGATGGACTATGAAGAAGCAAACTACACGACAGCACAGCCACCAGCCCAGGACGTCTCTGGATCAGGTTTTTGCCTGCCGAGACGCTCGCCTTCTTCAGAAAAATATATATCAGCGCAAAGATTGTTTAACACTACTAGTACAGAAGGAGATAATAGGGATGAGATAAAGTTCAGGCAGTTCAAATATTCTAACAATGCAGTTCTGGATAAAATAGAGGATGGGTTTGGATAGGGATGACAATGGACAGTACATAGGCTAATGACAGACCTATACTAAGGATACTCACTATATAGGTTTGAACAGAACCGTCAGGGATTCAGGTCAGTCAATATTTCTGGACAGGAATTCTGCTGGGCACACTGGACTGGACAGCAAGGCGCTCTGGTCTGCAATCAGCAAGGCGCTCTGGTCACCTCACGGTAGGACTGGACTGGATCTGCAATGGCTCTGGTTCACAGCTATCTGGTCACAGCACGGCTCTACTGGGTTAGGTCTTTGGATTCTGGCAATAATTCTTAGCAGGAAAGCAGTACAGCACAGCCAGGCTGTTCTTTGGTTCCCCTTAGAGGTCTGGGATAAATTCTGGTTTCTGGAATTTTCAAGGCCTAGCTGAGAGTGGTTCAGCTATGGAAATGGGCCTTTCTGCTTGCCAAGTTTCTGGAGTCTGGAGTCTGGATAGTTATCTTGCAAAGTGCTCTGCCAGCAATCGGTTGGTGGGTGAATGTGTGTGTCTCTAAGTCCTCAGCTGTCTCTATTTATGCATTTGGGATGTGTATGCTGAATTATCCTAAGCGCGCCCTCTAGGTTGGCTATAGGCTGGAATCCGCTCTCTCCCTTTTTTGGAGGAAAAAACAGTGTGTCACCATGATGATGTGGTTTTATGAGGCAGGGAATCCTCCCCTTGGGTTTCGAACATGAAATCTACTTTTCATATAATACATAATTACAATTTTACAAACTTTATAACAATAACATATCTAGGTCACATATTTTGTGGAGCAAATGCTCTTCCAATCCACTTCATTGTAGGATCTTGGGTCCAGATTTGACAGAATTTTGCACTTTTTTTCCAGGACACAATCTCTAGTTTGTCAAAAATTGGTACACATCTGCGCATTGTATATGGGCATACGCGTGTGAAGTTTCATGCTTCTGACATAAATTCATTTGCTATAAAACCACAATTTCTACAGTTATGTTCAAGAACATAGCACAGAGTTCTGGCTCCTATTAAAATGTGCAGCAAAAATTTAGGTTCAGGAGTCCGGGGTTTATATATTGTTTTACAATTGTTCACAGTAAATTATCAGTCTTATTAGAAATCTACTTTTTGTCCATTGTGAATCAACAAAATTGTCTGTCCCCGCCTCCTTCAGCAGCAATCTCCGCCCACTTCCTTCTGGCAGAGGCCCTTCACAATCCTTCCTGATTAGCATCTCCATGCCTGGGAGGAAGCCCATTGTGCTCTTCCCAGAGCAGCCCCAGTGCCCCTCCCCTCTTAATCAACACATGAATGTGGGTTCCTGGCCCAGAGAGCAGAAGAGAGGTGCCTTGCCCAGTGGGGGAAGTTGTTTTGTAGTTTTGGCTTGAATCAGGCCTACTTTAAAAGTCACTTTGTTATATTTTTCTTTGTTGAAAATAAACTTGCAATTTTAAACCAAACATCTAGCACACTGATTCCAGGCTCTAAACCATGAAGTTTAAATAGTTGCAACCTAGGTTACTCTTGATGACAGGTCACTTAGATTTTAGACATTAGATCTTAAAGGTACAAGTTTACAGTTTTAAAACAGGTTTTTGAAATAGTCCTTCAGGCAGCCTCTGGTACTGCGCCCAGATCTTGACAGCTTTCACAGGCAGGCAAACTGGCTGTGGATGTTTTTGTGACCAATTCAGCTTTCCAGGATATTGCAATTCCACAATGCTTTCTTGACTTCAGTAAAATGTGACACCCCGCGAGAAAATTGGATGTTTGTGGGTGTTTGGGACCAGCATTTCGTATTTTCAGCAACCAAGAAAAGATTTAACTGCAAGATTTCGGATTTGTTTCAGCAAGCACTGATTTTCATCTGTGCTCCATTTTTACATGTTGGGCAGCCCAATGACATGTTTCAGAAGTGCGGTCTCCATTCCACCACTGACAACATGCATGGTAGATTTGGCAGCCATCTTTTTGTACTTGGTAGAGCACAATTTAGGTTTTGGCACGCATGGGGTTTTCGCTGCCATTTTGATGATTCTGGTGCCACCAGCACACTGTGATGCCACAGGGCAGAGCAGAGTGGGTTAAAACATCCCACAGTAAGCCCTAAGAAAAACCTGCTGCAAGCCAGAGTTAATACCCCAGCCCCAAAGTCGAAGGACAAACTTTGTTCTTTCCTGGGTCTTGAAGAATATTACTCAAAATTCGTTCCCAGATTCTCCGAAACCACATCACCCTTTAGAGATCTCCTGAAGAAAGGCACAGTATACGCATGGGACTCCCAACAAGTTGGGGCTTTCTCCGAGATCAAAAAGAGGATCCTGCACACACCCTGTCTCAAACCGTTCAATCCCGAATGGGAAACGTACATAATGACAGATGCCAGTAAATACGGCTTGGCCGCCACCCTTACCCAGAAGAAGGGAGATACCGAAAACATAGTTGCCTTTGCATCCAAAGTAATGTCCACCTCAGAAAATAACTATTCCACTGTGGAGAAGTAGATGCTGGCATGCGCTGGGCCATGGAGTATTTCAGGTCATACGTTTGGGGAACCAAATTCCACTTAGTCACTGACCACAAACTCTGTGTAGACATGCTGAGTCCTGGCGGCACCAAAACAACGACACCACGACTAGCAAGAATCGCCTCCACACTCCTGGAGTATACATATGAGATTCCTCACATTGCGGGCTGGCAGAACGCCCAAGCGTACTGCATGTCCAGGCTACTGGACCAAAGTACCCCAGCACCACATTCCTCAAAGATGAATGTATAGTGGCATCCATAGGAGATCTAAGGGACGGAGACTTCATGGAGATGAGCGAGCTACATTGGCAGGAAGAAATTAAACAGTTTGATGCCCTGCGCCGAGTAGCAGAATGGGTACGCAAAGGGTGGCCCAATGAGAGAGCAGTGCCAGAGGGTCTGCGACCATATTGGAAAGTCAGCAACGAAAACACAGAAATGGATGGTCTAATAATGAGAGGTGACAGTGTAATTCCCCGAAGAGGCATCCGTAAAGTGATATTGTGCAGGGCGCATGCAGGTCATCTGGGCAGCAACATGTCTTGACACAGAGTACACGTCACGTACTTGTGGCCCGGGGTGGACCAAGATGTACGGGCAATGATCGAAAGATGCCATGAATGCACAAACAGTGACAAACGACTGAGAGTGAGGCAGGTACCCATGATACCCACAGAAATCCCACACAGCATCTGGCACAAAATAGGACTGGACTTTATTGGGACACTGGATGGAATGTCAACAAACTACAGGTAGGGAGTAGTCATGGTGGACTACTTCTCCAAGTGGGTCCAAATTGAATTTGTGCCAGACACCACCACAAACACGGTCATAGAAGTACTCAGTGCTGTTTTTCAAAGGGAAGGGCTCCCCAAAGAGATTGTAACGGACAATGGAGTGCAACTAGTCTCTAGGGAGATGGTGGAAAGCTTCCTAAAAAAACACAATATCCATCAGTTAAGAGCATGTGTGTACCACCCACAAGCCAATGGACTGGTAGAAAGGGCAAACTGGTTCATTTAATCAAAGGCACCTTACAACTGGCAAGCGCATCAGGCATGAATCCATACAAGATTGTCAACGAGGCGGTAGCAGCGCATCAGTTGACGCCAAATGCCATCACAGGAGTGTCCCCATTTCAATTGTTGAGACGGAGAACGGCTGCATCCACACTGGTACCACCATGGCTACACCAAGTCAGAGAAGACAATGACATCGAGCAACATTCTCTTCAGATTGCAAAAGAACAAGGAGATCATGAAATCTTAATGCGACAAACGCAGTACAGCGCACCGCACAGATGTCAATGAAGGGGACTTGGTGAAAATACGCCTATCCCACAAAGATGCCACCATGGGCTCCAAATACAGCAAGGCCATAGAAGTCACACAGAAAGGAACAAACCATGTCCACACCTGCGACAGAAGAAGGTGGAACCTGGAAAGAGTGGCTGTGTACTAAAAGAGAGTGTCCACTACCTACCCCTACAGGGGAGCAGGTAATGATCAGGAACAATGGGGATTACCAAGTGACCCCCAACAACCACAGTCGAACGTCACGGAAGAAAGGAACCATGGGAAACATGTCCATATGAGCTCCACGCCCCAGTCTGGTGAACCACACAGGGAAGCAATCTCAATAGACCCATACAGCATAACCACCCAATCCCCAAGTGCAACCACCTACCAGAACAGACCCCAAAGGGAGAGAGGAAACCCAACCAGGTTCACAGACTTCATCATGGATTAGGAACCATCCTTTCCTACAGAAGGAGGTGTGTGGGTACTCCTCCTTGCGAGATCTCGGCCGATAGATCTCGCAAGACTTGAAGCGTGAAATGCGACGAAAGCGATAACCACACCAGAACAGGAGCCGAGGCATAAGAGTGCACACGAGCCTCCGCGCTCCTCCTGCTGAGAGATTCAGCCCTCTGACAGCCTGTCTTACTCAGGCCCCTTTCAGCAGAGCATAATTCCATGCCTGAGGACAGCCGCCTGGGCGCTCTAGCTTGTGTGGGATATTGGACTGAGGATATGCAGTGAAGATAACTGTATCTGCCAGAACAATAGAACTGTGAGTATTGGTACCTTTCCTGCTCAGGACTAAATACCTGTGTTACTCAGTTGCCCCAGGTGTCTCAATAAACTCCTTACTAAACCCCACCAGTGTCCTGTGATCATTCTAGGCCGCCACAAATTCCTTACTTTAGACATCCCAGCAGACACTACTTTTAACACAAACTGAAATTCCTTTAAAACACTTTTATTGGAAAATGGTATGGTTGTGGGTGCATAAGTAGCCAGTGTGAGGAGACTTGAAACAGACTTGAATCAGATAAGCCTAAGGGGGAACTGGCAAACCTGGAAAACGAGCACAAGGTTACAGTAGCCAGGAAAAGTATGTGTAGAAAGGTCAGAGGGAAGTTAAACACTGTAGAGATCAACAGGTTTGAAAAAGCCTTATTATTACCCAGTGGGGGCATAGCTTAATACTCCTAGCCAATGAGGAGACTCAGAGAGGGGGCATTACCATACGGTCCGACAGCTCCAAACCTCTTCAGTGCTGGAGGCCATCATCTTCCCTGTCGGGTAACGAGGTAAGTGCTCCTCTGCATCCCCCACACTCCTTTACCACAGATTTTGCACCCTCCCTCCCTGGCCCCAATGACCTTCTCTTTTCATGCCCTGCACCAGGAACAGTAGTGTATGGCCCTGAGGAATTACCTGTCCTGGTAATGACCCCTGCCCATGTAATATTGCTTAAGTGCAACTCAAGATTATATTATGACAAAGGAAAAAGATAATACAGCAGTTAAGATGCCTAAACATTATCTAAAAAGTAGAACTAACATGGCACAAGTGTGCTCTAGCACCTTGAAGTGTCTCTTGTGCTAGATGGAATTACCAACAAAGATCTCCAACCAAATAACCTGACAGACTCAAAGAAAATGGCAAAGTACTACTTTATTCTCAATTTAATAAAGCAGGGTCAACTGGCAAACATCAGAAGGATGCTTGCACCCTCACACACAAATTTGATTACACAGAGGTCATATACCACAATATGCATCCTCTATGACATCATCCTACTTGGCAAAGCATAAAACGTATTAGCAGGAGGGATTGGTTAGGGGAACATGTCTACTTATAGAATTTATAAGGGCTAGTACTTCATTGGCTGTCTCTTATCTGTATGACACACCTCAAACTACCTCAAAATACATGTAATTCTGATTATAGTGAACACAATGGCAGCAGATTGGTCTATGCAACATTGTATAGCAGATTGCCCCCTAGACCCACTGATTGTTTGGCATTCTCATCCGACCTAGGACTTTAGGCTCTGCTAGCAGCACGTAAGTGAAACGAAACCCAGGTGCTTGAATCACGTCAGATTACTCCCCACGTTCCCAATTAGTCCATCATCTGTCATCAGTCCGGCCATGAGCCAAATGTTCCCGTCTGTACTTGGCCTTCGAGCCTGCTCTCTCTTCTGGGACATTCAAGGCAGTATAAGCACATCACTATCTTCATCCGAGGATTACTGAATAGCCCTTGTTTTCGACTTCTAAGTCACATGTGAAGAGACCACAAATGTGTCCATTTCAGCCTCTTATTTATTGCTATTTGATCTTATACTGAGTGTCATTGCTCCCCTTGGTCTCTACAGACTTGCTCACTCTACCGTATATAGACTTTATACACTTTTAATTGTCCAGTACTTGGCTCTTGCAGATGTTTTCTTCTTCTTTAATCTAAGAGAAAAATGTCTCATCCATGCCTTATCCGCCTGCCTCCCTTGGTACATTGCAGCTATTCAAGGGAGTGCTAAATTCAAGTGGCACGCAAAGGGCATGGAGCCTGCCATCCCAGTGCTGGTGGTGGCTGTGACAACTGCACTCTGGAACATACCCCTTGCCATATCTGGGAGGTCTTTCACAGCTGCCTACAGGTGGGGAACTGTGTCCTTTGAGCCAAGGGGCCCTTGATCCCTAAATGGTGGAGCTTCCCAGCAAGGAGGACAACATTCTGACCGACACAACAAAACAGCAACCAGCAGCCAAGCCAAGAAAGAAGTGTGAGGCACTTAAACCTGAAGGCCTGTGAGTGACATTTACTTGACTGCCAGATATCAACGCCAAAGAGGAGAGAAGGGTGGACTGACGGACTGTGGTCTCAAGGATTCTGGAGTTGCCACAATTTGTTTTCATTGAATTGGCCACATATTTGGTTTCTGTCTGCCATAAACCCTTAGCACATTTGCTTTATAAACTAAACTCTTGTTATAAACTAAACTCTTGTATACTTTAGTTATTGGGCATTGGTCGTCTGTTAATCCCTCTGCCATAACAAGGTACACATCTGCTTCTGGGCTGCATGTGCATTAACAGTAGTCTGTGTTCATCAGAGGGCGGTGCTTTCCATAAAAACCCTGGCTCCTGTACCCTGTTGATCAGTTCTGGTAATATCATTGATGGACCTATCAATGTAATTTTTCCTTTAATACGCCCAAATGAAAATAATGTGACGATTACTAGGTGACAGAACATTGTTTGTGTTGTTATATGTGACTGCATTGAGTGAATTTGTTTCCCAGGTAATGTCCTATCACCTCTGTTTCCACGCACCCAAATGTGTACAGTGCAAGGAGTGCTTTCAAGTAGGAATTCAATTGTGTCACATGTGTCCGAATGTTTGTGATGACACACATTTCTGCGCAAGTGTTGTTTTGTGCACGTACCCAGCAGACGGGTTCAACATTGCTTACCTCGCTCCACAATTCGTGCCAGACAGCTGTTGCACCGGGTCATGATTTGTGGTTTGACCCTGCAAAGCTTTCATGCACATGAGTGATGAGACCATTTGTACATAGAAGTTGTGCTGCATGTGCCTGTTGCAGAAGACCTGCTCTGGGGCCATGGGTGGTATGGGAGGCACGTGTTGTGCAATTACCAGGGCTGTGGACGTTTTCAGGAATCCAGCAATGATATAGAATATCACTTTCATGCCACTGATAGTGGTTGGGTCCCTATGGAAATGACGTGGTGGCCTAAGTGTTGCGCCATAGCGGCTAGAACCTGTGTGAGAATGATGCATAAACAGTGCCACGGTACCTTGGTATATGCCACATGCACAGAAGTGCAAGACACTGGACAACTTCAATGGAGTTCTATTGCTATCCTGCTCTACCTTTTTACTTCTATGTCATCTTTGATTTCAGCCAGAAGTGATTGCATAGTACATTAAAATTAAAGGAATACTCCAGGACTCAGCGCCATTTTATACTTTTATGCTTTAATCATAACTCAGTACAAACGTGCTCTTTTCTCGATAACACGTGTTTCGGCTCTGCTGAGCCTTTTTTAAATCAGGGCTATATCAGATAAATTTTAAATGTTGATTCAAAACGGCAGTTCTGATAGGTCATTTATAAGGGTTTGTTCCCATAGTCCATGTCTCGTAGCAAGTCAATCCCTCGCATAGTTTAGCATAGTAGCCATGGCCTGCTGGTAGGTGGCCAGTTCCTTATGGGACTGCATAGGGAATATGTCCAATACATGATGAGGAAGAAACACATACAGGAAGTGGAGCAGGAAGAAAGATAGTGGTCTGTGGTAGGTGGGAGAGTTGAACTTAGTCAAGATCAGGGAAGACTTGGGGCCTATTTCTGTATTCATGTATTGTGAGTTATCATGCACCTCTTATTATGACACTGATCTTTGAGATTCAACTATCATGAGGAACTGCACAATGAGAGACTGTCGTTTGTGAACTCTCTCTGCCACACTCGTCCGCTCACTTGCACTCTCTCACACACTCTTGCACAAAGCCACTCCTACCCTCCCCCACATCCACTTTCTTTCGTGCACTCACACCCTCATACAGCATGTACACCTAAAAAGATGTTCTCTCTCTCTCTCTCTCTCTCTCTCTCTCTCTCTCTCTCTCTCTCTCTCTCTCTTTCTCTCTCACACACACACACACACACACACACACACACACACACACACCCCCCCTTTGACCATACACATGTCCTTACTTGTATACCCACCTATCAGAATGCAATGCCTGAACAAGAGTCAAAAGTACTGACTTTGCCAAGCCTGCTAATTTGCTGCTTCTCTGAGTAGATCAGGTTGTTATCACAAGAGTTCTGCATCTACACACGCGCACACGCACACGCACACTGTGATTTATCCGGTGATTACTGCTGCGCTGTTGTTATTCATGGATTGCGCGCGCCCCATAATGGCAGCCCCCATTGCATTCATTAGTTCTGTCCTTGTACATATTGTTATTACTTTGTCTCCTTGCTCGAGTCGCATCATCCAGTGCGTCCAAACTTTACTGTTTCCTAATTTGCATGCATCCTTTTCATGTTGTCTGAATCTGAGCCACCATAAAGCCGTTTTACGAGGACCCGGATAATAACCACTTTCACACTTGATGGATGATTAAAACTGAATATCTTCCCTCCGATGCTGCGGCTATTTGATGACATGATCTACAAACTTTTCTCTTTGCTTCCCATTACATTATTGTTGGATCCAGACAATTTATTATCGTCTTATTTTGCTGTAAAGCCGATAAACTATCTCGCTTTTTACAGCCGCGTGGCTAACAGAGGCCTACTGCCGTTACGTCTTGTTATCATTCCAGAGGCGGCGCAGATGTAATTTTGTCGGAGTAAAAAAGACAGTTTGCTGCTTTTGTCCGTAAGTGCTTTCTGATTTCTATCTTAACGTTATAGGAACATAATTATTCACAAAATGCTTGTACCGAGTCAATCAAAATGGTTATCCATGTAGACACATAAAAAAGCTTCAGGGCATTCAATGCACCACGCTCCCATTTGCTCATATTTTTTAGGGGCGTTTTCTCAACACAATGGTCAGAGGCGTAGGAGACACTGACATTCTGGGGGAATTTGTTTGGGGGGGGCGGGAGTCATGTTGCACAGTGATTTTTGTCACACACAGAACACGATTTGACTCTCTTAGAGAAACATAAATCATATTTTCCTGAACTGGGCTCTCCGATTGTATTGGGGGCTAGTGGAGAGGTTCTTTTAGCATACTATTCTTGTCCAAACTGCTCCAATTTTCATTTTAGGGTACACTGGTTTCTCCCTCTTCGGGGAGCTATACATATGGGGTGTAAACACTACCAGGAGCCAGGGGAGTGTGTGTCCTTTACTATTTTGTTTTGGCCACAAAACACCACCTTACTTGGCATAGCTTGGACTACTGTAGTCACATTCAGGAGAGAGGCCAAGCAGGGGTGCAACGGGCATGGGGTGGACTCACTGGGTAAGGCTTGATCACACACAGGGTCTACCTATATGGACAGTTGTTTTCTCTATTATATATTCCTAATTCCTGTCCACCCTCTTGGAGCAATATGAAAAAGTTATACCTACCTCAACATAGATACAGAATTAAGTTTAGCATTTGACCTCGCACACTATAGAAGTGCTCAAGCATGGAAAGAGGAGAGAGATTGGAAGCAGCAAGCAAGGTACACATACTTAGTGCCCTTTGTGAGATTTTTGGCCATGCCCCCGCCCCAGCATTCTGGCCCGCGTGCGCTTAGTAGGCCCAGAATAAAATGCCATGCTGTAAAAAAAAAATAAACTGGACTGACTGCATAGAAATGACAAGTAATAGCATATCCCAAGCTTGTTTTATCATAGATACCCAGAAAAAAAGTCATGTCACAGTAAGAAAGGGCTAGACTGGCTGCCCCAAAATGCCAGACTAGCCAAGTAATAACACATACCATGATTGATTTATCATTTCATGCCGGTCCATTAAAAAATGGCAGTGGCATTATGGCTTCCATTCTCTCATCCCCCCACCCATCAAAATCAGCTCATCTGCGGCCTGGCCAGCACATTCACACACGCACACCCCTTCCCACAACATTAACCCAAACCATCCACTCTTGCACCCATACCCTATCATTCACTCGCTCATTCACACGTGCATCCATCCACCCATACATGATATGTGATATGATATGAAATTTATAGCCCGCCTATACACAAGTGTTCCAAGACGCAACGAGGCAAGGGAGGGGAACAAAGGGGGGACAAGACAGCAATCTTACTAGGCCCAGTGCCATTGAGATTGCGCAAGTGCAGGGGAAAGGGAAGGGGAAACGTGCCAGGGGAAGGGGAGGAGGAGAAAGTGCAAGATATAGGATCAAAACATCGAAAAACAAGAAGTGCGGCCAGCAGATGGCAGTACATAGGGTTAAGTGCAGACAACAAGTGTTAGATAATTGATATTGATATTTTATTTCTATCTTGCTCGTACATAAGTGTTTCAGAGCGCGACAAGGCAAGGGAGGGGAACAGGGGAGAACAAAACAGCGTTCTTACTAGGCCCAGAGACGTTGAGAAAGCGCAAGTGCATGGGAGAGGGGGAGGGGAAAAGTGCATGGAAGGGGGAGAAGTGAAAAGTGTGAAGCAGAGGAGAAACAGATAAAAAGCAATAAATAAATAATAAAGGCAACAAACAGTGGTAGTGCAGCCAGCAATTTGTCAGTGCTAGGTTTAAGGCAGCAGACAGGGTAGGTCTGATAAGTGCAGGAAGAAAAAGGGGGGTCTGTATGGGTACAGATACAGACCCCAGTGCAAGGGTTGGCCTGGAGGCAGTGCGGGAGGGTGGTAGGGTGAGCAGGTACCTGGGCCCGGAAGGCAGAGGATGGCTAGGTGCACGGTGCCAAGAGAGAACAGATCAGCAGGGGAGAGGGGGAGCGAAGGCAGAAGAAAAGAGTAAGGTCTTGAGGTGCTTCCGGAACCTGAGATGATTCTCCTCAAGTTTTAGAGTGGCAGGGAGGCTGTTCCAGAGGGAGGCCCCAGCCGAAGACAGAGATCTACCCCCAGCTCGTTTCTTTGAAAAACAACTGATCCTGAGGGAGTTAGAGGTAGAGGAGCGAAGATCTCGAGAGGGGAGGTATTTGCTGAGGGATAGCTGAAGGTATTTTGGACCCAGGCCCCAGAAAGCCTTGTGGACAATGCAGAGGGTTTTGATTTTAATCCTTGCATCCACTGAGAGCCAGTGGAGAGATTTCAGAGCTGGAGAGATACGATCCCAGAGCTTGAGGCCAAGGACAAGTCTTGCAGTCCTGTTCTGGATTAGTTGCAGATTGCGGAGAGTAGAGGCAGGTAGATTTAGAAAGAGGTTGTTACAATAGTCCAACCTAAAGAGAACCCGGGCTTGGGATACCATGAGCTTCTGGGGGAAGGAGAGGAAAGGCAGAGTACCTCTGAGGAGGTGCAGTGGGAAATTTGACTTTTTAGAGACCTCAGAGATGTGGGCGGAGAAGGAAAGGGTGGACTCAAAGATGACCCCAAGGTTCTTAGCCTTGCAGGTGGGGGTAGGAGGAGGGCCAAGGGAAGCCGGCCAGAGAGTGAGGGGAAAGGATGGTGAATGTGTGCCGATGAGGAGGATCTCTGTCTTGCTGGCATTCAGACAAAGATCATTGGCGGCACACCAATCTTGAATGGCAGTTAGGCAATCAAAGATGGGAGAGGAGATGGCAGAGGGTAGCCTGAAAATGAATTGAGTATCATCAGCGTAGCACTGGAAATTTGAGCAGAAAATGGCAATGCAGTGGCCGAGAGTTGCCAGATATTGGTTGAAAAGCCAGGGCGAGAGGTTAGACCCCTGGGGAACACCACAAGTAGAGAGGAAGATAGATGATAGGAAGGACCCAAGTTAGACCTGGGAGGGTCGATCTGAGAGGAAAGAGGTCAGCCATGCCAGAGCCTGATCAGTGATACCCAGGTTTTCACAGAGACGGTTGAGCAGGATGGCATGGTTGACCGTGTCGAAGACAGAAAGAGAGAGATTGAGGAGGACGAGGACAGAGGGAATGTTAGAATCAAGGTTGGAGAGCAGATCTTCAGAGATGTTCAGGAGAGCAGTTTCTGTGCTTCTGGCAGCTCTGAAGCAGTGAGGAGCTCGAGTAGGAAGATACTTTTGAAATGAAAGCTGGAGATATTTCGGTCCCAGGCCCCAGAAGGCCTTGTGGACAATGCAAAGGGTCTTGAACTTCATCCTTGCAGCCACTGGGAGCCAATGGAGAGATTTCAGTGCTGAAGAGATACCATGCCTGGGCTTGAGGTCAAGCCACAAGTCTCGCAGTCCTGTTCTGCATGAGTTGCAGAGGACGGAGAGTAGAAGCGGGCAGATTTAAAAAGAGGCTGTTACAGTAGTCAAGCCTAGAGGCTACCAGAGCTCTGGAGACAGTGAGCTTCTGGGGGAAGGAGAGGAAAGGAAGAATACCTCTGAGGAGGTGCAGTTGGTAATTTGACTTCTTAGAGATGTCAGATATGTGAGGAGAGTAGAGTGTGGAGTCAAAGTTAACCCTTAGGTTCTTAGCCTCATACGAGGGTGCAGTAAGAGGGCCAAAGGAGGCCGGCCAGAGAGTGGCAGGAAAGAGGGGTGCAAGTGAGCCGATGAGGAGGATCTCCATCTTACTGGCATTCAGGTAGAGATCATTCGTGGCGCACCACTCCTAGATTGCAGACAGACAATCCAGGATGAAAGAAGAAGAGGCGGCAGAGAAGAGCCTGAATCCGAGCTGGGTGTCATCCACATAGCACTTGAAGTTGGAGCAGAGAGCAGGAATACAGTGGACAAGAGGTGCTAGGTATTGGTTGAATAACCAGGGAGAAAGGTTAGACCCCTGGGGAACACCACAGGTGAAGAGAGAGATAGAGGAACGACCCAAGTTGGATCTGCGAGGGTCGGTCAGAGAGGAAAGAAATCAATCAGGCCAGAGCCTGATCATTGATACTTAGGTTATCACAGAGCTGGTTGGGCAGGATGACATGGTTGACCGTGTCAAAAGCCAAAGAGAGATCAAGTAGGATGAGGACTGAGGGAGATTAGGATCAAGGTTAGAGAGCAGGTCTTCACGGATGCTCAGGAGAGCAGTTTCCATGCTTCTGGCTGCTCTGAATCCAGACTGATGGTCATGGAGACAGCCAACAGATTCAGTGTGAAGATTAAGCTGGGAGATGGCCAGATTTTCCAGGAGTTGGCCCAGAAAAGGAGTGATAGAGATCGGTTGATAAATAGCTGGAAGAGAGGGGTCGGCTGGGGATTTCTTGAGAAGAGGGTGCACAAGAGAGTGCTTCAGGGGGGCAGGGATGGTTTCAGAGGCGAAAGATTGCCTGCAGAAGTCCTCCACTGCTGGAGCGAGGGTGTCAATGTGGTCCATGATGGTTTTGGAAGAGCAGGGAAAAACTTGTTTTGATGAGGTTTTCATAGATTGGACTTGTCTAGAAACCTTGCCAGGGGAGAAGTGAGGAAAGGCAGAGAAGGGAGGGGGGGTGGCCGCAAGGTGGCCAGAGGAAGAGGGGAGAGTGGAGGGGGAAGTAAGAGAAGCCGAGAGAGTGGACCGGATGTCCTGGGGTTTAGAGATGTAGTGAGATGCCAGGGCCGTACAGAGTGTCTGTGAAGGGACAGGAGAGGTAGAGACTGCAGCAGGATTGGCCAGCTCCTTGCATATTTTGAAGAGTTCGGTCGAGTTTTCAGATGCTGCTGAAATGCAGGCTTGGATGTGAGCTCTCTTCTTAGTGAGGACAGAGAGTCAGTATTGCCTTTGGAGCAAGAGGCAGGCCTGTTTGTCAGAGGATGTACAAGATGCCAACCATTTCCTCGCAGCCACCCTACACTTGCGTTTAAGGGTGACGAGGTCTGAGTCATACCCGGAGTTGTACTTGATTTTAGGCTTCATGCGGATCCTCATGACAGGGGCAAGTACATCGAGAGTATCAGAGATAGCAGAGTGGAGCATGGAGAGGGCTGTGTCAGGGTGTGAGTCAGCCAGAGGTGCAGGAGGGGGAGAGAAAGATGCTGCAAAAGCCTCAACTGACACACGCTTCATGGGTCGAATGACTGTGATGGTGGGTGGCAGTGTGGTGGTAGGCGTGGCCTGAGGGGTAGAGAGGGAAAGATTAGAGGAGAGGAAAAAGTGGTCACTCCAGGAGAAAGGAGTGGTGATAGGGTTAGAGTGGGGGAGGTCTGAGGAGATCAAAACATCAAGAGTGTGCCCTGCAGAGTGAATCGGGCCAGAGGGAAGAATAGAGAGAGAGAGTCGCAAAGGTCGTGAAAGAGTCCCTTGGCGGGACAGGAAGCATCCAGGTGGATGTTGATGTCTCCAAGGAGGAGGAGTTGAGTGGTTGAGGATAGGAGGGAGGAAGAGAGGTCTGCCCACTCAGAGAGGAAGGAGGTGATATGACCAGGTGGCCAGTAGATAGTAGCCACTGTTATAGAGTGGCCAGGAGGGAGAGAAAGCCTACAGACCAGGCATTCAAAGGAGGAGTAAGCCTGCATAGGAATGATAGAGACAGGAATCCGGTCTCTGGGAAGATGAGGGCTACACCCTCACTGGAACGGTTGGCTCTGGGCATGGAGAGGATATTGTAGCCATCAGGAAAGAGAGTGTCAAAGCTTGTGACAGAGCTGGATGTGTACCATGTCTCGGTGAGACCAAGGACATTAAGGTCGAGGTCTTCCAGGAAACAGCATATGTCAGAAGAGTGTTTAACAGCTGAGTGAGAGTTAAGAGTGGTGAGGTTGAGAAGGTTGCCATCCTTGAAAGACGTCCGGGATGGGTACACATCAGAGGTACTCCCTGCCGAGGTGCAGGTGGTGCTCGAGGGAGGGCAAAGGATGTAGGAGGAGAGGGGAAGGTAGCCGAGGAAGAGTGAAGGGGCACCAGAGAAGTGGCAGATGGTGGAGGCAAGGAAGCCGAAGAAGGGATGTAAAGGACAGCACGAGTGGAAAGGAATTTGATAAGGAGCAGGAAGCGTCTATTAAAGAGGAGCAGGTTGGCCTGAGGGCCTTGGACCAAGATGGTGCCATTAAGTATACATTAATGATGACCTTAGAGGAATGGAAGGAAGCCTGGAGGGCCTCCCACTGGGTGCCACCATTAATGGGAGCGGAAGAGTAAGGAGAGAGCACAACGACCATATGAAGAGTCCATAGGTCTGGTGAAGGAACGACAAAGAGGATGTCAGTGAGGGTCTGTCCGGAGGAAGCGCTGGTGTAGGTATCAGTGATAGGGAGGCCTGGGTTGGAGACCAGGATATATATAAATATATATATATATTCGAAAAGAGGGGGAAAACCAATTTCCCAGAACCAAGATGGAACCGGGAAAAGCTTAACCAGTGGAATGCACTCCCAAGAACAGCAGAGAAAGTCGTTGGTGACTCTCTGCACAGAGGCAAAACACAATCCAAAGTATAGATACACACACACACACACACACCACACACACATACACACACCATGCTACATAACACACCCTTGCAAACATAACATAGATCATATACACGCAGCACAAAAACATGATTTTTACCTGCTCTGGACCCAAATACGTCTTCGCCAGGAAGGCCTCCTCTCCAGCCGACTCCCATGCTCCAGGCTCCAGCCTCCGGTAGACAGACAGGAAAACAGGAAGCTGTTTTCCTGTCACACGTAGTGGGGTTGTACAGAAAGTAGAAAGTAACGTATTAGTCGTTGTGTGGCATTTGGAGCGCTGCACTGCAACTAGAATGTTACATTCTGAAGTTGTAGCATGTGTACTGCGACCTCAGAAAGAATCAGATAATTTAAAATGATCTGACCTATTACTGAAGTCACAGTGCGTGTGCTCCAACTTCAGAAAGCTTGGCTGGGCCGGATTGAGGGGCAGAAGTTACCAGAAAGGGGAACGTATGCAAACATAGACTGCGATGTGAAGTGGGCTGTGGTTTTCAAGTGGTTTTGCCTTGCGTGACTCAAGAAACAAATGACTTTGTGGTGTGCAATATGTGGGTGGTCAATATTATTATATCTGAAGCTACACTAATAGCACATTTGTATTTATTTATATTTTATATAGTGCCTTAAACTAAGGTGCTGCACAGAGAACAGGGAACGGTACAATAAAATGAATAAGCAAAAAAATAATAAGAAAACAATCAATCAAGGATGTTGCAAAAGGTGACTTCAATGATTTACGAAATAAAGAATAGACCGAAATAGAGCAAAGAGAGTAAGGGAGGGTGTTCAAATGAAGGGGAGCTAAAATAGTGGAATTACGAACACGAGATTGTGCACAATTGGGTCAAGGTGCCACCAAGAGAAATTGAGAGGAGGAGCGAAGAGAATGGGAAGGGGTACAGAAAGATACCAGGACAGAGAGATAGTCAGGAGAGAGACCATAGAGACATTTGAAAACGAGGAATAGGAAATTAAATTTAAGTTCAGAGTAAAAAGATAACCAGCCAAGAGAAGAAGAAATAAAGTCTTGGAAAGGAAGGAGGCAAAGAAGGCAAATAGAAGAATTAAAAACAGATTTGAGAGGGGCAAAACGAGAAATTGGGAGCCCAAAAAGAGCAGAGGAACAGTAAAGAGTTAGGAAAAGATTACAGAGGAAATCAACAATTTAGAGTCTTGAAAAGGGATAAATGGACAAGCTTTACAGATATTGTGCAGGTGAAAGCGGCAGGCGCGCAAGGTTAGAGAAATGTGATGATAGACTAGAGTCAAGGTAGAGCCCAAGATTCCAGGCCATAGACGAGATTGGGAACTGGGATGGGGGAACGTTTTTCCAGCATTAAGTGTAAGCTGGTAAGAAGACATTCAAGATTTAATTGCCAGAAGACAAGCAGAAAGAGTGTGGTGAATCTCAGAAGAAAAAGAAGAAAAGGAGAGAAAACGTTCAGTGTCATCAGCATAAAAGCATTAAAGTGGTGTGGCAGACCAAAGGAAGAAATAATTACAGGGGAAGTGTAAAGATAGAAGAGAAAAGGGCCCAAGACAGACCCTTGTGGGACACCATAGGCAAGCGAATAAGATTTAGATGATTTGCAAGCCCATGAAACAGAAAATGTTTTTTGAGATAGATAAGATTGAAATCAGGATAGACTGAGCCCACAAAGGAAAAGGAAGAAAGAGACGCCAGAAGAAGGGAGAGGTCGACAGTGTCGAACGCAGCAGATATATCCAAACAAATAAGAAGAGATGAGTTTTTAGAATTATGTGCAGTAAGTAGTGAGTCCAAGACAGAAAGAAGAGCAGTTTTCCTGGAGTGAAGATAGTGAAAGCCAGACTGAAATTGTGGGCATATAGAAGCATTAGAAACAAAGGTAGAGACTTGAGAATAGACTAGCCATTCAAGTAATGTAGAGAGATAGTGTGGCAGGGAAACATGACGAAAATTTGAAACAATTAGTGGGTCGGTGGAGGTTTCTTTAAAATAGGGATGATGGAAGCATGCTTGAAAGATGTGGGGAAAGTAGAAGTTCAGAGACAGATATTGAAGAAAGAGTTGAGGTAAGACACTACAGGAGGGTAGACTTTCAGAATGATTGCAGAAGGGATTGGGTTGGTAGGAGAGGCAGTAGGGTGAGCTTTAGCCAATAGAAGAGAAGTGTCAGTGTTAGAGATTGTTTGAAAGCAGGAGATCGAAGTAGAGGAAGCAGGAGTAAAAGAAGTCATGAGTTTATGTGAGATGGAGGCTTTAATGTCAGAGCGAAGAGAAGCTACCTCAGAGGAGAAAAATTGGGCGAGGTCAGAGGCTGAAAGAGTAAAATTGGCAGTGTAGTCAAGGGTGGGAGGAGACAGAAGATGCAACACAATTTAAAAAAGACGCCTTGGGTGGGCAGACTGAGTGTGTAAGAGATCAGAAAAGTAGAGATGTTTTGCAGAGAATAAACAGTTGTCATAGAGAGCATGATAGGAAAAGTATGGAGAATGATCCGCCGTAGATTTGGTCTTGAGCCAACGTCTTTCAAGATGACGGAGGAAACGGCGCATGGAACAGAAGGTTTGCGAGTGGGATGAAACTATAAATACGTCTTTTTTGAAGAGCATACACTGAAAACGAATTCCTACTTAGAGATTGACAATTATATTGCTAGCAATGATGAAAGGTTAGGCACTGTGATATAACTTTGTTAATAACCAACCTTCCTTCAACAAATTGCAATGGACAACGGAAGGGAAAGGAACTGCCATAGTCAGGTGTTACTACGGTAGAGGAGGGCAAATGAGCCATCTCTCACCCTAAATGTTCACCTCTTCTGGGGAGCGTGACTGCCCAGTCAATGGCAGACAAGAGAGGGAATGTCTCAGGCCGCCATAGGCAATGAGAAGCTCGGTCCCCTCTTTGGCATTCAATGGTGTTTATACGTTGATAAGTAAATATCTTCACTTAACAATGGCCAAACATGAAGCAACTGTGCCCTTAAAAGACAGCAAGTGGTAACAATCAGCACATTTGATATCTTGAAAATACATCCCAGTTAATTCCTCACAAAGAATGCACTTGCAACCTCGGCTTGGCGTTTTTGCCACCGAATATCCCGGTATTACCAGAATATTATGGGCAGCGGTGGAATTGGAACACTGAAGCACCGGCACTGTTGTTAACGGTGCTGGTGCTTCAGTGAATTATCTGCCGGTAGGGGCCTGAACTACTGGCAGGTCAGGCCTGCGGGTTGTCCACAGCCCCTACCGGCAGACTCAGAGTATGAAAAGGTGCCAGTAACTCTTGTTACCGGCACCTTTTTCCACACCGGCACAGTCGTAATAAAGTATGTGGGCCTCATCACAAGTTGGGTGGTAGCACTTGAATGCAGCGGTAATGAGCTTACCGCTGCATTTACCGCTCTGCCCAATCTCGAGCCCGGAGTGTTTACCCCCAGCTCAGAACTCAGAGCTGGGAGTAAACATGCTGGGAAAATGCCAATTTTCCACACAATTACAGCTGGCGATATTACCGTGCTGTAATTGCACTGAAAATTCCCCATTGGGTGGACCCAATGGGGAATAACAATTAGCGCCCAACCCGTGATCTGGCAGTAATACCGTCCTACCGGTGGGCGCTAACACAAATAAAGTTGGGTGGTATCCGAGTCGGGATAACGCTCAACTCGTAATGAGGCCCTCGGTTTGGAGGTAGGTGTATTGCTCAAAGCCATGTCTGCAACACAATTGTTAAAAGTATTTATTAACAGAGTGAACTGTGCCCAGAAATCATAGCCAAAGTAAACACAATACACATTTGACAACTACCAACCGATTTCCCTCATTGATAGCCCCTGCACATTAGTTGGTAAAGATTTTTGATCCAAAAAACAGGCATGGTTGGAGATCGATGAGATTTTTTTTTTTACTTTCAATACTTTATTCAGTATAAAACAACAAGTACACAACAACAATGGAACAAGTGCATATACATAATAACCTTAAAAGATGAAAATAAATATGTCTACAGTACGTGAATCCCCCCACACACAGGAATGTTGTATTTCCAGTTTTTGAAGGCTGCACAAAATCAGCCGAAATAAATCCGTCTTTTTGGTATGCTGCCTTCAAAAAGCAGAAATATAACATAGAACCCAGCAATGACAGTCTCTTTATCCCCCATTTTGTTTATTTGAACCCTGCTACTACCATTGATGATGGAACATAGCCCCATGCACACCTTGGACCGTTGTCCTTCTCCTTGAAAAGACCCATACTGTGGTAGCTATGTTCTTATAGACCAGCTATTGCCTCTTCTTATTGTCTGTCATATCTAGTGTTGTAACATCTGGTGCTCCAAAATCCTGTATAATCAAAACATTTGGCACATTTCCCTTTTAGTGGGAACAGGAGAAAAGTCTACCTTTGAAAGCAAGGAGAAGTGTTGCTCTATAGTCGGTAGCTTAATTCCACAATACAAAATATAGCTTTGAACACCAATTATTGAACAGTTTCCCATGGGGAAGTATTGTGGAAATATCCAAAAACACTGATTTCTAGTGAACCCATTTATGCAATACATATTCACCTCAACACATAGGGACTCATCACAAGTCTGGCGGTAACCCTTAAATGCGGCGGTATCGCTATTACCAGATTTCCCCCCAGCTCTGAGCTGGGGGCAAATCTGTTGCGATTTTGCTGATTTTCAGTGCTATTACCGCCAGCGGTAATACTGTGAAAATTCCCCATTGGGCCCAATGGGGAATGGGGAATTCCTGAATGGGCACAGTGGGGAATGGGAACGGTTCAAAACCGTGATCCGGCGCTAATAGCGCCAGGGGGTTTGGCAGTAGCACTAATAGTTGCGGCGGTAATCCCACCCAAATCATGATGAAGCCCATAAACTCGACTTTGAAACATACAGTTCAAACTTCTATACATACTGATTATAAGGTATGTAGGTTGGAGAGCAGACCAATGAAAGGCTGAAAAAACACATTTCCTGGATGTTCATGAATTCTTTTATGGTGATGATCAATTCATAAAAGAGACAGTGGACCTCATTACAAGTGGGGCGGTCCGAAACCAAGGGTGCCGGTAAACTCACCGGCACCCTTGTTTCTATACTGCCAGATTACGAGTCTGCTGCCGGGCCCGCTGCGCCTGACAGGTCTGACCCTACCGGGCACATCGGCAACAGTAGGCAGGGCGTCACGGAAGCACCGGCACTGTTATCAACGGTGCCGGTGCTTCCATCTCCCCACTCCGATAGAGTCCTACTGGCCTCCATGGGAATGGGGACTTACAAAATCCGGCGCCTGACCTCCTGCTCCGCCGGGACTTGTAATGTCCTGGTGGCACCGGGATGTCAGGCACTGGATTTGCTGTTATGGGGTTGGCGGCAACCCGCCGATGGCATCGGCAGTGTGTGTCCAATCCTACATGGATAGATATCTCACACACACACATGTTAGCCTACATAGTTTGACAAAGCCAGCAACTCCCAGCTTTGTAGTAGATTACTTCACATGGTATAGTACCATGCTGTTACTTTCGCTTTAAGGAATTCTATTAAGACAGATTTATCTTACTGCTGAAAGATCCACGGTCTTAACATTATGTTTTCACATCAGCCTGTGGGAGAAAGGAGTTGCATGAGATTAACAACTACCAAAAGAACACTAGTACAGCAGAGTATGTACGAGGAGAGATGCCTAGGAACATGGGTGTGCTGCAAGAAGGCCGACTACCCATCAGAACGTAGACTATGCTTGATGGGTTTTAGATGGCAGATGAGCCTTTTGAGAGCCTGATCCATGCTTGGTGAGGGTCCAGTGCGGCCACACTGATAATAGGTGGACTAAACAGAATTGTTCCACAAACCAATCACAGCCTCAAAACTAGTACCACCGGCAGAATCACGTGCTTAGGCTGGGTACAGCTCAGAGCAAAGGGGCTGAGGCTAAATAAAACCTCTGAGCCCCATGGCTTCAGGTACGAAGAGCTGGGAAGAGAGGCACAGAAACTGTGGGAGATAAAAGGTTATGGCAGAGCCCAGGAATGGAATGTAGGAATTGTGGAGGAAGAAGGCTGGCTGGAGGCAGAAAGAAGCAGGCATAGATAATATCAGTACAAAAATGGCAGCAGACGCCCCTCTCTAGAAAGAACATGGCATGATAAGCTGTTCTGTGGTTTTTCCCCACTTTGAGAGTCCGCAGCCATCGCTTTTTGCTCACTGTACTTTTCACAAAGGAGGAATATCCATTTGCATATCAGTCTTTGTCCTGCACATAAGGGCAGTCCAGCACCGAAATGCCAGGCAAATCTCTTTTGAACAAGAGTACCAACAGCAACCCCAGACACGTGTTTCAGCCTGGTTGGGCCTCATCAGTGAGGTGGAGCTGTGCCTCTCTGAGCACAGTGAGCAAAGGGTCCACGTCTGGGTTCCCCCAGATAACATAGGGTGACCAAGCCCAAATTCCTTGCAACAATCCAAAAAAAGGTAGCAGGTGCCCCTCTGTAAAAAAAAAAACATGGCATAATAACCTGTTCTGTGGTTTTCCCCCACTTTGAGAGTCCGCAGCCGTCGCCTTTTGCTCACTGTACTTTTCACAAAGGAGGAATAACCATTTGCATATCAGTCTTTGTCCCACTCACAAGGGCAGTCCAGCACCGAAATGCCAGGCAAACCTCCCTTGAACAAGAGTGACAACAGCAACCTCAGACACGTGTTTCAGCCTTGTTGGGCCACATCAGTGAGGTGGAGCTGTGCCTCTCTGAGCACAGTGAGCAAGGGGTCCACGCATGGGTTCCCCCAGGTAACATAGGGTGACCAACCCCAAGTTCCTTGCAACAATCCAAAAAAGGTAGCAGGCGCCCCTCTCTAGAAAGAACATGGCATGATAACCTTTTCTGTGTTTTTTTCCCACTTTGAGAGTCTGCAGCTATCGCTTTTTTCTCACTGTACCTTTCACAAAGGAGGAATATCCATTTGCATATCAGTCTTTGTCCCGCCCACAAGGGCAGTCCAGCACCGAAATGCCAGACAAACTTCCTTTGAACAAGAGTACCAACAGCAACCCCAGACACATGTTTCAACCTTGTTGGGCCTCATCAGTGAGGTGGAGCTGTGCCTCTCTGAGGTAGGTTGGAGGGTACAAAGAGACACTTAGCAGGAGCTGTGAGGGGAAGGTGGATAGGAGTTGTGAGGAGTAGGATGAAGGAGCGCTGGAAAGGAGGTGGAATTGGGTTGTGAGATGAGTGTTAGAATGAATATTGGAGAGAAGATGGCAAGGATTTGTGAGGAGAGCTGTGAGGAGAGTTGAGATTTTTGAGGAGGATGGTGGGAAGAGCATCAGTGAGCTGTTGGGAAGGTATTGCAAGGATGGAGGTGGAAGGCGCATCGAAGAGGAGGTGGCAAGGAATGGAGACGCATAAGATGAGGGGAGGTGGCAGGCGGTAGGAGTAGAGACCACCAATGACGGACCTGGGGGTATATACACCTGGATGCTTCAAATCCCTCCTAGGGGGTCTTCCACAACCTCTGCGACACTCTCTCACTTCCCATTCTACCCTCTGCCCCAACACACTCTGATGGCATACCTTGGATGTTCTCATCTCCTCAGACATCCCCCTCTCAAACCCTCTCACCACTCCTCTCTCTTGGGCTGACCACTTTCTGCTCTCCTCTCACTTGATGCTCTCTGTCCCCCGGCTATGCCCACCCCAGCACTGCCACCTACCTTCTTGGTCATTTGGCCCATGAAGCATTTGTTAGTGGATGCCTTTGCCACTACTTTCTCTGCTTCTCCCACGCCTGCGGCTGACTCACACTCTGACACAGCTGACTCTAACCTACATCTTTCTATCTCCAACACTCTGGACGTCCTTGCCCCTGTCATGAGAATCTGTCTGAAGCCTACCTCCAAGTAAAACTCTTGGTATGCCTCCGACCACGCCACCCTGAAACGCAAGTGCAGGGTGGCAGAAAGGAAGAGGAGGGCATCAGGCGCATACTCTAACAAACTGGCCTGCTGCCTGCCCCAAAGGCAAAACAGACTCTATGTCCTATCCAAGAAGAGAGCCCACAATCAGGCCTGCATCTCTGCAGCCTCTAACAGTATTAACAAACTCTTTGAAAACTGCAAGGAGCTGGCCAATCCTTCTGCAGTCTCCACCTCTCCTTTTCCCTCCCAGGCCCTCTGTACGGCCTCTGGCTTCTTTCTTCACCACTAAAACTCAGGACATCCTGTGCTCTCTCTCCTCTTTGTCTCCCTCTACTGGACCCCGTCTGGCCGCCTCTCCCTCCCTCCTCCCTTCTCCTCTTTCTCCCTGACTACACCTGACAAGGTTTCTAGACAAGTCCAATCTATGAAAGTGTCGTCCAAACAGGTGTTCCCCTGCTCCTCAAGGACCACATTACACCCTCGCTCCAGCTTGGTCGAATTCTGAAATCACTCTTTTGCCACTGAAACTTTCCCCCCTCTCCTCGAGCACTCCCTTGTGCACCCCCTACTTAAAAATCCTTCTGCCGATCCTACTTGTCCGGCAAACTATTGCTCTAACACTCCTTTCCTGGGCAAACTCCTGGAAAAGTTGGCCATCTCCCAGTTTACTCTCGACACTGAATCTGTTGGTTGTCTCCATGACCATCACTTTGGCTTCAGAGCAGCCAGAGGCGCTGAAACTGCTCTCCTGAACACCCGTGAAGATCTGCTCACTAATCTAGACTTAAGCCTTTCTTTTGTCCTCATCCTCTGTGACCTTTCCTCTGCTTTTTGACACGGTCAATCACGCCATCCTGATCAATCAATTCTGTGAGAACCTGTGCATCATGGATCAGGCCTTGCAGTGGTTGTCTTCCTTCCTCCTGGACTGACCCTCGCAGGTCCAACTTGGGTTCTTTCTCTCCACCACCTCTGCCTCAACATGTGGTGTTCCCCATAGCTCTAAACTTTCACTCTGGCTCTTCAATGTCTACTTGGCCCTTTGGCCGACCTTATCTCTACCTTCTCCTCTAAGTTTCAGTGTTATGCGGATGACACTCAGCTCTCTTTCAGGCTCCCCTCAGCCTCCTCTCCTCTCCTCTCTCGATCATTCTGACTGTCTTTCCATGATTCAGGATTGGTGCACCTCCAATGATCTTTGCCTTTGTGCCATTAAGACTGAGATCCTTCTCATTGGGACCCCTGCTCCCGCTTTCCCTCTCTCACTCTGGCCGCCCTTCTGGGCCCTCTTCCTTCGCCTTCCTGTGAGGCAAAAAACCTTGGTGTCTTCTTCGACTCCACTCTCTCCTTCTCTCCTCACATCACAGATCTTGCCAAGAAGTCCTACCAACAGCTGCACCTCCTCAGGGGTATTCTTCCTTTTCTAACTTATCCCCAGAAGCTTACTGTCTCCAGAGCCCTGTTTCTTTCTAGGCTGGACTACTACAAAAGCCTCCTTCTCAATCTGCCTTCCTCTACTCTCTGCCGTCTGCAACTAATCTAGAACAGAACTGCGAGACTTGTCCTTGGCTTCACGCCCAGGATCCGTATCTCTCCAGCCCTGACATCTCTCCACTGGCCCCAGTGGGTGCAAGGATCAAGTTCAAGACCCTCTGCATCGTCCACAAGGCTTTCTGGGGCCGAGCCCCGCACTACATCCAGCTCTCTCTTCCAAAACACCTTCCTTCTCGATCCCTTCGCTCAGCAACCTCTAACTCTCTGAGGGTCAGACTCCTCTCTAGACAGAGAGTGAGGGTAGATCTCTCTCCTCTGCAGGTGCCTCCCTCTGGAATGTCCTCCCTCTCAAACTTAAACCAGACCACCTGACGTTCCGGAAGCAGCTCAAGACCTTCCTTTTTCGTCTCTGCTTCCTCCCTCTCTTCCCCTGCTGACCTACCTGTCTGCTGCAATGACTGGTGGCCTGGCTACCCTCAGAGACTCATGGGTACCAGGCTTCTGCACCCTCACCACTGCACTGCCTCCTGGCCTACCATGCACTTATGGGCTGTAACTGTAAACCTACAGTCCCCTGCCTCCTTGCACTTACCCAGAGCTGCACTGCCCTGGCGGCATGTAATCTTGGAGCAATGCTGCCCTGATTGCACTTTCCCTTTCCCTGGCACTTCCCCTTCTGCCTCCCCTCCCTGCACAATCCGAGGGACACAAGGCCTGGTAAGATTGTTTGTTTTGTTCTCCCTCTGTCTTCCCTCCCTTGTCTTTTTGCACCTAGGAACACTTGTGTACAGGTGCGTTATAAATGATTTATATCATATATTAGGAGGAGGGTGGAAAGGAGGAAAAAGACAGAGGACATAGTAGGCAACTTGTAAAGTGAAGCTAAAGAGACAAATCAGAAGGATGTCACAAGGACCATTTCAAGAGAAGCTGAATATGAGCCAAGAAAGTAGAGGAGTAGAAGCAGAGGAGGGTATACGAGTAGGCTGGAGTTAAATCTTTGAGAAGGAAGACAAGATTGGACTTTTGTGCAACAGTGTTCGGACCCTGGCAAAGTGAGACGAGATACAAGATAAGTGAGATGGGAACAGACTAGCAGATCTCCGGTGATGCTCTGTATCTTCTTTATTGTGCCCGATTGCCGGCTTTGGTCTATTGCAGGTACATTGCAGGCCAAGTGTGCAGGCTCACATGCACCTGGAAACACATTATTGTTGAATTATTATCCTCTCCGGGAATGGACCCAGATTGAGGTTGTGGACAAACCCAGAACTGTGAACTGGAGGAAAGGTTATCTTGTGGATATTATTAACCTTGAAAGACTCTGAACTCAAGGAAAATTATTAACTCAGTGAGAAGTTATCCTTTGGGTACTGTTTAACCTTGCGTACCTGAGTGTAAGGAGAAGTTGTCCTGTGGAAATAGTATTAAGTTGACTTATAGCAGTAGAAGCCATTTTATTGTTGTTATTAAACATTTATTCATTATTCAAGTTGCTTTTCATTACTTGTTTTGCCCAACCTTGTAATTATCATTAGTACATCCTACTTGACATACATAGAGTTTTGTCTACAAGTTGTTGCCTCTTCTCGGCTTTGTAATGACATGGTTCAACAACAGCACAGTAGTAGATGGAACCATCTGACTCTCTCTTGTCTTCCTTGGGTCAATCATAATGTCAGTAGTGTATAAAATAGACATTTCATTTCATCAATTAAATAAAGATGATGAACATCACCAGCTGTCTTCCAAGTTTATCTTGAATGTGCGAACAAAAATGTCTACATCCAGCCTTTTCATGGACCATGTCCTGGGAAGTTAGTGGTGAACACCCCACGTGCATGGGAAATAATCAATTATTCACTGTAGACTCACCTAATCCATCCTTATATTTGTAAAATCATACTTTGATTTTCTAATGTTGCTGTACAAAATTACAACTTCCACCACATTGTGTGTCAAAATCACCAATTATGAGCTTTACAAGAAGCACAGAACACAGCTTAAGACAGTGACCATCAGGATTAACGTAGCCATTTTCAAGGTGCATGCCCATTACACACAGCCTGGTGGATGGCCGCCTATATTTACATAGGTCCACCAAGACATTCATCAATGTGGACACACAGGTTTTTATAAAGGCTAATGCCCTGGGGATGTCCTGCATGTGATGGTCATAGAGGAGGATGGCGACGAGTGGGAGGTCAGCCTGTAGTACTAGATGAGTACAAGAACACAGAGGGCATGCACAACCTACCTACAAATGGTCAGATGAATGCCAATGGCCCCTCTTCCACCCCACATCAGCTGGGCCTGCGATGGTTGCCTGATATCCAGAATGAAGGAAGTGGAAAGTGCACAGCAGGATGTCATTCAAAATGAGAACCAGGTGGAGACTTCCCACTTGCTCGCCTCAGTGCTGGAGTGACTACACCAGTGACTCTATGCAGCAGGAACAGCTACAAGCACGTCAGGAATTGATAGGCATGGAAAAGGGCACCTTGATCTTTCTGTGGGCACCTTGTTCTGTAAAAGGCCAACACATACCTCTCCATATCCAGCTGGATTGTAGTTGCAGATGTAAAGCTCTTCATGTCACATGCCAGTTTGATGGGACCTGTGCAGTAAAGTGAGCAGTCCTGGTCCCAGATGTTCATATGATCTGGTTGGGATATTACATTCACACCCACTGCCCCGTCATTCTAGTCCCCATCTCAGCATTAGTCTATCACAGTTTATTAGACATTCACTCTCAACTCAGGGAGTACCCCCCAAAGCAAGGTGTTGCACAACAAAACGATTTACAGATTCAACTTTAGTGAGGCCTCCACTTCTGTCGTACCCTACGTCAAAATACCCTCTTTACCATCAATCAGCTGGCAACCAGGCTGGTGGATAATAAGAATATATATTTTTTAAAGTTTTTGCAAAGAATAATAGACAATCATTAAAACATCAACCACCAACCCTGTGGCACTACAAAATATCACAAATTAAAATGTATTGCAACAATTGACTAACATAGGTTTAAAGGACTTTCAGTTGCTATAAGACAGCAGTAACAGTTTGAGGTTTGCAGTCACAATTTACATCAGATTTCTTGCAAATTAATCAATAGGAAAAATACAAAACACACAGTGATTGCTTAGTTTGGCGCAATACTCCTTTTCCCCAGTAACCCCGACCCCCTCGGCTTCAATTAGATATGACCCCTCTAATTTGAAGGCAAGGTACAGCGAGTGGAAACACAATGGAAAAATCATTAGGGATGTTTATCTAGGTAAAATGCAATGTTTTGGGATTCTGATTTGGGATACAAGGGAATACATGGGGAATTTCATTTTTTTTGCACCACTCCTACAATGAAAATGCAAGGCTTTGGGATTCTGGTTTGGACTGAAAGGGGAAATTAGTTTTGCACAGTTTATTTTCAAAGGAAATGCAAGGTGTTGGGATTTTCGTTTTGGGGACACTAGCGCATTCAATTCAACAGCAGGGTTACCAAATTACATTACAGACTAGAGTCATTTACAGTTCACTGGGATAATCCTTGTCAATTTTGAATTTTGACAAAAACATCACTCAGTAATAAATAACACAATGAGAATTAATTCAATTATATTTTTAGTTAATTGTGCTAATGGTATACACGCTATATACCCCCCCACCCCTACCCACTGATGGAGAGCACCCACCAATGCAAAGGTAAGGGTTAAACAGACAGATTGCAACACGATTCAAAGTGACTAGATAGGGTGTTCTTCTAAAGAGGATTCATTGAGTTAACTTTTTAGTTCAATATGGACAGGGTCTACACAGTTTTGCCCCCCCTTCACCCACTAAGGGAAAGGTATTAAGGCAGGTATCTCCCCACACAATTGATAGCTTTGGGATATATCTACTTACATGGGAGATCTCTGTTCTTAGCTCAGGAGGCCCGCCAGATCCTAAGATCCTCTTTGAGGCAGGCAGCATACACCTCAAGCCTCTATCCAACAGCCAGGTCTCTCCAGCCACAGGCCTTTCTCAGATAGGGCTCCCGGGTTTCCAAGCAAAGTCCCCGGGTCTCCTTTTCTCCCTCCTTCAAGGTAGGCCTTGGTTTATCTTTGTTCCCCTGGCAAGGTGGTGCCCTGATGGATTAGGCAGCTCTTCTGGTCTCTCTCCCTAGTTGTCTTTTGCAAGTCCCTTCTTAGAGTAGAAATTGCAAAGATATAGTGCTGATGACACCTACATAATACCACAATTCCCACGATATGCATTGGCTAGCTCTCTCCCTTCACCTCCCACCAAGATGCCCACTGGCTGCTGACAGGACCAGAAATTGGGAGGCATGGCTTATGGAAGCTGAAGGAGGAGGAAAAATACATCATTTTAAAATGACAGGTAGTTTTACACTTTTCGGTTCTGAAATTCTGCCAACGTGGTAACTACCTTAATCTTTCACATAGCTACGTGAACATATATTTTTTTTAATTCTACATTCTATGGCAAGTCGGAAAGTACTAATTTTATTTTGGCACGCCCTTCCTGGGCAGTGCTACCATTTTTACATGATTTGCTGCTGTACCGAAATAGTTACAAATCTGACGCTTTCGACTTTCAACATTCATTTCTCAGTCTATCATCTCACCTATTTTCTAGTTCCTCAGACTTATGAACATGCCTGAATCATAATTTTTCTCATAACTCAAGCTGTACCCATCACCCAAATTTCATTTTTACATGGTCTCGACAGGCTTCTGATCCCCTTTAACATGAACCCGGGATGAGCTCAGTGGAACACACAATGCAGTTTTTATTCAAGAAAATGTATTCAATGTTAGTCGGTGGCAAGGCACCACAAGTTCCCTGAGTTTCACACTAGGGCCCACCATTTCTTAGGTTTCATTTCTCTTCTGTGACCTGATTAGGGCATCTCACTGGCCCATGGGATCATGCCCTCCCCTCCTGTGCTACGAAGGTTTTTTGTTCAAAGGTAATACACAGTTAATAGAGAGACCTGACCTTAAGGTCACTTCTGCTGGCTGGATTATCTGCCACCTCCACAATTCCGATCTACTCCTCTGTATTTGTTTAGCATTTAAACTGAAAACCAGACCTTCTTCTTCCAGAGGTACTCAGTCAAAGGTCTTGAGGTCAAAGTTTCAGAGGCCCAGACCTTCCAGTTGTATGGGGGAAAAAGGGTACATCCATAATTTTACAAGAATAGCATTTTACATTGACACAATGTATTACACCTAGGTCTGCTGTCCATCAATACACTTTTACAAAAATGAGATAGGCCTTTCTCTTTAAGTGCTATGATTTTATGTGATGAAAAATAATTGCCATTACTCCTGATAACGAAATCTGTCACTTGACTTTCTTTCTTAAATGTCTGGCATCATTCCTCCTTTTTGTCTACCAAATGCTCCATATTTCAAATGTATATTTTAGTTCGACGTGCACTGCTGCAGTTTTAAATCTGTCAAAAGGTGTCTTGTCCCAATTTACACAAAGGGCCTCATCACGAGTTGGGCCCTAACCCCAGTGGTATTACCGCCGGGGCTATTAGCCCTACCGCCAAACACCCCGGCTCTATTAGCACCGGATCACGGGTTTGGTGGAACGGTAAGTCCCCATTGGGCCCTTTTGGGAATTTCCCATTCCCCATTGGGCCCAATGGGGAATTTTCACACTATTTCCACTGGCGGTATTAGTAACGGCATTAATAGCACCAAAAATCGGCAAAATCGCAGCGGATTTGCCCCCAGCTCAGAGCTGGGGGCAAATCTGCCAAGCCCATGATCTGGCGGACCCTTAAATACAGCTGTAATAGCACTACCACCACATTTAAGAGTTTCCACCAGACTCGTGATGATGACCAAAGTCTATATCTGCACCACCACCTGTTTCTTTTTGTCTGACTCTATTGGACACAGTTCTAAAGTACACTCTCCTTCATCTTTGTATTTTACTAAAGTTGATATAGGTCAATTTGTGTTCATTCACTAGGCCTTATATTGGAAAACAATGTTTTGAACTGTCCTGCATTTTCCAATGGCTCTCAACATAAGCCAGCATCATTCTCACAATAGGCGCCAGCTTGGCCTCTCTATCTCTGACATTTTGGGGCTGTCTTTACACCCCACAAGTCCTCTTCCCTGGGTCTTTGACTCTGTTGACCCATAGAAAAGAGCGAGGGAGAGTGGGGTTTGTGTTTTCTTTTTGCTTTGACTCATTCCATGAATGTCCTCGTTGGAGCACGTCTGCTCTTTTCCTGTCCTGAGGGAGTGGTGCTCTGGTCTGCACTGGATTTTGGGGTTTGGTCCTGGAACACCTCCCTTTTTGGAACCTCCTACTCACAGGCTGTGAAGGTAAGGAGTTACTGAGCCTTCATATAGTAAAAGAAAGGTCAAGTATTCTTTCTCCGGTAAATAGGCAAACAACTTGAACAACAAAATAACATCACATAACACATTGACCTTTATTTCTCTTACATGAACATTTCTCCACATTTTACATTACTAGTTTACCACTGATTTTTATACTTTCTTTGTGAGTATAAATTCCTTTACTCTCTGTAAATGTGCAATATTCTCCATCCAGGTTTCCATCCTTTCCTTTCATTCTTCAAATGGTTACTGGGCTCTACCCTCACTGGGCTCTTCAATCAGTCATAAAGAGTGTCTGGGGTGACACTTCTTCAACTGATTGATATGGACCCATTTCTCTTCTGTATTTTCTCCTTTAGGGATGAAGATCTTATAGGTGACTGGCAGGATTTTATTGACAATTTGAAAGGCACCAACCCAAGAGGGGAGGAATTTCCACTCCTTGGTCTGGTTCCTTTGGAAATTGTGCAGGTAGACACAGTCTCCTACTTCACACTCTTTCTTGGTCATTTTTAAGTCATAATAGGCTTTCATTCCTTCTGCCAACTTTTATTAATTTCGCTGAGCGTAAGCAAAAGCACGCTGAAGATGATTCCGTAAATTCTCATTGTACTCATGGATAGTGGACGCCTTGATGAGGGTCTGCTCTTGAGTTCTGTACAGCACATGCTGAGGTAGCACCATTTTTCATCCAGTCATGAGCTCAAATGGAGACATTTTGGTTGCAGAAGACATCCTGGACCTGATAGCTATTAGGGCAAGTGGTAATCAGATTCATAACTTGGTCCAGAGTCCACCACAAACTTCTTCAAGATGCCCACAATTGCTTTATTGTACATCTCAACTCCCCCGCTCGAGAATGGGCAGTAGGCAATGTGGAGTTTTCTCTTTACCCCTAGTATCTCCCACATCTTGGTCATTACCTTGTTGGTCAAACGACTTCCTCAGTCTGAGTCAATCCTTTGGGGAAGGCCGAAATGAGAGATGTCATTGATCATTGGTGCGGCAGCTGTCTCTGCCTTGCAATTCGGGGCCAGAAGACATTCTACCCACTTTGCAAACAAGCATTTCACGGTCAACATGTACTTGTTTCCTCGAGAGGAGCAACTCACTGGGCCAATGAAATTGAATTGCAAATCTGACCAAGGCAGTGTCATTCCCCTTTTCTGTAGGGGAGCTCTGTGTGTGAGAGAACTTGGCTGAAACTGCACACACACAAGACTCCCCTAAAAGTAGATGTCGAGCTCCTGGCCCATGTGTGGCCAACATACGACTTTGCGCAAGATTTCTAAAGTAGTATGAAAACCTCTATGACCGGCAGTGGCCGGGTCATCGGCTTGACTTAACATCAGGCTTCAAAATGAGGTTGGTACTACCCAATGGTCACATCCAGATATGGATCTCCGTACAAACAAACCATCTTGGATTCAGAACATTTTGGAAAACTTCATCAACACTCGGAGATCCTCCTTCCCGATATAATTAGATTCTGTCAGAGGAAAATTTACGAGGTCTTCAATATGTTGATTAGATTTCCCAATAATTGGGTGCTCTTTTTGTGTAGTAATCAAATCTGCATCTGGGGTTTCTTTACTCCACTGGGTTGAGAGTTCATTATGGGTATGGGTTTGGGACCTGGTGACAGCAGTGACCTGGATTTCCCCAACAGGGATTTGGTTTCTTTGAGATCCCTGTGAATGGCTCTGGCTTTGGTCAGCTGGTCAGCCAAGTCATTTCCAGTTTTGCCTGGTCCCTCTATTTTGGAGTGATCTCTGATCTTTTCCCGATACATGGTCATCTCATTAGAGGTCACTAGATCATCAATCGATTGGATTATTTTCCCATGCTTGAGCGGTTTGTTATTCGTACACAGCATGCTTCGATTTTTCCAATTAATCAGGTGTTCCACGAACCCATTTGTGACATAATCTGAATCAGTGATTGTGACCACCTCTTTCAGTTGGTGTTGCACGGCAGTGAGGATGGCTTGATAAACAGCCATCAGCTCCACCACCTGACTACTTCGGGGGCCTATTCTGTAACCAGCAGAAGGCTCCAGAGTATCATTCACACATGCATTCCCAATGCCAGCCATTAGTTCCTTTTCCCCTATTATTCTCAATATGGTAGGAGCACCCATCCACATAAACTGTGGGTATCCCCTGACACGTATTTTCCTCCTAGACTTTGTGTGGGGAAGTAAGGTACACCTCCATATTGTCAACGGTGCTTTGACTTTAGTCCTCGAGACAGTTTTCTTGAGTACAGTCATGCAAGTCAGCCAATCCTTGCGCTATAGGACTCTTCTTGTTTTGGCCATATCTAGCCTCCAAAGGAAAGCCTTTAATGGACAGAATCCAGTAAGTATTTCTGGAATGACTCACATTCCCTGTTCAGATTCAGTCACTTTGGAGATATTGCAAGGGTTGGTGAGGATTCTCGATAATGATGTGCTCCCCATGGATGAATGGACGGTAATTCTTCAACGCCCACACTGTTGCCAGAAGTGCCTTTTCACAACCATTGAATTTTTCCTCCACAGAGGACAAAGTCTTGCTTGTGTACGAGATTACTTTGTTGACCATGTCGTACTTTTGGTGTAATATTGCAGTAAAGAAAGTATCTGAGAACCATGTCTCCAAGAAAAACACCTTGTTCTTTATGGGGTACGCCAAACAAGGAGCTTGGGAAAGGCTTCTTTTGAGTTGTTTTACTGCCTCAGATTGTTCCGGACCCCACTCCCACATGACTCCGGCCTTTAATAAATGGACCAAGAGTCAAGTGACCTCTGCGTAGTCTTCAAGGAACTTCCAACTATAACTAGTGAATCCCAGAAGGCTTCTTAATTCTCGCAGAGTAGTAGGGTCCTTTAATTTCAACAATACTTCCACCTTTCTCACCTGGGGACTAAGAGCTTCAGGGGTGATTTTGCGCCCTAATAAGTTCATACTGGTCTTACACCACTGTGCCTTCTGAAAGGACAGTTTTGCTTCGGCTTTCTGCAACTGGGTCAGAACATAGCGTATTTCAGCTATTCAACCTTCACAGTTGAGCTCTTGATTAAGACATCATCCACGTAGGCCTGGTTTCCCCTCTTGCCCAAATTGGGCATTGCTTTATGTAGTAAGATGTTAAATTCATTGTTGGAGTTTATGTATCCAAAGGGGGTTTGGCTCAATATGTATTGCTGCCCCTCAAAGGTAAAGGCAAGCTTGTACTGGTCTTCCCTACTCATGGGTACTGTCCAGTAACCGTTGGTCAGGTCAATGGCGGTGTACACATTTGACCCTTGGATCTGGGCCAGGCTCTGATCAATGTAGCAAAGGGGCTATCTTTAAACATGGAACGTTAATTTAACTCCCTTAGATCTGTGCAACGTCTCCATTGGCATTGGGTTTGAGTATCCCCAGTACCGAGTTATTAAAGGTACTGTGGATTAGATGGATTCTGCATTTTTAATAATCTCTGTGACACCATGGACACGAGAGGTTACCGTTATTACTTCACAAATACTGGTGCCATCTAGTGGTCCATGGGTATGGTGGTTGAATATATCTCTGTGCGTCAACAGTCATATGAATCCACTGAAAAGATATCCTGAAAAACTAGAAACACCTGTTTCTGTCCTGTTTTTGCTCCTCGGTCTCACAGGCATCAGCAAGATTTATTCGTTCTCCGACCATCTGCTTATTGCCTGGAAAAACGTTGGGCCTGGCAATTTTGGCGGTATCATCCAGTTTGGTGGAGAGATCTCTTGTTATGGTGTTGGCCTTGACTTGAGGTTCCAAGGACGGGAGGTAGTCACTGTTGACTCGGAATAGCACCTCATCCTTCCTAATGTCGCAAGTCACCTTTTCCACTCCATAAGGGCAGGAAGAGTACATCAGGAAATTCCATCCTTGCCTGGTGAAAATAATTTCCAGAGGAATACCGCTGTTGATATTGAAGCAGTCATTTGGGAGGGGTTCTATAATCTGATTACCGAAAATCAATAGAATAATGTTGGGCATCAACCGCCATTCCAATAAAGGTGACTGTGCCCAAAGTGATACTTCTAGGGTCACTGTTACCCACCAATATTCGAATTGTGTGGTGTTCTAGGTCAACTAAGGGTGTTGCAGTTAAAAACAAACTTTGTTGTTGGAGATGATAATTCAAATTTATATAGGCGTCCTGATTGTTTAGGCTCTGTCCTCGCTTAACTCTTAGGGGAATTCTAAACTGTCACACCTGTCCTGGGATTCTAACCTCTTCTCTCACTTGAACCTCAACTGCACATTGCAGCCATTGAGCTGACCAAAATGCTTTTTCAGTATTGTCAAAGCCAAGGGTGTTAACGCCCCAATTGGAACCAGGCTTTTTTATTAATTAGGTCCAAATTAATTATGAATCGATTGAGAATGTCACTACCTAACAATTATGTTCTATTCTTTTGTTGCCAATGGAAATGTTTAGCATACACCTGCTAGGCAGGACATATTTGGAATTTGGAGTTTCCAGGCCCACTTCCTGCTTGTCAATCAATTTAAATGTGGGAATTGTCTGATCTTTTGGCAGTTTCCTGAATAATGCTTCGCTGATGAAACTTCTTCTGTTATTCAGACATATTCGGGCGAGAACAGGCTCCTCCCCTTCATTTATTTGAATGGGGGAAAAACAGCTGTTCACCCTTTATTTTGATGTCGGTCAAACGTTCAGCTGGTTTTTCATCATCTCTTGTCATGGGATTTGGGGTTTCCTATGATTTGGACTAGTATAACATTTCAGAGTATTTCCCTCCAGTGTGGAATGCCACTTAAAACTGGGAGGGCGGTTGAATTTTAAGAATGGAGAAGGGCTCCCATCACCAGTTTGTTCTCCTACAGAGATGACAGTGATTTCATCTATGTCATCTAATTCTATTTCGTCAGACCGTTGTACAATCATGTGGCATGTGCCATTCAAACTCACATAATTTGTGCTTTGTTTTAACGTAATTGGCTGGTTAGTCTGAGTCCATAGCCCTTGTTCACACAGTCAATCAAGGGTGACGAACTCCGAAGGAGGTCATTCCCCAATAGACAAGGTGTGCCCTCTGGAGTCACAACTATCACTGGGTGTTTCACCCTATGCCGCCCAATTTTGATCTCCAGATCTGCAGTCCTTTCGACAGAAATATAATTCCCATCGAAGTTTTGGAATTGTCCGGGAAGAGGTTTGAGGGGAATTTGGTGACTCTCCTCCCTGTCTGAATTTAGTTGGTCGAAGGTCTTTTTGGACAAGTAGGGTGGTTTGGGATCCAGTATCCACCAGTGCTGACAATGCACATCGACCCTGTACCATGACAGAAGCATAACATTTTCCTTCTCTCTCCTCAAGGGGCAAATAAAATGTGCATTCTGTGCCAGCTTGGTGGTTAACTTTTTCATATTGAACTCCAACACTGTGTGATCTTGGACAGTTATTTGTGTCGGAGTCCGATAATCTGTCAAAAAGATTTTGCACCCAGAAACAGGTGGGACTGGGAAGTCCCCTTTTCCCCCTGATTCTTTGCTGTCCCCCTTTTCCTGGAGACAGTGACCCGAACCTTTTTGGGGGGAGGATACCTCTGTGATTTCTGGGTCCTCTGGATGACATTGTTTGAGTTCAAAAGCTTTTTTCTCTGGGTCAGTTTCCATACTTACCCCGTCAAAATCAGGGTCTCTTGGACTAATTTTTCCTTGGGAAAAATCTCCATCTCTAAAAGAGAAGATTTTCTTCTCTGAATCCTCCATGGATTCTTCTTCTTCAAAAGGGATGATGCGGACTTCCTCCACAAAGTGCATTGTCTTTCTCTTTCGATTTCTCCTACTTACCCTCTGTTTTTTCGGTTCCAGCTTTTTTGGGTTAGAAGCTTTATGTTCAGGCACAGAGGTTTCCAGGGGTTTTGTTCTGGTGGGAAAGGAAACTTTCTTAGGGGCTTCTTATCTCCCTTCTAGCCAGGCCCCCCTTCTCTAGAACATGTTAATTGACAAGAGTGTTCTTCCTGTCATTGCTCCCCCAGGGCACCAGACCCGGGTGTTGAGTTATTCTGGGCAGCAGTTTCCAGTTGAGGGTTCTGCTGAGCCTTCAACATGCGACCCAGGTTATGGGTTAATTGTTGGACTTGTCGCTCCAGTTGTGATATTTTTTCTGGTTGTTAGGAAGTCTAGATTCATAAATATGCTGCTCCCGGAAACAGTAGCTGTCTCTTCTCCCGAAGTAGCTTGGGTATTGGGAGTTTCCTGATAACCTTCCATCCTAGGTCTCCCTTCTCCCGAATTCAGGAATCTATTGTCCTAAAAGTGGGGAGAGAGAGGAGGATTATTCTGGAAATTAGGGTTTGAAGGGTATCTGGGAAAGAAGCTTAGGTCGTGGGTGGAGTATTTCTTCCCTCCTGAGGGAAATTTTGAGGGAAGTTTCCTGAGGTGGTACCTACCTGATCGGGTCCCCCCTTTCTGTACCGTGGGGAGTGTAGATGTACCCCAGGATGGGTCTGTTAGTTACCCTTGTATCTCGGACTGATGTAGGTGGCAGGGTCAGATGGAGTGTTGGTCTGGTATCCTGCCTGGCTACCACCCAATTGGGTTGGATCCGAGGATCACCTCTGTTTCTCATTCTGCTGATTGGTGGAAGGAGTAATTTTAGGCCCCTCCGTCTCCAAGTACAATGGGAGAATATATTTAACTGCTGCTACCTTTGCAGCGGCAGGTGTGTTTAATGGTTTGGGGTTTTAAGGGTTGTTTTTGTTTTCTGAGGGCTTTTGGACCTCCTAAATCAGAGTGGCCTGTTCTATCACCCAATCCAGGGTCCTACACTCATGGAAATCCATTACTAGTTGGGTCATTATGTATTTAGGGAGCGCATGAATATATGTGTTGATGAACTCCAACCTGTTGGTATTCACCCACCTAGAAGTCTGCAAATACTAGTTTCAGATACTTCAAGCACTCTCTAGGCGCTTGGTCTTCCCCACACTGCAGGTTGTATGCCGCCTTGCAGGCCTCCTGAGGATTTCTATGGATGGAGAAGTGTTTTAGAATGACTGCCTTGTTGTTGGATCATTTTTGGTGATCTTGGTCCTCCAGCCCTGCAAAGAATCTGGAGTATTCAGGGAGAATGTCCATTTGATAAACTCCATGGAATTTCTATGTCATAAAACACTAGATGCTCCCATACCGAATATTTGATGTTCTTGTGGTAGGGATTCAAAAAGCTCCTTATGGCCCTTATCTGCCAAATTGGGTCTTTCACAAGACCTTTCTTCTGTTTGGCAGACTTTCTTTTCCGCTGCACCTGAGTCTACTCACCCTTTGACGCAGAGCGGGTGGTCCATTTACTGTCCTCTAGGAGTCTCCTACCTCTCTGAGACTGGGAATACCTCCCAGAATGACAGGGTCTGGACTCTTCTCTCCTGCTGTGCTGTGGGCTCACAGGGTCATTTCCCTTGTACTCCCCTTTTCACACAGGAGAGTACTCATCCTCCTTACCCCTCCTTCCGGGTATGGTGGGGGATTCCCCCCGTCCCTTAATGTCTGGAGGTTCTTAAAATACTCTTATAAGGCCTAAACTCTGGTCCTTCTCGTTCTGCAAAGCAGACTAGATGGTCCCTTTGTATCTTCATTTTCTGCCAGTCCAACTCCCTGATCTTTTCATCATAGGAGCCCTCCTGGTCAGAAGTACCTGTATGGCTGTATGGTATTTTTAAACTCCCACAACCCACCAGCCCAGCCACCTTTGGCTTGCTAAAGATGAATTTTCATCAATATCTGATAAGGACTGGCCTTCTCTCTCAATTTGATCATGCCTGGGTGAGTCCAGCTGCTGCATGTTGCCTTGTTCTTGAGAAGCAGTATGCATGAAGTCAGCTGCACTCTGTACATAGGAGGTGGTAAATTGCCTTGAGGTCTTTGGTAGAGAGGTGATCACTCCGTAATTGGAGGGCTATTTTCCATAACCTGCCTGGTTAGGGTGCCTCAAAGCCTTTTTATGTTTGGCTATTTCACTTTTCAACCCCTCACATTTGTTTTTCTCAGTCCCTATCTCTTGGTGGTATGCAGAGGCCTGAGTTTTCAATTCTGGCTCCGGTGCTTGAGTGTCTTCTAGCACTGTACTTTGTGCCATTAATCAGTCTCTTATCACTTGTTCTCTTCACGAAGGTATCCATTTTCCTTCTATGAGGCTTGCAGTGTCTGCACATATTCACAGTGTTTCTTTTTCAGGAGACTAATCTTCTCCTCTTGCTCAATTCCAGCCTGTGTTGCCTGCTCTATGTGAACCTCTGCTTGCCTCACATGTTCCATTAATTTAGCATTTTCTAGCCTCATTTCAGTCAGTTCCTGAGAACATGAGGCACTTTTCTACACATCCTTCCTTCACTGATGCACTTCCTGAAACAGGTCACTGTTCTCTTGACTTAATATGTTATTTTCTTCTCTGAGCTGCTCTCTCTGCTGCTTCAAGGTGTTCAGATCTTGGTGCATCTGATCAAACTCACCTTGAGGGTTAACCTCTTTCATAATTAACTGGCCGTTTCCAGCCTTGAGTTGTTTTAGCTGTGTTTGAAATGTGAAAAATGTCCTCTAAGCAGGCTCTGATATGAACAACCTGCTCATTTAATTTGTGTTAACTTGCGCTCACATTTTCAACACATTCTTTATACTCCCCTTGCAGTGCAGAAAATTAAGTCTCACACTCTGCTTTTTCTTGCTGTTGTTTTGTTAACTCATCTTTTAGCTGTTCAATAATATTTTCAAATTTTGCCTCTGAATTTTGGCTCTGTTGCGCTTTCGCTTCTAATTGTTTCAGCTCTTTCTGGGCTTGATTCATAAGCTCTGCCTTGTTTTGGTCAGAGGCCACACTATTCTGGTGTCTTTCTTCCATGATCAGCATATGGAAATACATATATGCTGTGAGCCGAGCCATTTTAATTTGCTCATCCTTGCGGGTTTGTGTCATGTAAAAGTCTGTCAGGGCTTGATGTAACAGCCCCCCATCCTGTCACTTATCAACCTCCTGCATCATTCTGGCTTGCCGCATTTCATGTTCTTGTTCTACCCATTCGTCTTTAATAAATAATTTGGATAGGAGATGTTTCCTGGGCAAATTAATTTCTACGGTTCTTATTTTGAAGCGTCGTCTACCACTTTCTTTATGCAAGGGCAAACATTCAGCCATGTTCCTGTTTAGTATCCACTCACAATGACAACTTAAAATCAACACTGTTTTATATATATACCGTCATGGAACCCAGGGTACAGGTCTGAATGGCATCTTAACAATGCAAGCACACCTTTCAATGCCCTGCAATGTGATTACACCCAAATGAATAGTCTGCTGGTCCTGCGTGACGATTCTAAACCACATCCTGGCCACGAGCCAGGTGGCGCACAACAAAATGCTTTACATATTCAACTTTAGTGAGGCCACCACTTCTATTGTACCCTACATCAAAATACCCTCTTTACCACCAATGAGCTAGGAACCAGGCTGGTGGATAGTAAGAATATATATTTATTTATGTTTTTGCAAAGAAAAATAGGCAATCACCAAAACATCAACCACCAATGCTGTGGCACTACACAATATCACAAATTCAAATTTCTTGCACCAATTGACTAACATAGATTTAAAGGGCTTTCAGTTGCTATAAGACACAGGTAAAATTGCAGTCACAATTTACATCAGATTTCTTGCAAATCAACGAATAGAAAAAATATAAAACACACAGTGATTGCTTAGTTTGGAACAATACTCCTATCTCCCAGCAACCCCCACCCTCCAGGCATCAATTAGATATGACCCCTATGATTTGAAGGCAAGGTACAGGGAGTGAGAACACAGTGGAAAATATTTGGGCTTTTTATTTAGGTAAAACGGCAATGTTTAGGGATTCTGATTTAGGATACAAGGGAATAAATGCAGAATTTCGCTTTGCATCGCTCTTACAATGAAACTGCAAGGCTTTGGGATTCTGGTTTGGACTGAAAGGGAAAATATGTTTTTCACAATTTGTTTTTAAAGGGAATGCAAGGTGTTGGGATTTTCGTTTTGGGAATACTAGCGCATTCAATTGAACAGCAGTGTTACCCAATTACATTACAGACTAGAGTCATTTACTGTGGATAGGGATACGCCTTCTTCAACTTCGAATTTTGACAAAAATATCACCCTGTAATAAATGACCCTATGAGAATTAATTAAATGATATTTTTAGTTAATTTTGCTAAGGGTATACACTCTTTCAGCCCCCCCCACCGCCTCCCACTAATGGAGAGCACCCACCAATGCAAAGGTAAGGGTTAAACAGACAGATTCCAACAAGATTCAAGATAACTGGATAGGGTGTTCTATAGAGGATTCATTGAGTTAACATTTTAGTTCAATATGGACAGGGACTACCCCCTCCCCCTTCACCCACTAAGGGAAAGGTATTAAGGCAGGTAGCCCCCACACAACTGTTAGCTTTGGGATATATCTACTTACATGGGAGATCTCTGTTCTTTGCTCAGGAGGCGCGCCAGTTTCTACAACCCTCTTTCAGGCAGGCAGCTCATACCTCAAGCCTCTATCCACCAGCCAGGTCTATGCAGCCACAGGCCTCTCTCAGACAGGTCTCCTGGGTTTCCAAGCAAGGTCCCTGGGTCTCCTTTTCTCTCTCCTTCTAGGTAGGCCTTGGTTTAGCTTTGTTCCCCTGTCAAGGTGGTGCCCTGATGGATTAGGCACCTTTCCTGGTCTTTCTCCCTAGTTGCTTTCTTGCAAGTCCCTTCTTGGATTGGACATTGCCAAGATATAGTGCTGATGACACCTACATATTGCCGTAATTTCCCTGATGCAGATTGTCTAGCTCTTTCCCTTCACCTCTCACCAAGAGACCCACTGGCTGCTGATAGGACCAGAAGTTGGGAGGTATGGGTTATGGAAGCTGAGGGAGGAGGAAAAATACATCATTTCAAAATGACAGGTAGTTTTACTTTTGGCTTTTGAAAATCTGCCAATATGGCAACTGCCTCAATCTTTCGGATAACTACATGAACCTATGTATTTTTGAATTCTACATTTTATGGCGAGTCGGAAAATACTAATTTATTTCGGCATGCCCTTCCTGGGTGGAGATACAATTTCTTTGCGATTTGCTGCTGCGTTGATAATCATATTTCATGCCCAGCCGAGAGCCGGGTCCAAAAAGTCGCGCAAGTGCAAGGTTAAGGGGACGGGAAAAGTGCAAAGGGGAAAGGGTGGGGGGAAAGTGCAGTACACGGTTAGTAACGAACAAGATAAATAATAAGGGCTAGCTGGTGGCAAGTGCAAGATAAGTGCAGACAAGTGCTGGGAAGAGGGGCTGTAGGGATACAGAGACAGTCCCGCAGTGCAGGGGTTGCCGGGAAAGGCAGTGCAGGGGAGAGTGGCTGGGCCAAGGACCGAGATTGGTGAGTGGCTCAGTTGCTGATTTAGTACAATTTCAGTGATTTAGCAGGGGAGAGAGGGAGAGAAAGCAGAAGCAAAGAAGAGGGTTTTGAGGCGCTTCCGGAACCGGAGATGGTTCTCCTCAAGTTTTAGGGAGGCAGGAAGGCTGTTCCAGAGGGAGGCCCCTGCAGCAGAGAGAGATCTCCCACCAACTCGTTGCTTAGAGAAGCGGCTGACCCTGAGGGAGCAGAAATTCTTGTTTATCTACAAATCTGCCCAACAAACAGTATCTCAAATCAACAGTGCTTTTACAGTCAATCACAATATAATTCAATGTTTGTGTAACAGTATCATGAAACTTTGAGCAGTAACTAATTCCACTAAATGCCTTATCTCTAGAATTCACAACTTCTCCTGTAGGGATCAAATTAAGGCGTACCCTCAGGAAGTCCATCCTTAGATTTTTGTCTGGGAAGCACGTAAGATATCTGGGGCGGTAACCACATGGTCTATCATGTTGGGCAGTGCGTTTGCCAGCTTTAACCTCTGCATGTGATCTATAGTCTCAATCCAATCCTGCCGTAAAAGAGCTGACTTAGTGCCCATCAGGTTTGAAATAAGATCTTCCGTTGTGCGATTGCACTTGAAGATTAAGTTTACAACATTGGTTTCCATATTCGTTAATACCGAGCAGGAGCCTTTCTGCATCTTGCGATTTATATCCTCATATAGAGAATTCACCAATGATCAATCTATATGGAGAGAACAGTTTCCAATCCATACTTGCTTTTAGGGAGTGCAAGCCTTGCTCGTACCTTAAGCTCACTATTGGTTAAGACGAAGGTAAATGCAAGGTCTTTTTCCAAATCGCTCCTTTAATCTTGAGCCAGTTCAATGCTTGTGAGTGTAAACATGTCTCCAAACCACATAGAAGAGATGGTATGATTTTCATTTTATAGAATCTTATTACTGGCCTAAGAGAAAATGTGCAGTACACACTATATATCTTTTTCATTTGGCCCACCAGAGCTGCTGCCTTTAATGCCAAGTCCAATTCCAGATGCTTAAGTGTTTGGATTGGACGTAATTTAAAGTCTAAATAGGGGATTTCAGTTGCTCATGGGACTGTTTCCTCCAGTAGCTGCCTCTTAAATCGAGATTTGTGCTTCTGTGATCAGCAGTATTTTTCATTTTTACAGTTTTACCTTATGGGCATTCACCCTAGCATATTCGCCGAATGCATTTCAGAGATGCTGGAGACACACATGTGTGTGGTCCCGCAGGACAATATCATCGGCGTATGCTATAAAATGCATGGCTTGCCAATATTTGAACTTACTAAAGAACTTGAGGTCAACAATTCTGCTAGATCCACTAAATAGAGATTAAATAGAATGGGATAAACAATGCATCCCTGTCTAACCCCCCTTTCAGTGCGCACTTCCCTTGACAAATCTCCAGACAGGTTCATTTTTACTCGTAGAGTGGTATCCTCATGCATGGTCATTAGTATCCCCAAGAGTGTTCCGGGGAGACTCCAAGAGTCGAGCTTCCACCATAGTCATTCACGGGGGATAGTATCAAAGGCCTTTGATACATCTATCCATGCCCCATATAATATGGGTCCTTTTCTTTGCCATAAGCTATTTGCTACAATTGATGTTATCAAGCCATTGAATGAGGTTGACAGGCCTTTCTTAAAGCCGGTCTGGAATTTTGGGATTGTCTTTTTCACCTTAGGCCACTCCGCTAGGGCTCTAAGCACAGCTCCAGCAAAGATCTTACCATCAGCGTCTACACGAGTGATCAGGCGATAGTTGGACGGATCAGCCCGATCTCCCTTCTTATAGATCAGTATAACTATCGCTGACTTCCATGCGGGAGGTAGCTTTTGCTTATTCAGTATTTCACTGAAAAACTTCATCAGGATCCCAGACTAAAGCCGTACATTCCCCTTCAGTATTGTGTTTGTTTGACCATTAAGGCCTGATGCCCCCGAGGATGAAGATTTTTTAATTAGATCTTCAATTAGCTCTTTATTTAGAGTCAACTCCCATCTCCATCCCTTACTAAGTTTGTAGCTGTCAGTATTAGTAATTTTGTACATATTACCAAAAAAGTCACACCAGATAGTTTCTGATATAATGTTACTTTGTACCTGAATTTTCAGGGTCATCATATTGTTCATTTATGCCCAAAAGCAGCAGGAGCTTTTATTGTGCAAGATCTTCAACATCAATTCAGCATCTCGCTGCTCTCTAAGGTATCTATTAACACGCAACCATCCTCGATGGTTATTATGCGTCATTTTTACTTCACTGATATAATGAGGATGCGATATAGGGAAATCTTTGCACAGGTTTTGAATGGAGACCCTCAGCAATTTTTTCTACTGACGGGGTTCTTCATCAAAAATGTGATGATCACTAAAGGATTTCATCTTAAAGGATTGTCCTGGGGGATAAATCTCCCATAGGAAGTCCACAAAATGTGAGGGCGAGCATGCTCTGAGTTGTTCCTCGTGTGAGGAACTCTCTAAAGACTCCTTTAAATTTGTATCAGGCCTGTTCCGTTATATCTGAATTTAGTGATCCTGTTTCAAGATTGGTTTACCAGTAGTTTTGTTGCGAATGTTACCCTCACTTGAATCATGAGTGTAGGCAATACAAGCAGTGAGAATTTTATGGTCACTCAAGCCCTTGTTGCATGCCACAAAATCTGAACATCTCTCAAACAAATTCCTCGACAGCAAAAGGTAATCTATCAATGAGACATAGATTCCACATGACCAGGTGAGGGCTGGTGGAATATCGCCCTTAATACTCCGATTCACCATCATTAGATCCCAGCCTGTTAGAAACGGCAGCCATTTTATACCATTTACAGTTTGGTCCTTGTTCAAATGATCTCCCTCAAGCTGTGAAGTCCCAACACACTGTGAATTAGATCACCTCCTAAAATGTTACCAGCTATGCCAAATTCAGTTTTTGTTCTAAGTAATTAATCTGACAGAGAATTCAAAAAGTCTATTAGGGTGGAAGAGGCAGGGTTCCTATATATATTCACCACCATGATCGTATCTGTTTCAATTGCACCTTTAAGAGTGACCAGGGCGGCTAGGAGGCCATTTGTTGAAGTCTTCAAGTGTACCAAATTTGAACTAATTGCAGAGCAATCAGCAGTAACTTGCCCACCAATAGGCCGTTCAAAGACCCCTTTTGTCGCTACTTGTGTAATCGTCAGAAAGCCATCTATATTTAAGTTCTGAGTAAGCCAAGTTTCTTGGAATAAGATTAAGTCATAGGTACAAAACAGATATTCTCTAATTTCTTTGTGGTGAAAGAGCTGGAGCCCTGCGTATTCCAGTGCAAGATCTTAAGGTCATTGCTTACTAAAGAGTATTTTGAGAAGCCCTTAGCTTCTCGACAACTTGGCCTATTATATCTGGTAGCATAGAACACATTTTTTTTTGGATCTCCACAGACACAGATCCCTCTTTGGTTACCGATGGTTGGAATAGAGTTTGTCCACCGAAAGGGAGGGCTAAGACTGCGTCTTGCTGTTTCCAAAGCAGGTCTTCTTAGGACTTATTTGTTCTATTTTCTTTTTGCTTGATTGGTTCAGATGATACTGCTAACCGCATTCTTTTAAGATCAATAGTGACCGCCAGTAAGGCATTCTCACCGTGGCGAGTTTTAAGTCCTAGTTCCACAATGCTAAAGTAGTCAATGGGCCTCATTACAACCCAGGCGGTAAGTTCCCTACTTTACAACCATGGTGTAAACTTCATTTACACCATGGTGGATGGCGGATTTACCGCCCCATTCCAAGGTGAGTGGGGCGGTAAATCCCCATTCCCCATTTACCTTTCCCCATTCCCATTTTTGCCCCATAGGGCATAATGGGAGTGGGGAAGGCGCTAATTACGGCACTGTAAATTATGGTGCCGTAATTAGCACCAAGGCGGGTTAGCCCCTTGCATTTTAACGCCTGCTAAAAGCAGGCGTTAAAATGGTAATCAGGCGTTAAGGGTTAACGGCGCAGACGGCGCCTTTAAACCCTTAACGCCTGGGTTGTAATGAGGCCCCATGTGTGGAAATTGTGTGTATTCAATGTCCATTGGTGCAAACAGATATAGCATTGGGATCTTCTTTAAGATGGCTAGAATAAGGCTGCGATTATGTGCCCTCATAGTCCCTCGCTTCTCCTGTATCGTCAGTCATATTTTCGGTATAGCGAAAGCATGATTCGTTGACATCAACTGATAATTGGTAGTAAGTACACCTGGATCCCCCCAACCGTATCACAGCCATCAGTGATGTCACACGACGGCTGTATTGCCCCTGCAGTTGGTCATTGTGATTTCGCAATCACCTAAGCATTTGTGTGGGAGGAGTTCAAGCAGACAATTTGAGTGGCTTTAGAGTTCTCGCGGGTTTCTTTTGGGCAGCTTGCAGCAACATTGTTTGGATCAAAATTGGCTCCAGTTTATTTAGATTCATTACTTCGTCTGTTTGAGTTCCCGAAGTAACAGTATTCGCCCTGCCACCACTGGTCGCGTTCTGCAATGATGATCTCAAGAACTGGTGGCCCCTAGTATTAGGATTGAATGACTGATTTTCATTTGATTTTGTTTTATTTCCCCTGATAAATATGGGTGCCCATTTCTCAGACATGTCTTGGCCATCTCACATGTTTTCAAATCAGTGGGCTTCGATTGTGTTATATCTCTGACTTTATTTTGTATTGACTTTATGTGAGCTGTCTTGATTCATAGTACAGGCTGGCAGACTTCCTTTGACGTTATTCATTGATGGCTCGTCTTTCGTGGGAAGGCCTTTCTTTGTGGTCTCCAGTTTCGATTTGAAGGAGGAATCAGTAGGCCATGTACAAACTTTGTTGTAACTAAGTTTTCTTATTTTTTGGGCCTTCTGATTTTTTGGTTCTGGATCTGGAGCCTGATTTGAGCTTATTATTTCTACATTAAGCTCATATTGGTCCTTATTTGTTATTTCTTTTTACCTTTGTCTTTGTTTCGATTCCTGTGCCCATCTTCTCAAGGGACACTTAGTTCCAGAGATGTATCATGTGTCGCCTCCAACGGATCAACAATTGAACCTTCGCATTTCACGAAATCATTTGCTGCATGTGCAAGTCGTCTGAACTCCTCCAAAACGGATTCAGATAGGGGCGTATCGTCTAAATCTACGTAATAAAAAGATGGACTGAAGTCTTCTTCCACTAGTACCTAGACCTGATTGATCACAGCTCCCCTTGTGTTTCGTTCATCGACACAGGGGCATTGTTCACAGGTAATGACCCTTCGATCACCTTTTGGAGCTCACCAGTTTTGTTCTCCTGTCTTGCGACTTCCCCCTAAAGATCATTTATTACTTACAACATTGTTCCATTTAATACCGTCCTCAACCAAGCTAAGGTTCATTCGGAATTACTCGCTTCTTTGGACAACTCCAGCAGCGTACCCGATTGGGCTTGCACTTCTGTTTTTAACATCTCAAATACATTAATTAACGATATTAGTACAGAATTCAAAGCGGAGAGAGTGGTGGTTGATTCCGCTGTTTTAACATGTTGTAATTCCATTTCCATTGCTTCCGCTGTTGGTGACAATTCAGAATGTAGCAAGAGAGCTTTTATAGGGTTCCAGGCATTACCAGATGTTGTTTTAGCCCATTGAGACGGGGACTTATAGAAGCCCCGACTTTGTCTGGATGGATAACCAGAGGGGTCCTTTCCAGAACATCCCTTTGTGTAGTCATGCTGCTGTTGTTGTTGTTGTTGTCAACTGCTTCAAAAAGGTTGGCGTCACCCAGACTCCAGCACTTTCTTGCGTGGAAGCATTCGTTGATTTTTATCTGTATATTTTCAGCCATCAATGTGCATTCCAAGCCACCTAAAAATGTTCACCTTAGTTGAAAGGTGGAGTTAGTTGGCGTTAGGGAAAGTGCTAATTCTGTCAAATCCTGGCCATTGTTAGTTGTTAGTTGGTATGTGTTTGTATGGACTTGAGCCATGGTCACTATTAGTGGCACATTACTCTCGTCCCTTCCGTCCTCCGCAAACCTAAAAACAGAGTTAATCTCTGGTGCTCTTAGATCATCTGCCAGTGCGCTACTGCGCAGTTTATAGCCTTTCAACATTTTGCACGTCTAAATTTGGCACTGAAGAGGCACGATTGGTTAGAGTCACCAAGTGTGAGTAAAACAAATAAGGCAAAAGGAGTGAGGCAGCGCCTGTGAGCCGCAATGCCTGTGAACCAGGCCAGGGAGGTGTGTTTTATTTTCAATTACTGCCGGCGTGACCTAGAAGAATCTTACTTTGAACTGTGCAAGAAAGGGAAATTGTCATTTAAACAGAATGAAAGTCAAAGGCTTACCATGAAAACACTCCTGACCACTTCTGACCACACTTGGCTGCCACACTCTGCGGTGCACTGCGCGCTGAAAACTTGATGTTAAGATTTCACAGGGTAAAAGGCTCCTCCTTTCCAGAGTAAACATTGTGAAAACACTGCTGCCTCCACTGCTGACCACACTCGGCTGGAACTCTCTGCACCATTGAAATATTTCAGAATCCTCTTTAACTTGTCACTCGCAACAGGAGACGCACCACAATCCTTAAAATCGGCATACATTAAACCTCTCCTCAAGGACCCAACAGGCAATGTGGAAGACCTTTCTAACAACAGGCCCATCTCAAACATTCCCTACTCAGTGAAAACTGTTAGAAGCCTATGTCCACAAACTAGCAAAGGAACACGTGGAAAAATTCCAGTACCTGGATCAAGCTCAAGTCAGCATTAGACCCACGAGAGGAACAGAGATGTCCCTCCCATCTGTATTGGATAACTTAAAAAACAAAACAGACTGTGACACACAATCTGTCCTGATTCTACTCGACCTCTCTGCAGCTTTTGACAACTTCAGCCATGAAATCCTCATCAAAAGGCTAGAAGAAATAAGAATAGCCGACCTAGCCCTGCTCTGGATTAAATCATTCCTGACAGAACGGAAACAGTCTGTATGAAACACTTCAAATCCACTCCACGAGTCACTGAATGTGGAGTACCACAAGGATCATTCCTATCCCCACTGTTCTTCAATATCTACCCACTAATCAAGCTCATCAAAAGACACAGCCCTACCTGCTACAACTACGCTGATGACACAGAGATCATTTTTAAAAGGAAAGACCCACAAGAAGAGAACACAACGCTGCAGGATTGCCTAAAAGAACTCTACGAATGAATGAACACAGACAACCTCAAACTCAAGCAAGGCAAGACAGAAATTATGATTTTCTCCAAAAACCAGGAAAACAACCAGTACATCCCCTGGCCCAGAGAACTAGGAACAGCGCCCACCCCATCCAAAATAGTGAAAAACCTTGGGGTCCTAATGGACAATAGGCTTACACTACAACCTCAAGTAAACACAATTATCAAGAAATGCGTCTCCCTCCTACACATGATAAAAATAATCCTACCATTCCTCTCGTTCACTCATAAAACACTGACCGTCATCGCACTCCAGAATAGACTGTGCCAACAGCCTTTACCTCGGAATGGCAGAGTATGATATCATATGATATTTATAACGCGCTTAATACTCAGAGGTTTCTAAGCGCGGACCCGGGGATCGAACCTCTGTTGCTCCGTGTCGTCTTGCTTCCAAGGCGAAGCACGTTGCCTGCTGGGCTATCCTCCCAGGACTCCCTAATGAAGAAATTACAACTTATCCAAAACGCAGCAGCTAGATTTCTCCTCAAACTAACGCGAAGATACCACATCCCCAGTGCTAAAGATGCTCCACTGTCTGCCAATCAAACAGCGAATTACATTCAAAACTATGTGCATTGCTCACAGAGCTATTCATGTTGAAGGAGCAGAATTTAATTCAAAAGAAGATAACCATCTATCTACCCACAACTAACCTCAGATCAAGCAATGATATCCGCCTTTCAAAAGAAATACATAATACAAACGGACCACTTAAAATTAAAAAAATCACATCAAACCTGACTCTTGAGCTCTCAATCTGACAGGAATTAATAGAAACAATAGAACACCACCGAAAATAAAATGGGCCACAATGCTCGCACATGGAAGGCAGAAGCCGGGGAAGGAGCGAATCCAGCACTTACACACCAGCACTTACACACCAGCACATACACACCCACAAACCACTGCCCGACTCTACAGTACAGATGCCCTAACTGCAGGTGAGAGATAACTAAGCCGTGAAGGCAGCCAGTGAGTAAGGGACCACCTATAACTTGGAGTGAGGGAATCAGGAATAATAACCCAGAGAGAAGATGACAGGCAACCCCAAGGAGAACACAGCATGATTATAATACCATACAACTCTTAACCCAAAGGGGACAGGGGTTTCACTTCCCCCTACAAATCGGAGGGAGGGTACCAGCCGTAGATCCCTGGGGAGGTGACGACAGGCATCCCCTGGTCACCCAAGAAAGGCCCAATACAATATACAGCTCAGCCCTAGAGGAAAGTTGGCCCCACCACTTCCTACACTTAGGCTACCTAAAGGCTCATAAAGACAAGCCCACTGGTGCAGAACACAGTGAGGGGCTAGGTGAATACCAAATGCCCTAAGCAACAAGCTAAGAAAAAGACCCACTGACCCAACTGCCAAACCTCAACCCCCACTCTGCATACATCTCTCAAAAGCTAAACAAACACAAACAACTTCCTTGCACAGCAATCCATACCCACTTCACTATACCACAACAACAAAACAAGTCACACATAGTCTCACACAACAGCACATGGGAATCCAACGATCCATGAACTGCACCCATGCTGAGCGAACGGCGCCAAACCAAACTGAAGCTGCCAACCGTATATCACTTTCTTCCTCATTATAATTTTGTCCCGCTTTGCCCCACTAACAACTCCACCCTCTTATCTTTCAGAGCCACCAATGCACTAGGGGACCACTTCGGTGGTGCTATATTATAGGAGATTGTGGGGTTTGACAAACTGTGGACCTATAGTCGCTGGTTGGATTAGATAGTCCGGTGTTCGCTAGTTAAGCCACTTTGTCAGGTAATGGATGAGTCAGATTTGTTTGGTGTTAAACAAGTGATTTGTCTTATTTCCTTAGTTAAACAGCAGTAATGAAATACAATCTTAAACGTAGAGGTGCCAGTTTTAACATATTGACACATTACACAGCCGACGCGCGTTTCAACCTTAGTCTTTTTCAAGGCCAATTGAGTTATTTCCTGAGCTTCAGAAACGTGGGCTGGTCTTGCCCAATTAAGGGTGCCAGGTGGCTGGATAGCCGTTCTGGTCCGGTTAGGAAGAAAGGTGCACAGAGTAGCCCAGGTGTTGAGGCCATCACATCTTAAAGCCTGATGGGTAACTCTTGTGGATAACCAGTGCCTGATCACCGGAGAGCCACGTTTGTGCCATGAAGAGTAAGTCTATCTTGTCTTTGGAAAGAAAGTAATACATGGCTGAGGAGTGCTTTGAGTAAGAATGTACATTGATCAGGTATGATTTTGTGATTGAATGGATGGCTGTCGGGGTAGAAAAAGGTGAGTGTGTTGGGTCATTGTTGAGTCCTGTTTCTTGGACCAATAATTGGCCATATAAAATGGTTCAGGTGGATGCTTCAGAAGCTATATGGAAATAACAGCTGTCAATGGTTTGTTAATGTGAAGAAGTTTTAGACATTGTTCCAGGAGTCCCGGGCTCAAAAGGCAGCAGCAGCAGGGCCATCATGCCTTACAATGGAGAGCCACAACCATGGCTTTCCCCTTCCCCCCATCAAGGGGAATATTTGTGCTATGGAGGGAGTTGTTTCCAGCCACCTGCAAGAAAAACGAAATGCGAAAAATACAAGTACCAGAATCCTTAGAGTCAATTAACTTGCCACACCTGAAAAGGAAATGAAGACACGCCTGAAAAAGCAAAGAAACATAGCCTCCCTGAAGATTGATGGAGTCATGAAAATGTGCATTTTGGAGGAGAAGCAAATGCAGGAAACCTTGACTGGCAACAGAGTGCCTGTCTTGTCACCAATTTTTAAACATTGTTCCAGGAGTCCCAGGCTCAAAAGGCAGTAGCAGCAGGGCCATCATGCCTTACAATGGAGAGCCACAGCCATGGCTTTCCCCCTCCCCCATCAAGGGGAACATTTGTGCTATGGAGGGAGTTGTTTCCAGCCACCTGCAAGAAAAACGAAGTGCGAAAAATACAAGTACCAGAATCCTTAGAGTTAATTAACTTGACACACCTGAAAAGGAAATGAAGACACGCCTGAAAAAGCAAAGAAACACAGCCTCCCTGAAGATTGATGGAGTCATGAAAACGTGCGTTTGGAGGAGAAGCTAATGCAGGAAATCTTGACTGGCAACAGAGCGCCTGCCTTGTCACCAATTTTTAAACATTGTTCCAGGAGTCCCGGGCTCAAAAGGCAGCAGCAGCATGGCCATCATGCCTTACAATGGAGAGCCACAACCATGGCTTTCCCTCTACCCCCATCAAGGGGATTATTTGTGCTATGGAGGGAGTTGTTTCCAGCCACCTGCAAGAAAAACTAAGTGCGAAAAATACAAGTACCAGAAGCCTTAGAGTCAATTAACTTGCCACACCTGAAAAGGAAATGAAGACACGCCTGAAAAAGCAAAGAAACACAGCCTCCCTGAAGATTGATGGAGTCATGAAAATGTGCGTTTGGAGGAGAAGCTAATGCAGGAAACCTTGACTGTCAACAGAGCGTCTGCCTTGTCACCAATTTTTAAACATTGTTCCAGGAGTCCTGGGCTCAAAAGACAGCAGCAGCAGGGCCATCATGCCTTACAATAGAGAGCCACAACCATGGCTTTCCCCCTCCCCCCATCAAGGGGAATATTTGTGCTATAGAGGGAGTTGTTTCCAGCCACCTGCAAGAAAAACTAAGTGCGAAGAATACAACTACCAGAATCCTTAGAGTCAATTATCTTGCCACACTTGAAAAGGAAATGAAGACACGCCTGAAAAAGCAAAGAAACACAGCCTCCCTGAAGATTGATGGAGTCATGAAAATGTGTGTTTGGAGGAGAAGCTAATGCAGGAAACCTTGACTGTCAACAGAGCGTCTGCCTTGTCACCAATTTGTAAACGCTTTACAGAGGTATACAACAGTACAGATGCATAACAGAGCACTTTTCGAGGTAACAACAGAACAGATATACAGCGGGGGTGGGTTACAGAGGGGCACGGAGGAGGGGTACAGTTGTACTCAGTGGCAGGGAGGAGAGGGGCGGGTGGCGTCTAGCGAGTCAGGTGCAGCGAGGGGTGATTTGATGGCCCATGTGTTGAGACCATCACATCTTAAAGCCTGATGGGTCACTCTTGTGGATAACCAGTGGCTGATCACCGGAGAGCCGCGTTTGTGCCATGAAGAGTAAGTCTATCTTGTCTTTGGAAAGAAGTTAATAAATGGCTGAGGAGTGCTTTGAGTAAGAATGTACATTGATCAGGTATGATTTTGTGATTGAATGGATGGCTGTCGGGGTAGATGAAGGTGAGTGTGTTGGGTCATTGTTGAGTCCTGTTTCTTGGACCAATAATTGGCCATATTAATGTGGTTCAGGTGGATGCTTCAGAAGCTATATGGAAATAAAAGCTGTCAATGGTTTGTTGATGTGAAGAAGTGGGAAACCTAGAGAGACACAGAGACTGATTGGAAGGGTTAGTGAGGGCTGCTGTAGCCACGTTGTAGCACCTTGTAGATATTGGGGGTCAGGGTTAGGAAGATTATAGGGTAGAGACAGATGGGCGGGTGATACTTACCTTCTGATTTACTTCAGCCATGTGTTTGTTGTTGGTTGTTTGATGATTTTCCTAAGGTTGGGGAGATCGCATAATTCAGGAGGTACTTTAATGGGGGATTGTCCTGGTATGAGGATTGTCCTGGTATGAGCAAGAGTGTCTCCTTCTTGCTGTTAGTCACTCTATGACATTGGAAGATTATGTAGCTGTTCGGAGAATACTATAGGTGGATTCGTTTTCAGACTTGACAGATGATTTATCAGCAGTGAGGATATCTAAAGGGTTGCTTTTAGCGGCATGGCTACCCCCATACTGGGTACCGAGTCCAGGTTCCTTGAATGGGGAAATACCGGGCCATTCCGACCTTGGAGGGCCCGGTATTTCCCCATTCAAGGAACCCAGACCCGGTACATCCCCATTCCCATTTGAGCCCCCATAGGACTCAATGGGAATGGGGAGGATGCTAACAACGGGCCAGTTAATGACGGGCCCATTCTTAGAATCCTGGTCTGCTCGCGGGACCCGCTCAGGATGCCATTTTTAGGACGCCTACGAAGATTGGAGCCTTGTGCTCAATGTAATGTTTGTGTGTAAAAAGCGCTTGTTGATGCGTAAGGCTCACAAAGGACAAAGATCAATGGGAAGGAAAAGTTACACAAGGATCCTGGAGTATGAGGAATTTGGTTCCAAGTGTCAGAGGCGTGTCTGCTATGGTGAACAAAGCTGTCCCCAACTTTTGGACGACTATAGGAAACAAGAGCCACTGAAGCTGAGGCAAAGACCACAAGGGATCCATTGTGTGTAAAAATGGTATGGATGAACTAGGGGCCACCGGTAAGTAGTATGGTTACTCACCTCCCTTAGCTCACTCTGGGTCCAAACTTGGCACGTTTGAAGAAGGTCGCCTCGACTACGAAATTCCCTCCTTGGTTATGGTTCAAAGTGCACAGGCGCTGCGGGTCCGGTTCCGGGTCCTGTTTGCAACTGGAGCTGTATCGCTCGTCACAAATGCAGGACAAAGAAAGCACTGATGTAGTGGGTCTCAGGACACTTGAAGAAAGGTGGGAAAGTCGACAGCAGTAACCACCACGATTGCACAGTGATGCACGAGCACCCAAATGTCGTGGACTGATGCACGCTTCTTTCGCATGGCCTTAAGCAGTAGGGATGACGAGATTTGGCAAGAATAGACTTGGCAGTGCAAACTTAGGTTCTCCCAAACTTTGAGCTGAAACTCGATGTAGCAACGCTCCAGCATGGGTGCCAAGGCAAACACTTGTCAGTCCACTGGAGGGCCCAGAGACACTTCCAAGAAGGGTCAATTGCAGGGCATCAAGGATGCATCAAGAGTGATTAGTTCCACCACTCCAAGGGGTTGAAGCACCTTTGCAGGTTTGTTTGTTTGTTTGTTTGTTTGTTTGTTTGTTTTATTTATAATGCACACCAGACCCTGGGGCATCAGGGCGCAGGATGTAAAGGATACGTTCAGCTTAGTTACATAGGTACAAAGATACATGGGAATAGATACAGTGTAAATTACATAATACAAGGTGATCAATGTACAACACAAAGAAAGTGTCCAATGTGGACTAACACATAGTAAGCAAATCAATATACAGAAGAATATACAATGATGAAGAGTATACACAGTCAAGTGAATGGTTATCAGGATATTTAATTGTAATTTTCTTTCAGCCAGTCAGTCAGGTCTTTGGAGATTGAGCTCAAGGCAGGACTCTAGCAGGACAACAGCGGGTTCAGGGTGCCAAACCTTCTCGGCATGGTTCAAGATAGTCTTTGGATCTGCTTTGCTCCTCTAGATACTTTGTTCCATGTACAGGTTGATTTGGACCTATGGGTATTCTGTGGGTCTACACTCAGGCCCCCTCCTTGTAGCCCAAAGTCCAGTGAGTGTTCGCGCACTGCTCACCAATGAAGAGATTTGCTCCACTCATGCATGCCAGCAGTGGTCTAATCAGAGACCATTGTGTCATGCACACCAGGCATACTGGCACCAGTAGTGTGGATTAGGATCAGACAGTCCCAGCCCACTTCCAGGGTGCTGTAAGGGAGTTATGGTATCACAAGTGTGACATGGACACAAAAGGTATCATTTGTAAAACGTTTATTCAATGTTTGGGGTTTGGAAAAGCTCCTACTTTGCCCTATAGCTAGGATGGGAGTAGTCTCTACCATCAAATAATAAATAAAACAGTCCTAGTTGAGTCTGTAAAATCAAAATGGGCTACACTAACAAAACCTAATGCCTGCCCTATCTCTTGTTCAGAAAGTGTGTAAAGGAGAATATGTACGCAATGGAAAATCAGTGTTATAATATAAAGAATAAATGAGTCAGCTCTCTTACTCACGTTAGACTGCATGGTGTAAGGCAGTCCACGTAGACAGGATGACACACTGTGGCTCAGATTCCCAATACAAAGGCAGCTCAAAACGTAGATTGATGTCGGCCTGGCCTTCCATGTTAAAGTCTCTCTTTCCAGCTTTCAAAACACAGTTCAAAAGAAAGTTCATGCCGGTCTCCCTCAGTCGAGCTTAGACCTTCCAAAGCAAAATGTTCACATAGGTCTCCCTCAGTCGGGCTCGGACCTGTCAAAGCTAAATGTTCACGTACGTCTCCCTCAATCCGGCTTGGACCTTTGAAAGCACAACATTCACGCAGGTCTCAGTCAGTCGGGCTCAGTCCTTTCAAACACAACATCTGCAGGGATTCCCTTCCACAAGTCAATTAACATCCTTTAGGGGTTCACTTTGCCTAACTTATCACACTTCTGGTCTACCTCAGTCAGGCTCTTGCCTTTTCCTAATGTTGAAGACTTTTGAATGTTCGTGGCTTTTACTATAGACTTCTGCAGGACCACTTCAACTTTCCTTTCAGCTCACACTCTTGTGTTATTTGCCTCAGTGTCTCTTGCTCTGGGGAGTATGATTTCGTGAGCACAAACGTTCAACGTTCACCCTTTTCTTGGGGTTAATTTTAATAACTTTGCTTTTTATAGTTAATTCATCTTGTAGCTATATAACAAAAACATTTCACCCTTCACAGAGACTTTCGAGAGGGCTACCTCCTTTCGCCGGACCACTCCGCTTCTCAGTATCGCTGGTCTCACATCTATCAGTAATTCAAAGTTCATCACAGGTGTGCCTTGCTTCGCGTCTAATCCACACCCATGCAGCCTTCAATTGTGCGATATACTGTTGCAACTTCAATCTTTCCTTAACACTCACTGGTCTTTCATTTCGCTTGCCAACTCACCAGCTGTGTGCACTTCTTTCTTGTCTTTGCAGTTTTTTAATTCACGAGCCAAGGGTAATAACACAGGCTTGGCCTCGCCCCCCCAACTCTGCCGTTCACCAGAGAGGGTTGCTGGCGTCCTTGAAACACGATGCAGTCTTCTTGTCTGGGATTTGGCCTTCTCCACATGTCTTTCGTAGCCCTTTGGATGCAACGACCTCCTGCAGGGAACTCCTGAGATTCTCTGCCCTTTGCTCTCATCCCTCAGTCCATCGCTCTGCTTCAGTAGGTTCGCCAATGCCCCGGAAGTTCTGGTCGTGTTCCACCTTGCTCAGAGTGTGTCTCCATGTTGTGCCTTTTATCCATGTGAGGAGCGCTAATTGGTATCAAATGAGTGCACTTAAAGTCAAGTGCCTGACTTTGCCTGACCCGATTAGCGGGACATGTCCAATGAGATATGTAAGGGTTAGCCTCTTTACTCTGTTGCCCTCCTCCTCCGCCCAGTGTTTGTGTATACAGGTGCGGGGGGGAGTTGGGACATTGGAGAATACTACAAAATAGGATGTGTCATGTGTACAGGAAAGGGGGAAATACTGTGTCTCACCATCGGTCGCCTCACCACCACTTCCTGAAGACCCCTCTGTCACGCTCACCTGGTCTCCACGGGGGCGTAGCACGTGGCTGCACGAATGATGTCTGCGCTGGTGTGGTGCTGCGTGATTGGTGATGTCGCTGCGACTTCTCCCTTGTTATCACCCTCCCGAGGCTTTGGTCTGCAAGGTCAAAATAAGGTTTTAGCGACTGGGGAGGGAGTTGAGTTGGACCCACCTCTGCCACCACCTGATGCCCTTCTCCGCTTGCTCTCACCTTGAAGTTTTGTAAGGCAGGCTCTCCGTCCTGCAATCTAGCAGGGGCGCGAATAACACAGTCTTTCCAGAATCGAGTTACTTCACTGATCCGATGAGCGATTGCCGAGTCTTGGAGAGCGTGGTCAAACAGGTAAGTCTCTATGCCAATGACTGCTTGGTATAAAGTCTTTGAGTCTTTATTTTTCCCCAACTCCTTTCAATCGGTGTCTTTGTCTTTACTTTCAGGCGCGACTTCGAATGGATTTTGCATGAGGGTTCAAATGGACTTAGAACGCTGAGCAGATGTCCTACAGGTGAGTGGAAGTGCAAGAATGAAGCGCTGTAAGTCTGAAGTACTGTTTTTCCTTTCCATGCGTGACTAACCTGTCACTCTTCTTCTTTTGCAGAGGCGGTGCGGCGCTGGAATGAAGAATGGAGAAACCGCTCCGAAGATGCTCCGGAAGGATGCTGAACCTGAGAGAACTCTTACAGCCAGAACAAAGACCGTCCCCTTCAGCCGGTGCGAAGGCCCGGGAGCAGCTGAAGAAGCTGAAGAAGCAAATGATGGAAGGATGCTGCAGGTAAGGCTTAGCCATTGTACTGACTTGTTTTTCCTCTGACTTTTTCCCTTCCAGGTACCGATGGATGAAGTCCTGGACAGAACAGACACAGTGAGCGTTACGCTGCAGGAGTGCAGAATAATGCGAAGCGTGTTCTGTATGCAGGGCGTGGCTTAAATAGCCTTGCAAGTAGTCCCAGGTAAAGTAGTCCCTTTACCACACCCTGTTCTTTGAATAAAATAGTCCCTCAGCCACAACCTGAGGAAACAGAAAGGCTCAGCCTGGCTAGACTGGGCAAGTAGTTCCACATGATTTATCCCATATTATGAGCCTGGCGCCAACGGCGCCAGGACTGAGTCCAAGAAGCTCTGGGGTCTTGAAAAGCCCTTATGGGAGTCGCTGACTGGGGGGGGGGCATCAGATCCATGGAGCCTTTAGTGTGAACCATGACAGCACTCCTCCCCAAATCCCCCCTAATGGTGGGTTCTCCTAATGGGCCGAGTTTGTTCGGGTGGTCATGATGGAACTTCTTCAACAACCGAGGGGCATGAATGTGTTTGCAGGGTTCCCACGATCTTTCATGTGGTCCGTATCCTTTCCAGTCTATTAGATAAAATAGTTTTGATTTGACGATTTTTGAGTCCAGGATATCCTTAACTTCAAATTCAGGTTCCCAGTCAACTATGATTGGTTTTGGTGGTTTCAGTATTCGGGTTCCTGGTTGCACTGGCTTCAAAAATGAGACATGGAATACGGGATGGATTTTCATGTGTGAAGGTAAGTCTAGCTTTACAGCTACCGGATTGATGATGGCCTTAATGGTGTATGGGCCTATGTATCTGGGAGTGAAGGTGCAAGTTCCTTTCATGGGGATATGCTTTGACACCAGCCAGACTTCATCCCCCACTCGGTATTTTGGAGCTTCACTCCTATGCATATCTGCTGATTTCTTGTATCTTTCTTTTGCTCGTCTCAGATGATCAGTTGCTTGTCTGAAGGCTTGAATGATAGTCGTGTGCAAACTTCTTACTGCTGGCATTTCCAGGGGTTGAGGTGGGTCAAGATCAGAGGTCCGTGGATGCAGCCCGTAGATAGTATAGAAAGGACTTTGTCCAATGCTGGAGTGTAGGGAGTTGTTGTAGGCGTATTCCGTTATCCATAAAATGTCTTTCCAATTGTCTTCTGTTTGGTGTAACATACACCTGAGGTATTGTTCTAAGGTCTGATTGGTTCTTTCAGTCTGCCCATCAGTCTGGGGGTGGTGACTGGTGGAAAGTCTTACATCGATGTGAGCTAACTCGCAGCATTTTCTCCAGAAACGTGATACAAATTGACTGCCACGGTCAGAAATCAGGATAGAAGGAAATCCATGTATCTGGACTATTTGTTCTAGGAATTTCCTTGCCAGGATCGAAGCCTAGGGTAACCCCTTCAGTGGGATAAAATGAGCCATTTTGGAAAACAAGTCCACTACCACCAAAATTGTGTTGTAGCCATTACAAGGAGGAAGATCAGTTATAAAATCAAGCGACAATGTATGCCAAGGTGTAGGTGGAATATTCAGAGGTTGTAGTAGGCCTGGTGATCTCTTCTTTTGAGCCTTGTTTTGTGCACAAATACCACACGATAGTACGAACTGCTTGATGTCTTTACGCCATGTTGGCCACCAAAAGTGCCGCTTGATCTTGGCTTCGGTTTTAGCAATTCCAAGATGACCTTCTGCCAGTGATTCGTGGTACTTTGAGATGACCTTTTCTTGAAGTTCCTTGCTGGGTAGATAAAGGCGAATATCCAGAGGTTGCAATTGGCCTGCTGATTTCACTTTTAGGGCCTTGTTTTGTGCGCAGACCCCACAGGATAACACAAACTGTTTGATGTCTTTACGCCAAGTTGGCCACCAAAAGTGTTGCTTTATCTTGGCTGCAATCTTAGCGATTCCAGTGTGACCTTCGATCATTGATTTGTGATAATTTGAAATGACCTTTTCTTGAAGTTCCTTGCTGGGCAGATAAAGGTGACCCTGAAAGTATGGTAATTGGTCTGAGATTGAATGGTGAGCACTTTTGGTAGGCCAAGCTTTCAGAGTGTTGGTATCCATGAGATGAGTGATTTCATTATGGATGTCATCTAAGGTGAGAGACGTAATTACCAAGATTTTTGCTCCAGGGATGATTGGCACTGGATCTGGATTGACGGTCTCCTCGTCTACTCCTATACGAGATAAAGCATCCACTTTACCATTTCGACAACTTGGGCGATAAGTAATCACAAAGTCAAATTCAGCAAAAAATAGTGCCCATCGAAGTTGGCGAGATGATTGAGCTTTTGCCACCTTTAGGTACTGTAGATTGCAGTGATCAGTGATTACTGTGATCGTGTGCCTTGCTCCCAAGAGATAATGCCGCCAAGCCTTAAAGGCGGCCTTGATTGCCAAGAGTTCTTTGTCCGTAATGGCATAATTCAATTCTGGGGCTGTGAATTTCCGCGACCAAAAGGCCACAGGGTGAAGCTGACCGGATTCAGGTTCCTTTTGCGAGAGTACCGCTCCCATTGCCAAACTGGAAGCGTCGGTCTCAACCACGTACGGTAGATCTGGGTGGGGATGTTTCAGGATTGGGGCTGAGATTAATTTTTGTTCTTAAATCCTGGAATGCCTTCTCTGCTTCCTCTGACCATTGAAAACGCCTGTTCTTTCTCAGTAACGAGGTAATAGGGTGCACCAACTGTGAAAAACCTGGAATGAACCGACGATAGAAGTTCGCAAATTCAAGCATACTCTGAACTCCCTTAATTGAGGTCGGGGAGGGCCAATTGAGGATGGCGTTCACCTTCCGCGTATCCATTCATACACCTTGATGGGTTAGGACAAATCCAAGAAACTCAACCTCTGTGACGTGGAAGAAGCATTTCTCCAGTTTTGCAAATAGTTTGTGTTGGCGGAGTTTGTCCAGAACAGCACGGACGTGTTTCACATGTTCTTGTTCAGATGGGCAGTACACCAAAATGTCGTCGATGTACACTACGACACACACATCGATTAGTTCTCGCAGGATGTCATTCATGAAAAACTGAAATGCCCCTGGGGCGTTGCAAAGGCCAAAGGGCATCACCTGGTATTCAAACAGCCCGTATTTGGTGCGGAAGGCGGTCTTCCATTCGTCCCCTTTCTTGATTCGTACTAGGTGGTATGCCCCACGGAGATCTAACTTGGTATAAATTCGTGCATCTTTAACCTGGTCCAAAAGTTCAGGAATTAGAGGCAAGGGATAACGTTTTTTTACTGTGATCTGGTTCAATGCGTGATTATCAATACGAGTTCTAAGGTCACCTTCCTTTTTAGGCACGAAGAATAAGGGGGAGGCTGCCGAGGACTTAAACGGGCGAATAAAACCGTTAGCCAGGTACTGGTCTAGATATTTCCTTAGATGCAGGTTTTCGGGTTCGGTGAGTGCATAGATTCGACTGCATGGAATCTGTGCGCCATGTATGAGATCAATTTGACAGTCATACGATCTATGAGGAGGCAGAGTGTTGGCTTGATCCTTCTGGAAAACATCCTGGTAATCGTGATACTCTGGGGGCAGTGGATTAACTAAGCTCATAATCGTTGTTGCTTCCTTGACTATGGGTTCTTTTACCTGATAGCAGGTACGAGCACATTCACCTGAGAAGGTCAGACTCGTTGCAAGGATTGTGTAATACTAGCCAAGGCATTCCCAGAATAACTTGGAATTGTGGGGCCTTAATTATATTGAACACAATGGCTTCCCGATGTCCGTCTTGGCACAGAAGTGTCATCTCAGTCGTTGAGTGCGTTACAGGACCCGAAGCGATCTCTGTTCCGTCGACAGTGGTGACTAGATCTGTTGTTGCCTTTTCACAGAGCGGAAGAGTCATCCTTGTAGCCAATTCTTGGTCCATATATTTTCCAATGGCTCCGCAGTCAATATAAGCTTGAACTGCATGCATTCGAGACGGCTGTTGGTGATTTATAAGGATAATTGGCAAGGCTAGGTGCGAAGTCTGGAAGTCCTTCTTTTCGCTCGACAAGTGGACCTCTACGCTTTTCGGGCGGGGTAGTTTTCCGACTCTGGCTCTGCTTCCATTTTGCAGGCAACCCCAACGGCTTTCTTCGGAGGCTTCACGGCGCACTCTCGAAGAAAATGGCCGGTTGACCCACAATATAAACACAGCTGCTGCTGCCGTCTCCAATCTCTCTCAGCCTTGGATAGTGGCTCGCGTACCCCTCCAATCTGCATGGGTTCGGCCAAGTCGGTGGTTCTAGACGCACTTTCCTTTGGGCGTACACCTACCCGAGTGTCCATTCTAGCTCGGTCCGCCTTACGGTTCTGTAGTCTATGATGAAGCTGAACCACCAAGTCTATATATTCAGCACAGTCTCTAGGAGGGTTAACCATTTGAGCTAAAACATCCTTTAATTCACCTCTTAACCCTCGGTGAAACAGTGTTGTTCTTTTGTCGTCTGGCCAGTCGGTTTCCACTACCAGCCGATTAAAAGTGGCGATGTAAGTTAACAGATCTTGATTGCCTTGGCGTAGAGACAAGAGATTGTTATCCAATGCCCGGCCCTGGGAATGACGGGCAAAAAGCTTCTCCATGTTCAATTGGAACCTCTGAAAGTCCCGCATAGGATCATCCCGACTTACTAGTGGCACTGACCAGTCCTCCGCGCTGCCACTGAGATATGACAACACAAAGGCCACCTTAGCTTGGTCGTTCGGAAAGGCTCCTGGCCTACAAAGAAAATGCAGTTGGCACTGATTGATAAAGACTGCATACCTTTTTGGGTCTCCCGCAAAGCGTTCCGGAGGTGCCAAAGGTACGGTCCCTGGAAGGACCACTTGGACTGGATTACTTGGTGTTGTTGGAACCATTAACCCTTATCCAGGTCACGGTGTTTGCCCCACCTGTGACTGAAGCAATTGTCTAGCAAGGTCATCAGTACGATCCTTGGCCATGATCAGTTCTCTCCTCAAGGCATTGGTTTCCTGCCGAGCTGAATGTCCCTCAGCCCTGAGTTCTCCCAAAAGCTGAGCTAGTTGATCTGTCTCAGATGTTTCCATTACGCCCGGCTAGAGGTTTTTGTATAAGGCTTCGCATTCTGTCATGCTCACCTGATCTCCACGGGGGCGTAGCACGTGGCTGCACGAATGATGTCTGCGCTGGCGTGGTGCTGCGTGATTGGTGATGTCGCTGCAACTTCTCCCTTGTTATCACCCTCCCGAGGCTTTGGTCTGCAAGGTCAAAATAAGGTATTAGAACTGGGGAGGGAGTTGAGTTGGACCCACCTCCGCCACCACCTGATGCCCTTCTCCGCTTGCTCTCACCTTGAAGTTTTGTAAGGTAGGCTCTCTGTCCTGCAATCTAGCAGTGGCGCGAATAACACAGTCTTTCCAGGATTGAGTTACTTCACTGATCCGATGAGCGATTGCCGAGTCTTGGAGAGCTTGGTCAAACAGGTAAGTCTCTATGCCAATGACTGCTTGGTATAAAGTCATTGAGTTTTTAATTTGCCCCAACTCCTTTTAATCGGTGTCTTTGTCTTTACTTTCAGGCGTGACTTCGAATGGATTTTGCATGAGGGTTCAAATGGACTTAGAACGCTGAGCAGATGTCCTACAGGTGAGTGGAAGCGCAAGAATGAAGCGTTGTAAGTCTGAAGTACTGTTTTTCCTTTCCGTGCGTGACTAACCTGTAACTCTTCTTCTTTTGCAGAGGCGGCGTGGCGCTGGAATGAAGAATGGAGGAACCGCTCCGAAGATGCTCTGGAAGGATGCTGAACCCGAGAGGACTCATACAGCCAGAACGAAGACCGTCCCCTTCAGCCGGTGCGAAGGCCCAGGAGCGGCTGAAGAAGCTGAAGAAGCAACTGATGGAAGGATGCTGCAGGTAAGGCTTAGCCGTTGTACTGACTTGTTTTTCCTTTGTCCTTTTCCCTTCCAGGTACCGATGGATGAAGTCCTGGACGGGCGTGGCTGTAGAAGTTCAGGAACAGAACAGACACGGTGAGCGTTACGCTGCAGGAGTGCAGAATAACGCAAAGCATGTTCTGTATGCAGGGCGTGGCTTAAATAGCCTTACAAGTAGTCCCAGGTAAAGTAGTCCCTTTACCACACCCCGTTCTTTGAATAAAATAGTCCCTCAGCCACACCCTGAGGAAACAGAAAGGCTCAGCCTGGCTAGACTGGGCAAGTAGTTCCACATGATTTATCCCATATTATGAGCCTGGCGCCAACGGCGCCAGGACTGAGTCCAAGAGACTCTAGGGGCTTAAAAAGCCCTTATGGGAGTCGCTGACTGGGGGGCGCCCATCAGATCCATGGAGCCTTTAGTGCGAACCATGACACCCTCCCCCAGGTGATCTTCCCACACTGGTCCACCTCCAGGGTCTGGATCCAAAGGCGATGGCCATGCCCTGGCCACCTGAGAGAGAGAACCCCGGGAACTAGTAGGTGAGACACCCTTTGGTTTCTCACAGTGCCCACACACGTGACATGCATTACCCTGCAAAAAGCGCCGGCTTTCGAGGGTGAATGCATGCCCAAATAAGGACTCATCATGTCACAAAGACCAGGAGGAAGGCCAACTGACAAAATGGCCAAAGGAGAAGACAAAAGACCTCATGACACGGCCATGATAGACACTAGCCACAGTCATGAGTCAAACGCGCTAAGTGCGGTATGGCTCAGTAAAGACATGTAAAAACAAATGAAAAAGCTTCTGCTGCCACCAGCCTACTCCTAGGCATATAGTACAGTTACCACAAAATCCTTAAGGGATGTCTAGGGCCCAAAAACGCAAGGACCCCAGTGTGTCATACAGTAATGTACTTTGTGCACTGAAACACAGTTGCCAAAAGTGGCAACAAAGTCATAAGATTAAGAGAAACAAAGTTTCTCAGTACGGACTGCCTGAAGGATACCTCAGTTTCCCCATAATGATGAGCGAAAGGACAGGAGGCTGAAACAAAAGCAAAATGTGGGCAGGCCCACGAATACAGAGGTAAAATAGCAGTAAGTGAAATTTTACTACCTAACATTAGATATGCATAGACTCTATGTGCTTGGTGTGAAGAATTGCCACCTGACAAGGGTCTAGAAGACCTTGCTTTTTTTTTGTTGAATAATTAATAAAATAATACAGGTGATTCTGTCTCAGAAAGGGCAATCAGCTAATCAGATCCCCCTTTCCAAAGCTCCATACCAAATGCATATTGTACACCCCTGCCTGCTGGATAAATACCCTAATCTACAGTGCCTGCTCACCAGTGGCACAGAACATGTTCAGGGGTCACTGGCTCCCTCTTGACAGCTTTAGTGACAGACAATTATCTGCAGTGCATGGGCTGCAATTAAGATATGCACCTTTGTTTCAAAAAACTATAAGAAATCGATCCGGATGGAACGTTAATCTGTAATTATATGTCATACCTGATATTAAGGTATGGCAGGTAGCATCTATTATAATTATGCAAGCCAAACCAATTGGACATCACACATGTCAGCCCTCTGAACTCAGCTCAGAATTGGAAGCGTTATGTGTATTGCCCCCAGCGAGGCTAACTCTGCAGCTCCCAGCAAGACTGTATTCCTGGGTGTTGCCTCTCTTGGATAGTTTTTGAGGGAAGGTAACACTCTCTCCAGTGAGACAGCCACTTCAGTAGGCTGTCTTGGGAACAAGAATCGAAGGGCACACCCTTCACAAAAGGACTAGCCACACACCAGGGTGCTACATACCAAATGGACGTTAATGCTGTTGACAAGGGAAGGGTCGATGTTAGTGTAGGCAGAGCAAGTTCAGATGAGCTGGAGGAAGGTTCCACCATGCTGTTTTCTCTCTTTACTTTTCTTCCTATATGTTGCCTCCACTTCCTTTAAGCCAAATCATGTTAGGTGTGATGTCAGAAGGCAAGGTCCACATGTTCCAAGAAGAGGGATTGGACCCTAAAAGCAGGCTTGCTTTTGTCCAGTCACATGTAGACCTTGGCCTTTAAAAGAAGTGATCTCCCACACCTTCTTTGAATCATTTCTGGACTTCAAACCTTTGTGAAGATTTCGTTGGACCCTGTTGGGAGAGAAGTCCTTGCCAAAGACATCCAGTTGTGAGGTGATCTAAGGCAGAGGAAAGCTGCTCTGTCCCTCAACCATTCCCAGGGCACATATGGGGTGATCTACTGCTAGAGCAAGACCTGCATCTCTGCAGCCACACTGCTGTCCAGGGCCTCAACATGCTGAAGGATCCCTGATGGTGTGTGTTTACCTCCCCCGTGTTTGGGGGGCCGACAAAAGGACTACTCTTGCCCCTGAGGCCCTGCAGTGAAACTCACAGCTCAGGATTCCTTTCACTGTTGAACTGTTGTGAACTGTGTTTCGAGTGCGTTCAACACCGTTCAAAACAGCAAACCTCTCTGGAGCTGTCTTTTCCACTTACTGACCTTGCCTCAACTCGAACAAAGAAGCATTGCTGAAGTACAATGCAAACATTGCCATTTGAACCAACAGCATATTTGTTGCCAATCCTGACGACGATCGAACCGACCCTAGTGTTCTCTCTGTACCCCTTACATAGAGTTCTGCATTGAACTGACTCACCTGCGCTTCCTGCCATCAGCTGTCCACCATCAAACATCAGCCATTGAACTTGACCTGCTGACACTCATTATCTGCATCGGTTTGAACATTAGTATTTTTCAGTTCGACCCCGCCTAGACATCTGATTGCCGCTGTAGTAATTCAACTGATACATTTTTTCGAACTGAATTGAACAGGTGAATAGCTCAGAGAAGCTTGGTTTGCTGTGGTCGAATCGCCAAGACACTGCAACGGTGTTGTTTCCTGATAACTGCCCTGCTGGCCAATTTTGGGCCCTAAAAAAGGATTAGTTCACAGTAATCCCTTTGCAGCTCAAGAGCATATCCTTTTTGTACATTGTGGTTTTTATTGCCTTATCTCCCTCTTTCTCATTAATCAGAGTACTGCATCTTGATATCTTGCATATTCTGTGTTCTTTCTACAGAGGTGGGTTTTCGTAGTGTTTTAGATTGTTCCGTGCAGGTCTGGAGGCCGGGAGGGAATGGATGCAGAACAACTGGCTGAAGTTGAATGGCAAAAAGACTAAGGTGTTGGTGGTGGGCCCCCCCTCGGCTTCCTCTTTCTGGACTACTGAATTCTGGCCTGCTACTTTGGGTGCCTTCCCGTCACCCGTCCCTATTGTTACAGATCTAGGGATGAAACTCACTTCCTCCCTTTCCATGGAACCACAGGTCAACTAGGCTACTTTCAGATTAAACTCTTTTGCTGCATCCTCCCTTACATTCCAACACATCTTTTCACTTCTGTAGTCTCTGCTCTTATAACCTCCTCGATCAACTATTGTTTGTTTGTTTGTTTGTTTATTTATAGGGCGCCAGAAAACCCTTGGGTAGCTGGGCGCACAGAATAACAAGAATGCTTAGAACTTTCTTACAGGTTGAAGCTATACAGATAACATAAATTGTAAACAGTATTTACATTATATACATTCTTTACATGTAAAGGTAGCATCTTATATACAGTAAATACATTATGTACATTATACGTGTGAGAGTGGAGGGGTACAAATGTCATCAGGTCATCATGCACAGGGTCATAAGTTTCAGGAGTCATTGCGTCGAAGCCAGGTGCGGGTATGGTGCCTGAAGCTGTTGTTGGGCTGATCCCTTCTTAGTTCAACTGGTAGGGCGTTCCAGTACTGAGCTGCTTGCACAGGGAAGCTAATGCCTCCTGTTTTTTTTAGTTGGAATCTAGGGGTTTGGAGGCAGAAAGAGTTGGCTGTCCTGGTTGGTCGTGCAGCAGTTTTTCTTATTATTCTATTACTATGATAGAGGGGGGGTTGCATTGTGCAGACATTTGAAAGTTAGTGTGACAATTTTGAAGGTGATCCTATCACTGATTTTTAGCCAGTTGTAGTTTCTCCACGCATTCGAAATGTGCTCTCTGACTGGGAGGTTCAGGGCCGTTCTGAGCACGTTATTTTGTAGTGTTTGAAGTTTATTGATGATGTATTTATTTGCGCCTGCATAAAGTGCATTGCAGTAATACAGTTTTGAGAGGAATAGTGCATTGGCAAGGATAATGCAGCTGGCGGGTGAGAGGAAGGGTTTGCATGGTTTAATAAGTTTACCGGTATAAGCGGTGGATAAGCCCAGGGAGTTCACTTGTTTCCTTATGGACAAAGTGGAATCCAAATAGAAACCAACGGTTTTCACCTCTTTGGCGACGGGGATTATGTTTCCATCGATATTGGAGGAGCTGTAGTTGGGGTCGAGTTTTTTTAGGTTGTTGGGTGAGCCTAGAATAAGGATCTCTGTTTTTTCGTCATTCAGGCAGAGGACATGGGTTGCCATCCATGCCTGAATGAGGGTGTAGATTTTGTTTACTAAAGCTGTATCCGTAGTGAAATTGCCCAAAAGGGGGATGAGGATCTGGGTGTCTGCATAATTTGTGTAGGTGACACCCAGTCTGTGCAATTTGTCGAATAGAGGTTTAGTAAAGATATTGTACATCGTTGGCGAGACACAGGAGCCCTGTGGGACTCCACATGTTGTCTGGAAAGGGTCTGCAGAGTCTAGGGTGGAGAAGACTTGCATACTTCTATTGTCGAGAAAGGATTGGACCCAGGCTATGGCTTCACTTGAGAAGTAGGCGGCTGACGCTAGGTGTTTGCAGAGTACTGCGTGGTCCACTAGGTCAAAAGCCACCGACAGATCAAGGAGGAGTAGCATAGCTGTGTTTCCTTTATCGTTCAACTCGTTGATTTGGTCTTTCAGATCTATAAGAGCGGTCTCAGTGCCGTGCAGCGGTCTGAAGCCTGATTGACGAGTGCCGAGGAGTTGGTTGGTCTCCAGGTATTTTTGGTTTTGGAGATAGGCCACTCTGTCAATTATCTTTAGGAGGAAAGGTACAGTGGTGATGGGCCTATAGTTGGTGGGGATGGAGGGGTCTAAGGTTTGTTTTTTAAGCAGGGGGAGACCCCAGGACTCTTTCAAGCTGCTCTTGAACTCTTTATTTCTTGCTCAACCTGCCTATATTCTACAGCGCCTTCAAGTCCTTAAAAATTCTGCTTCTTGACCGGCCACCTCTACCCCTGTTGCTCTCACATCTCTCATATTCTCTGAAAGCTTCATTGGCTCCCAATAGCCAAATGCATCCACTTCAAAGCTCTCTATCCGGTACGCTGGTCCTTTTTTTATCATCGTGGAGCTGAATATCTACAGGCCAAATTTTGGCCATATGTTCAGACATGGCTTTGTGTTCTGTTGACACTTCTCTCCTTCCCATCCCCTAGGTCAAATATAGTCGGATTAGGGGTCACTCCTTTTCAGTGGTAGAGCGGGCCTCTATTTCATTTGAATTTTGTCTGTTCACCAGCCCGCGAGGAGCGCCAAGATGCCTTCAGGCGAATATTGCACTTAATGAATTCCCCACAATACAATTGTAGTTATTGTAGTTCAATGAAATATACATATTTTTATAGAAGCTTGATTGGACATTCATTAATTTTGGACTGGCATATTTTGCAGTTTGGGTTGCTACTGTTTCACATTCACACTCTTCTTGAGAGCATAGACGTCTCTCGGCCCACATTACTACAAAAGGCAAACAAAGTATATCTCTTAATGGTTCACGACTCAATTTCATAATCACCCTTAGAATTTGTACCTCTATAGCTAATGTTAATGGATTGAATTATGATGCTTAACCTATTATTGTATTTTGTCCCCCGGCTTCTTTCATTTGTTTCCATCCTAGACTTATTTGAATTGCGTAATCAGAACATGGAAGCTGCTGAGCAAGCATTTGTGTGAGGGACCGCTGTGGGTTCACGTAATATGAACTGGCTAGGGAGGAGGAAATGATGGAAAATCCGTAATCTGCTTAAAGAGGAAGATGGTGATCCTGGCCACCATATGCAGGAACCAGGGTTGGACTGGGACAAGAAATAGGCCAGGACACCCAAAAAAAGTGGCCCACCCCTCGCTTAAAAAAAGTGGCCCACCCCTCGCCTCACGACCCTTGAACTCTGATGACATCACCAGAAGTGAAGTCATTTGACCCCACCCCAAAGTGACATCCCAGGAAACGATGAAACAGGACCTTTTGCCTCCTTGACAAAACAGGAACAGGAAGTGGCATCAAATATGGTTATGATTTCACTAATGTGATATACATTTCATACAAGAATGGATCACCATAGGTATCATTAATATCTGTGTGTATAGATCCATATTGCAAGTTGCTGGTTTATTTATTTATCCCCCCCCAAAAGAAATCCACATTTTTTGTCTTCCCAAACCAGGCCAGAAGTGGCCAGAAACCGGCCCCCACTTCCCAGGGACGATTTCGGCCCGGCCATGGGCCGAAAGGCCGAGGGGCCAATCCGACCCTGGCAGGAAATTTCCAGAAGGCACCAGGACAGATTATCAACATATGCAAGACATACACATCGACAATAGATTTTCCTGCCCACTGTTTTGAACTGGACAGTGGAGGGGGGCCACCTCCATAGACCTAACTATTAAATTTAATTTCAGGAAGAATCTTGAAAAGTTTTGTTTTGTATCACATGGTCGTGCCCCATAAAAGGGGAGGTCCAGTGGGTGCGGCAGGTTGCAGTTCATTGTCTTTTCAGACAATAAAGCTGTCTTTGTCTTTGCTACTGCATGAGAATGATTGAGTGAGTTCTCTGTCTCTGACAGCAGTTCACTGTGAACGAGTGGGGTAGGCAGGTTTAAGGAGTTTAACGTGTGATTACAGATTTGGGTGAAGTGGTTCATCAAAAAGGGAATCTTTTGAGGGTCTGGGAGAGTGGGGGTAGGTTGCCATTCATACCTAATTCTCAGGAGCTTTAACTCAAATGCAGTTTTTGCAGGGACACTGGGAATACAGCAATTGTACTGCACGCCTCAGCCAGTTCACCTTGCCTTGCAATGCACTGCCAAATTCAGCAGTCCTGTTTTATTTCTACACATTCAGAGGAATGAAGCATTCTGTTTATAGCTGGCTGACAAAGTGCTTGAAAGTGTTTCTACATCACATGCTTTGATTACTGGGGTGCATCACGATGATGACAAGGATCAAAGACCAGGCCAAGACAGAAATACAATTGAACCTGTTTTCTTTACTTTGGACTTTAATTGATTGGACAAAACATGAAAAGAGGGAATTTTCAATTTAAAGCTGAATTTAAATGAGTATTCTCGAGATTACTTTAACAAAATAATCTAGATTTTCCTCTATGGGCTTTCCAGAGAGCTTTAAAATGGCATTTGTCACCTCGAAGCCTTAGCCCCCTTCATCAGCTCTCTATTCCTGTACTTGTCCTTATCCTCATCATCAACATTCAACAGGCTCATCACTCCTCCCACCATGGGTGTCACCCCCTTTTTATTTTTATTTTTATAGTGTTGTATAGTTCTACATAAACATTTAATACTAGAATTCTCATAAATATAGAAAAATGGTGGAAACAATATATATACATGAATGAATCCACGACCACTCAGCTTGACTATATCCGATCCTTTTAAAATTAATTTGATATACTACACTAAACCTATTCAAAAACATTACATAGCTAAAATGTATCTGTTCTTCTCTTCTAAAAGTTTGCTGTCATTATTGTTCTCTGGTTTTCAACAAAGGAGATAAACGCTATATTTCTTGGTACTTGTAAGTTAGGACATTCAGTATAGAGACGCCTTAATGTTTCCACTCTTTGTTCAGAGCAATATCTACAAAGTCTATGGGCCTCATTATTACAAGTGTGCCGGTCCGCTAGAAATGCTGGTAATTCCGACTCAGGCCTTTTTACCGGACCGGCACACTTCAAGTTTGCCGTTGAGGGCTATGGATCTCCTGGCAGGGGTGACCTGCGGGGAGTTCAGGCCCCTACCGACAAACATGCCTGAATCACTGGCACCGTTACTAATGGTGCCGGTAATTCAGTAAACCCCATCCATGGAGTCCTATGGGAATGGGCACTTACCGGCACTCTGCTGCCTTAATATCTCAGTAATATTGGGATATCGGGCGGCAGAGACTTTAAGTACAGTTTGCTGGTATCCCACCGGTGATACCGGCAGGATTCCGGCAAACTCATAATCAGGGCCATGGGATGAAATGACTTCTGTTCTTCATGCGTCTAAGGATGAGCAGTGGCTAAACTTCCTACTCAGACAACACACTTCTACAAACCAACAGTGAACCCAATCATACTTGTAAAACACTGAAGATATATACCGCCTTTGCCTTTTGTGGTAATGTGGGCCTAGGGGAGGCTATTCCCGTAGAGAGGGTGTGAATGTAAGATAGTAACAATGCAAACAGCAATAATGTACACGTTCCAAAATAAAAGAATATTCAGTTGAGGTTCTATATATATATATATATATATATATATATATATATATATATATATATATATATATATATACTTTAAATAAACAAATCAATCATACAGATAACTATTCAAAACACTATAAAAAATATCCATGTCAAGGAAGACAGAAAATCACAGAGCACCATATTAATGGTTGGATTACATGCATGGACGGAGAGCACTTTGCATTCTATTCTTTGCTGCTTTATAATGCGCAAATAAAATCTTTAGGTGCTATTTTATTTTTGGCACCTATAATAATAACATAAAAACTCTTTTATGTATTTCGCTTCTTAGCATAATTTGCACAGCCGAATTAAATAGGCAATACTACCACTTAGTATTTTTTCCCATTATACCACTGCCCATCTCCGTTGGAGTATATATATAATTACAGCATTTTTACTTCCAACAGCCATATACAGAATGCTGCACTTTGCTGCTTCAACAGATAGCAGATATAAGTGCTAAGGAGCACCTTACTTAAGTTGCTTTGCTGTATTTTTACAAAACGGCACATAGTATTAGTATTTTGAAGTAATACTGCTAAACATTAGCCACTATGCCACAGTATGTTAAAATCAAATGTTTTTGATGAATGTTCGCTCATTCACAAATGTTATATTCAACATTTCTTCTGTGTCAGTTTTTTATATATATATATAAAAACAGCAATTGCATCCGTTAAATTTTCATTTTATGTCTTTCTTTATATGTAAAGATGTAGTCTATGTGTACTCACCCTCATTGACCGTGTACCTCTTGTATGTTTAAAGATGTCCGCTTGTTTAAACGTGACAAAGCGGCAAACAACAGGTAGACACTCTATACCTACGATCATAGAGTGGTCAAAGCTTAAAACTGCAGTCCATCATCTGTCTTGATTGTTACCTACGTGATCAAGCGTTTTGCATACCGCGAAACGCGTCGTTCCTTTTTTATCAGGATGTTTCCTTTCCCTGCGCATAAATACCATTAAAGAAGAAACTTTTGTTGCCAGGAAATCTTGTGGTGTCTGTTTTTCCTTTTACTTTTTGCACTGATATTTTGTTCCACTGCAATTGCTCTTGGGAGTGCACTCCACCAGCAGCCTTTCTTTGGAAAGGCTCCCTTCTGGCATATATATATATATATATATATATATATATATATATATATATATATATATATATATATATATATATATATATATATATATACTTTAAATAAACAAATCAATCATACAGATAACTATTCAAAACACTATAAAAAATATCCATGTCAAGGAAGACAGAAAATGCAGAACAAAGATTTGTAGGCACTCTGGATACTTCTAGTAGGGAGGATAAAGACAAGAATTGCTAACATGTCACTGAAAGGATATGTTTCTTGAAGAAAATGGTGCACAAGGCCCTTAACCATTCACTAGGATCCTCAACTGCGTCAAACAGGACAGGTGCTCAGTTCTTAGGTGGTTCAACATGGTCGGCCGAAGCTTCATTAACCGTGTTCGAATGCAGCAGTCACGATGCTACCAATCTTTGATCAATTGCCATCTGGAAATGGTGGGAAAGCCCTGGATTTTTTTTGTATTAAATAATAAAATAATTAGGATAAGTTCATCTCTGAAATGGTAATCTTATGATCAGATTCCGCTTTCATAAGCTCCATGTCAAAAGCATAGTGTCTATAGGTTCTACGACATCAGTATCCTAAACGCAGTGCCTGCTCTACCGGTGGCACAGAGCAGGATAAGAGGTGACAGATGCCCATTTGACAGCTTCATTGACAACCAAGTCTTTGCAGCGCTGGGGTCACATTTAAGATATGCACCCCTGTACCAAATCTATGATGATCATAAATTGTCGATGACGCTGGCCGGGTGAACTCTAAGAATAAAGCTATGCATGGGTTAAGGCATGGAGTATGGCACTACTTATAATCATTATAGCCACATCCAATTTGATATCACACGTGTGTCAGCTCCTGTGACCCAAGCTCATCTGTGGAAAATGACGTTAATTCATTTCATACAAGGCTCCCTCTGCCCACTGGTAGGCCTCTCTTTGTTCTGTAAGGAACTCATGGAGGCAACAGTAAAGACAAACACAAGTGATCACAGTTCAAGGGTGTTTCTTAAACTGTAAATGCCGGGTGGTAAAATGCCTAACCTAAATCTAAATCTAAGATGGGAGTAAGCTTCAACCATCAAATAAAAATAACGCAGTCCTGGTGGCGTCTTGTCAAAGTAAAAGGCCTATATTAAAAAATAAATGATTGCCAAATCCTTTTTTTAAAAAGAAATTCTCTATTGTTTTCTTTTACCAACAACAAAACACATAACATACAAACAACCATAACATAAATGGCTTATTGGCACTTTGTACGGATTTTGCCCTTCCGTTGTCATTTCGTAATTTTCACCGACGACCTTGTTAGTTCAGTCTGGACCTCCTGTTGGATCGAACACCAGGTCTAGTAAGCATATTGTTCTATTTTTGGGCTTCGTGCTCGTTCTTTCTGTTTCGTCTATAGATCCTGTGTTTCCGTGGGATCTTCGCAGTTTCCTCCTCTCCGTGGCCAAACAGGTCTTGTATTAGCGTGTTCCATGCAGTTAACTTGTGCGCCGTTTCTCCATCCCCTCTTGTCACTGCTCTCATCCACACCACAGTCTCTGCCTGCGTCCACTTCTGAAGGTCTGACCACCATGCTTCTATGCGCGGGCCCTCCCTTGACTTCCATGTCATTGCTATCCTTCTCTTGGCCAATATACATATTAAATCATTCATCTTCGCTAGATGCGATTCGTATTTACACCCTCTCGAAAAGAGGCCCAGTAGGTACTTTTATGGGTGCTCCGCCTGGATTTGGATTCCGCTTCTTGCTATCTTAAGTCTGATCCCGTCCCAGAAATCCTGTATCACTGGGCAGCACCAGAACATGTGTACCATGTCCGCTTCTTCCGATTAACAGCGGGGGCACCCGTTCTGGTCTCCAATCTGGACTTTATTCATCTTTTTAGGTGTGAGATATGCTCTATGCGTTCCATGTAGCTGCGCCTGCCTAAATCTTGCATTTCTGGATACTTTTCTTGGGTATCGTAGGGCCCTGGTCCATTCTTGGTCGCTGAGGGGTCTCCCTAACTCCTCCTCCCAACGCTGCCTCGTGTGTTGCTCCTGTGGGTTTTTAACTTTCAATAACTGTTCATATAGCCTGGAGGTTGTGTGCGTTCCCTCTGCAATGTCATACCATACATCTAATGTTGTCTCTTCCTCCTGGTCTTCCCAATTTGGCCATCTTTTCATAATATTTCTTATCATGCCGGTATATAGGATGAATTGACCCACATGTATTTCATGTTCGTCTACCATTTCGTGGAAGTCCACCCACCTTCCCTCTCTTCTCAGGTCTCCAATTTGTGCTACACCTTTAGCCTCCCAATGTACTCGATATGTTGCTAATGTGTTTGTGTCCCCTCCCAGGAGACCTGCTAGAAGGATTTGTACAGACTGCAGATCTTTTGTCCCTTGGAGTTTGCACGCTCTTTTCCACAAGTCCACTGCAATGTTGAGCATGTTCGCCAGGGTTACAAGTCGGGGTCTGTCAAGCCATAGTATTTCCCTTAAATAATATTATTTCAGTGCTGGCTGGAAGATGCGTGCGTCTATTGTTTTGTCTTCCCCCAGCCATTTTACTGCAAATTGCAGCTGTCCTGCTAAATAGTACCTCTCGAAGTCCGTTAGTCTAATGCCCCCTTGTTCATGGTCCTTCTGCAAGGTCCTCATTGTGATCCTATTCCCCCCACCCCCCACAGGAATGAACTTGTTATCGTGTTTAGTTTGGTAAAAAAGGCCCTGGGTATGCTGTATGGGATGTTCGTGAGGCAGTATAATAGGCGGGGCAGTACCACCATTTTCAGGAGGGCTGCTCTTCCCATCATTCCCAGTGGGAGTGTCCCCCAGAAGGTCATCGACTGCCGGGTTTTTTCTAAGGCGACGAGTGTGTTGGATGTATGGGTATCGGCGGTGTCATGATGTATCCCTATCCCCAAATATTTAAACGTGCAGGGTGCCCATGTCAGGCCCAGGTCCGGTAGGCAATGTGGGGGGACGTTTTTTAGACCTGCCAATGGGAAGAGAAGGGACTTCTCTTTATTAATTGCTATGCCTGAAAGCCTGGTGTATGCCCCGATCGCTTCTAGGAGGCAGGGTAGGTTTGTGGTTGGGTTGCTTACGAATAGGAGCATATCATCTGCGTATAGTGAAATTTGGTGGAGTACCCCCTGTATGTCTAGTCCGGTGTCTCTATATTCTGCTCTAAGGAATACTGCAAATGGCTCTAAGGCCAGGATATATAACATTGGCGATAGTGGGTACCCCTGCTTGGTTCCTCTATGTATCATCCACTCTTTGGAAATGAATCGCCCAGTTTTTACCCTTGCTCTGGGTTCCTTATATAGTAATCTGATCCATCGGAGGTACCCCTCCCCAATACCAAAATGGGCGAGTACACTCACCAGCCATTCCCAGCGCACAGAGTCGAAAGCTTTGACAGCGTTCAGGGACACTATTACGCTCTCGTCTTGTATTCGATTTGTCTCATCTATCACGTGGTGTAATCTGCAGAGGTTCCAAGACGTATTCCTTCCCGGAACATAGCCTGTTTGGTCCGGGTGAATCAGCATTGGTATTACCTGTTTTAAGCGGTTGGCTAGGACTGCCGTTAGTATTTTAGCATCTTGATTGATAAGGGATATCGGCCTATAGGAGGCGCATTTCCTAGGGGATTTCCCTGGTTTAAGGATCGGGACGATTATTGATTCCGACAGGCTTGCCGGGAGACGCATGCTCTCATATGAGTCTTGGAATGTCTCTAGCAGTTTCGGGGCAATGGCGCTCTTGTACGTCTTATAGAACTCTCCCGGGAGCCCATCTGGGCCCAGGGTTTTGCCGGTGGCAAGTTATGTGATCACGCTCTCTTTCCTTCCACCGTGAGGGGTGCGTCCAATAACTGGACCTGTTCTTCTGCTAGCCTCGGCAACCCTATTTCTGCCAGTGCATCTGCTATGTCCTCCAGGTCTATTTCCGGATTCGGGGCATATAGTTGCTCGTAGAAACACGCAAATAGAGCGTTAATGTGCTCTTGGTCCCTGATCTCTGTCCCAGTGTGGTCTTCTAGCATTGTTATAGGATCTCTTTTACTCCCCTGTCTGGTGAGCCAGGCCAGGAGCCTACTAGGTGTATCCCCTTCTGCGTGTAACCGCTGTAGGTACCTCCCATAGTTTAGTCTCCCTAGTTTTTCCCAGAGTGACATACATTTAGTCCGTAGCTCTATAAGCTCTCCCAGGTCCTCCCCATCTATCCCTGCTCGTTGTTCTCTCAATTCGATCTCCCTCTCGGGTTCATTCAACTCCCTCATGGCCGCTCCCGTCAATCTTCCCGTTTTGCCTATTGCCGCTCCCTTTATTACTACCTTAAATGCGTCCCATAATATGGCGCCACTCTCAACACTGCCCTCGTTCTGCTGGAAATAATCATCAATCACCTCCTGGAGGTGTTCCTCAAACTCACCCTCTCTCAGGGCCTCTGCTCGAAGTCACCATGTTGGGATCGGGGCTTTCCTATAGGTGTGTGCCCATGTCGCCACTATTGGGGCATGATCAGAAATAAAAAAAAATGATTGCCAAATCCTTACAACTAATTACACATAAAGTGTGGGATAGCGTTTTCAATAAAGAAGGAAGTGCTCACCAAAAATAAGTCAGGAAGTGATTGCCAAGCGGTCTCCCTTCCCCACATTTTGAGCACGGGACAAAGTGGATCTCCTGAGCCCAGTACACACTCAAGCTTTCCAAGCACGAGCCAACAGTTCCATACCAATTATCAGGTTTTTGGATGGTTAAGTCTCTTTTCAATAAAAAGTATTTTGTCTTCGAGAGCCTGATGTATTCAACAAAACAAACAAACAAGAAGTTCCTTTCCAAATGGACTTTGGGTGATCACTTTTCACCCCTGGATCTCCCTAAGTCGGGCTCAGACCCCTAGGCTTACCTCGATCGGCCTCAGGCCTTTACTTCGGGATCTCCCTCTGCCGGGCCCGGATTCCCATTCTAAGGGGGACAATCCACTTCCCTTTGTGTTACAATACTCCTTGCATTCACAAATCTTAATGTCTTTCAAACAATTCACTGTGGACATCCCTCGATCGGGTTCACTCCTGTCAACACACTGTTCATGGGACTTCAGGCTATGTCCCTTCTTGTTAGCATCCCTCCACTGGGCTCACTCATGCCAACCTTTGAAACATATTGTTCATGCACTAATTTCACCAAGCAGGATTAATTTCCCCTAGCTTCACAATCATCTGTCGGTCAAAGACTTTCAGCTGTACAGATGATTTTACAAGACCCCTGTATAACCACTTTGACCTCTTTTTGCCTTTTTCCAAGGCCTTCTGGTCACGGTAGTTTCTACCATCGGGTAATCGGCCAGAGTTTCCTGCGTGAGCACCCACGTAGTGCCGGACTCCTCTGTTGCTGGTTTTCCCCCTTTTCTATCAATGGCTCTTTAAGCCTTTCACAGTTCAAATTTGCCGTTTCCTACTTTTCGTTCAACACAGTTCGGTTTCTTATCGACTCTCTCCTCAAATCACCGGCTGTGATGAACCGCTTGACTTTCTTTCACTTTGGAGTCAAGGTTGGTACCATAGAGACAAGCGTATCTCCCCAGAGTGGTAATCAGCAGAGGAGGGTTTCATGTACCATTGACATCTGTTGAAACACATACTGGCTATTGTTCGTGGTTTTACAATTCCTTCTGTGGAGGTTTTACAGGCCTTGGTTGGAAAGGGCAAGGTCACTTCTCTCCATTTCACACTCCTGGTATGCGCTGTCTTTCACCTCCTCTTGAACTGCCGTTCTCAAGTTGTGCATCTGCCTTGCTTGTCCTGTCCTCTCGTGCTCAACCTTTTATCCCTGTGGGTAAGGGAAAGGGCCGTCAGGTGTGTGTGATTCTGGTTGATTTCCTGACTTTGCCTGACCCATATATTGGGACATGTCAGGTAAATGGCTCTGGTGTTAGTCTGTTGTCTTTCATGTTGTGCGAATGTGTTTGTGTCAGAAAAGGGCGGGGATAGTGTTTTGGAATATCCTATGTGGTAGGATGGGGAAAAGGAGTTGAAAGAATGTGGATACCGCAGCTCACCCATCAGTGTCCCACTCCCCAAGGACCCCCCTATCCAGGTGATCCTCCCTCACTGTTGCACCCCCAGGAACTGGATCCAATAGCGATGGCCGTGTCCTAGCCACCTCGATGGCAGGTCCCCAGGGACTAGCTATGGAGACACCTTCAGGTTTCTCACAGTTCCTTTGGAAGGGCAGGTAACACCTTTTCCCCAGGAGCAGCCACTCCACAAGAAGCTGGCCTGGGAACAGGAATCAAAGGTCACACCAATTCACAGGCCTGAAACCAGGGTGATTCCTTTATAAAGGCCTTTTATTCTATTGAGAATGGGAGACAGTGAGGTTAGTATAGCCAAGGAGAGAGCTCTACAGTCTGGCATGTCTCTGCATCTCATTCCTCTCCCCTCCATCTCCTGTAGGACAAAGCACTTTGGGTGTGATGTCAGAAGGGCAAAGTCCACTAACTTCAAGAGGCAGGGATTGGCCCTTTAAAGCAGGCTAGCTTTAGTCCAATCACCTGTGGGCTGTTGCCTTTAGAAGAACGGGTCTCACATGACTTCTTTGAATCATCTTTGTAATCCAACCCTGGAAGCACATTTTGCGAGACCCTGCTGAGAGACCAGTCCTTTCTAAAGGCCTCCAGTTGTGAGGTGAATGTAGGCATTCCAAGGAAGAGATGAGCTCTGTCCTCTATCCCAGGGACCATTGAGGGTGAACTCTGCTGCTGGACAAAGACCTTATCTCTGCCAGTCACCATGTTGCCCCGGGACCTCACCGTGTTGCAGGACCCCGGAAGGTGTGTGCCAGCTTCTCCCATGCTTGGGAGCCTAAGAAAGAACTCACCTTGCCGCTTGAAACCCTGGAGTGGGATTCACAGCTCATGAAACCCTGAACAGCCAAGATCCTTGTATTTTTAATGCTGATCTGCTGTAAGCTGTGATTCGAGCGTGTTACACATTGAGTGAACCTCCAGGACCCTTCAAAGCTGCCTTTGACATTCATCGCTCTCTGACCTGCCGTTTGCTGTTCGACTCTGTTTGCCGCTGCCCCACACCAGCAAAAGTGCTTCATTACCTCGTGTAAGAAAGGCATGGTACCAAAGCAAGACAGATACAGGTGATCACAGTTCAAAGGTGTTTATTAAACTGTAAAATGGGTGATATACACGCCTAATCTAAACCTAAAGGGCCTATACTAAAAAAAACTATTGCCAATCCTTACCATTATGCTACAAAATAGTGTGGGATAATGTTCACAAAAGAAAGAAGTGTTCACCAAAATGATAGGTCGGGATGTTTTGACCCGGGTCTCTCTTCCCCACGTTTTCAGCACAGGACAAGGTGTGACTCTTAAGCACAGCACACTCCTGGGCCTCTCCGGCACAAGCTCACAGTTACTTTTCTCTATATCAAGGCCTTCTGTGTTTAAGTCTCTTCTCATGCAAAGTCTTTTGCTAGAGGGCCGGATATGCCAAAACAAACAGGTGCTTCTTTTAACCTTCATTTTGGAAGATTGCTCTTCACCCTTGGATCCCCTTCAGCCGGGCTCCGATCCTCCTCTTAGTGGTTAGCCTCCCTGAGCCGGGCTCAGACCAACCATTCACTCTGGATATCCCTCAGTTGGGTTCATACTTTTTCACATTTTTCTCTTGACGTCCCTCAGTCGGGTTCACTATCGTCTTTCACACAAGTTCCTTACGTGTAATATTCAAAAGTCCCAATGCGTTTTTAAACAACCACCTTTTAGTTAGGTCCCCCTCATCCGGGGTCAGACCTTCCACAGCACTTGCCAACTTTAAATAAAGACTTCTGAAGGGCGATCATGTCTCACTAGGTCTCTTTATTTACCTATGGCAAGGGCTTGTTTATTCACAATAACCAGTTTGCATGGTGTTCCCCTCTGTCGGGCGCAAAACGCCTGCCTCAAAATTCCCTCAGTCGGGTTCACAATCCTACAATCATCAAAACATTTGCAACATGTCAAGGACATACGATTGTACAAGGGGTTTTGCTTGACCTGTGTATGACCACCTTGACACATCACGTCGCCCTTCCCTATGGACTCTTGGCACTAGTATTTTCTTTACCCTTTTAGTTCAATATCGTCTCTTTGTTCAGGAGAGGGGACCAGCGAGAGACCTTCGAACAAGCACCCACGTGACGCCGGACCACTCTATTTTTGGTACCAAGTTCGCTCACAAAGGACCTCTGTCTCTTAATCTTCTTAATGTTGCCACTTAAGTCTTGGGTCTACCACAGTCCGGCCCACTATCAGGTTTGTCCGACTCACTGGCTGTGCTGAACTCAGTAGCATTTTATTTGCCGCTGGAGTCAAGGACGGTACCAAGATGGCAACTGCGTCTCCTCGCCCTGGCCATCAGTGCTGGAGGGTTCCATGTACAGCTGACATCCGTCACACCATTCGCCAGCTGCGATTCCCTGTTTTATGTTTCCTTTGTCTGAGGTTTTGCGGGTCTGGGTTGAAAAGGCCAAGGGCAACTCCCTCCTTGATGTCCTTTCAGGTTTTGCCGCCTTTCTCCCTAGTTTGAACTGCTGTCCTGCAATAGCTGTTTCCTCGTGCATTTGGCCTTGCTCAGAGTGTGCTCTTGTGCTCTGCCTTATATCCCAGTGGGGAAGGGAAAGGACAGTCAGGTGTGTGTAGTTGTCGTCAATTGCCTGACTCTGCCTGACCCATGTGTTGGGACATGTCAAGTAAACAGCTCTGATATTAGTCCCTTCTCACTCACAGGGTAATAAAGTGTTCATGTTAGAAAAGGAGGGGGTAGAGTTTCTGAGTATCCTACTGGAGAGGATGAGGAAAAGGTGTCACAAGGAAGGAAATACTGCATCTCTCCCTTTGGTGTCCCACTTCCACTACCCAAAAGAATCCTCATCCATGTGATCCTCCCTCACTGGTCCACCCCCAGGAACTGGATCCAACAGTGAAGGCTGTGTCCTTGCCACCTGGATGACAGATCCCCGCGGACTAGTTAGTGAGGCACCTTCAGGTTTCTCACACTCTGCTCCAACCAATGAAGTTTTGTTGTCTTGCATTGCTCGAGTCACTGTTCAAAGCACCAGCTTCTTCATTGCTGCTTCTGTAAGTTGATGGAACTGACCCTGGTGTCCCCCCAACCACAACTTCTGAGACCCTGCATCAAATCGACTCACCTGCACATCTTGATGACAGATCAACTGTCGTTGAACCTCAAATGCCGACTGAAACTGGTGACCGCCCGATCTACAAAGCTCGAGTATACACTTCGCAACCGCATCTGACTTACGTTTGACCCCCAATTCGACACTAACTTGCCGCTGGAACATCACAACTGCTACATCTTCAAGCCTAAGAGAACCCGGAAAGCCTGGTTTGACGCCGTCAAACTTCCAAGGCATTTGCAAAGGTATTACTGACTGATATTTGCCCTGGTCCATCTTTGGACCCTAACGGGATATGTTATTTCAGTCCCTTTCGCAAGCTCAAGACATATCCTTTTTAACATTTTGGTTCTTTAATTGCCTTTTACCCCATGACTCATTACCAAGAGTGCTGTATTTATTCTATCTTTTCATATTCTGTGTTCCTTGTACAGGAGTGGGTTTTAATGTGTTTTGTAGTTAGTTATTGTACAAGGTGTGTTTGATTAAAGTATACACTTTATAGAACCTTGATTGGACATTCTTTTCTTTTGTTCTGTTACACTTCGCTGTGTGGGTTGCTACTGAACCACATTCTCACTCCTTTTGAGAGCATAGCCTTCCCTCGGCCCACATGACCACAAAAGGCAAAGGAGGTATATTGCTTAACTGTACCTGCTTTACCTTTACGATTGTGTTGGCTCTTGGTTTGTGGAAGTGTGAGGGCTGAGTGGGTGCTTCAGCTTTACTCATCTTAGTACTTCTGCAGGGCAAAAGTCAATTTGTCACACTGCTGATCTCTGTCAAGTTGGTTAGCTTTGTGCTCTATGCAGTTTGAAAGTGACAGTGAGTGAGGCAGGTGGATGGATCACTAGGAGTGGTTAGATGATCATGCATTGTTCAAAATGATGAATGCTGCTGTTTGGTTCGACCCATGAAGTAATTATCAAGCAGTTAGATTAGATCTGCAATGCAAATCCAGGCAGTTTGATGCTTGATTCAATGCAGCAGTTCAAAGTCATCTACAAGGTGTGGTGGTCCGCAAGCAAATTTTATTTTCCTCAAAGTCGTCATTGTGCAAGAAAATACAGTTTTTGATGTGTATTTTAATATTTTTTAATTCATATCAATTTGTGTAATTACATCTATTTCTTTGTCTTAGATTCTAAAAGAACAACAACTATGTTGGAATCTATGATTAAGTACTTCAAACATTAGAAACCATATATAAGAAAGCCGGCACTTGGGTTCATGCCTGTGTTTCACCACTTCTCAAGCTTTGTCAAGGCAAATACAAATTCATATTTGTAACAATTAGGACATTCAGAATTCCTCAACTTTAATTCCATTTTTTTTTATAAACCATTTTTATTGACATTTGCAAGCCCTGTAAAACCCACTCCTTTTCCGCTGGACACCAAAATTTACCCCACCATGTAGCCTGAAACACTTAACCCTCCCCTCCACGATGGCCCCGGAAATTAATTGGATTCCTCCCCGTCCCTCAACCATTTTCCCCACACTTTTCCATGTTTTTGCGGACATCCCCTGCTTTTTGACCAGCCTTTCAATCTCCATACAGCCTTCCATAGTGGATTCTCCTTTGGGCAAGGAGGGGGTATCCACAGAGCCCGATACTCTAACAATGCCTCTCTTGGCTTTGGCGAATGCCATGTCGGACAACTTGCTAATCCATATCGAAGGGGATGCCTCCTCCCTCAACCCCAGCATAGACATCCTAGAATCTGCCACAATATCTTCACCCAACACTGCACCCATTCTGGATGGCACCCCTTCCAAGAAGCTCTGTATCCTGGGGCATTCCCAGATCATGTGCACAAATGTTCCCTGTTCAATTTACATTTGGGACATGTGTCACTTTCCCTCCTGTCCATCAAATACCAGTGTCTGGGGGTGTAATACAACCTGTGTAAGATCTCATAGTGTATCATCCTAAGTTTGACAGTAATGTCTGGCTAATTTGTGTGGCACAGCCCACTTTCCCATTCCTCCTGTTCCAACAGGCCCAACGTACCTTCAGTGTATCAATGGACTTGCTGGTAACCCCAGTTTTTCACTTATATAAACTGGAGATTCATTTTACTGTGAGTTTCTCAGTGGAAACTTTACTCGGTAGCAGGGTTTACTGAGGGACTTCAAACTCCCCCCCAAAATAAATCCGTTGTACATGCAGTAACTGCAAATATTGGAAAAACAGGTTCTGACCAAGGCTAGACCTAGCCCATAGATCTGCGAACGAAGAGAGGGCCTCCTCGACAATCACATCTCCAAGGCATCTCACGCTTCTCTCACCCCAACCCCTAGATTCCTCGATGGCCCTTAGTTTGTGCAGGAATCTATTCCCCCATAGATGCTGATCTTTTGCCACCCTAGGATCCCATTCAGTTTTAACCAATAACTGGTGCTACAACTTAGCCACCAATTTCCCAGCTGGAGACAACCCCCTCGGTGGAGACTTCCCAAACGACATTTGTCTCTGTGACAGCGAGCCCATTACCCATCTTTGCATTCTCAAAGAAAGATTGTCCACATCCTGTAAAAACAATCTTTCACCACTCCCAAATGCATGGCCCACACCATGGGAACCCAGGAGCCGCAGGAGTGCTGTCTTCAGCAGACACACATATCCCCCACCAAGCACAGGGGTGTACAGCACCCCCCACTTCACGATTTTTGGTGACCGCACAGACCACCCGGGTAATCAGATGAGTCACAGAATCCAGGGGGCACCCCCACCAGCAGTGAGGGCATTGCTCTCTCACACAGACACATGAGTGTCTGCACACTTGGCCTCTTCTCCTTCCTTCTCCGGAGTCAGGGAGCGCAGCCGGCGGCACCTTGATGCATCCTCAGAGCACTGCTACTTCTGAGTCCAAGGGGCCAGCAATGAATGTAGCCCCAGCCACGTCCTCCGCCATGTTCTTCAAATGGCCATGCCCCCCTGTTTTATTTTCTACCTCATTCTCATCTTTGCTTTCCCTGCCTCCATTCCCAGAAGACAACCATCTGAGGAGGCTTCCTCTCCCACCATGAGGCCTGGAGGCCTGAGGACCGCCCCCGCATCACTGAAGGAAAGCGCTGCTGGGCTATTGTGGGGACTGGGTCACGCGGCGCACTAGGAGTGCGACAAAAGTTCCGTCAGATTGCCCCAACACAGTAATTCATTTTTTAAATGACAACGGAAATCCTTCCTCATCTGAGAATACTGCAGCACCCATCAATAGCATTCCTGGTATTTACCAACACCATTTCACAGGGTCCCGGCCAGCTTCAATCATGGCCGATGATGTTGCAACCTCTTCTGGAGAGCCTGCCCTGGGGCTTGCACACCTGGGTTTAGGACATCTGCTAACCAAGAATCCAATCAGCCCAGTTGGCAGGTGACAGCTGGCCCCCAGTTTAAGGCCCTGTCTGCTCCTGCCGGGGCTGGTGACTGCTATCACTGCAACTGCTCCAAAGGCCTGCCAAACCTCTGCAGTCATGAAAGTGAGTCTGACGAAATCTAACACTAACTCTCCTGTAGATTCTTCGGTGCTCTATCCTCACCTTATATAACTTCATTCCGTTCACTGCATTTTCAATGCTTATTTGTGTACTTGTGCACCATCACCTTTGCATTGTTTTGCTGCCTCCATTTTTATAATATTATTTGGGTGTCTTAGCATCACCTGTGCCCATCTGCTTTGCATTGTTTGCTAACTCCATATTAAAAATGAAATGTGAGTGTTGATGCCTCCATTTTTAAAATCGAATTGGGTGTTTTAGCATCACTTGTGCATCATCTGCTTTGCATTGTCTGCTCATCCATTTTTAAAATCGAATGTGGCTGTTGATGCCTCCATTTGTTAAATCGAATGTGGCTGTTTTAGCATCACTAGTGCACCATCTGCTTTACATTGTTTGCTCCCTCCATTTTTAAAATCGAATTTGTGTGTTGCTGCCTCCATTTTTAAAATCGAATGTCGGTGTTTTAGCAACACTTGTGCAGCATCTGCTTTGCATTGTTGGTTGCCTCCATTTTTAAAATCACATTTTGGTGTTTTAGCATCACTTGTGCACCATCTGCCTGCATTGTTTGCTGCCTCCCTTTTTAAAACTGAATTTGGGTCTTTTAGCATACCTTGCGCATCATCTGCTTTGCATTGTTTGCTGCCTCTTTTTTAAAATGTAATTTGGGTGTTTTAGCATCTATTGTGCACCATCTGCTTTGCATTGTTTGCTGCTTCCATTTTTAAAATCGAATTTGGGTGTTTTTGCATCACTTGTGTACCATCTGCTTTGCATTGTTGCGCCTCCATTTTTAAAATAAATTGATTTTAGGTGTGCATAGTTTACACATCACTGTAACAAATATTCAATGTAATTCTGTTTTCTCTGTGTGTCTCTTATTCTCTCCGACTCATTCTACTAGGCCACCTAGGGAGTTGAGCCAGAACTAGGCGGTGGTGCCACTCCTCCCTCATTCTTTGGCTAATCCTCTGCCTTCCTAGGGCTCTCTCCATTTCCCCCATATTCTCTAACTGCTACACTATCACCTATCCCCCATCTCTCTCCAAGTCCGGTAGGAAAAAGCATAAAAAAGACATCTTGAGTGCAAACCCTGGACTTCCCATTGCAGACACCTATGCCAGTGCATCCTCTAAAGAGGTTTTCACTGATATCCTTTTCTCTGTCCTCTCTCTTGATCTTTGGACCCCCATCTCATCTCCACCCTCTCTCCTTCCACACACGCCTCCATTAATGGTGGCACCAAGTGGGAAATCCTCTTGGCTGGTTTCACATCCTCTTGTCGCTTCGTTAATGTCCATCACACTGGCACATTCTGGTTCAGGGTCCTCAACCCAACTTCCTTCTCTTTGAATGCATCATGCCTTCTCTCATTAACTTCCTTCCTTTGCTTGCTCATCCCCCTTCTAATCTCTCTCCTCCTCCTCTGATTGGTGTACCACGCCCATGTACCCCACCTCAGAAAACCTTCAAAAGCACTGACCACCTCCACCTGGTAACTCTTAATGCCCGCTCAGCCAACAAACCCTCCTCTGACATCTGTCTCCTTCTTTAAGACATTGACCTCGGCATTCTCACTCTTACAGAGTCTTGGTTCAATGCCAGCTCAGTCACTGCCTTTGTCTCCCTCCTTCCTTGCAGCTTCAAGATCATCTCCAAGCCTTGACCTCACTGCACTGGCGGTGGTGAGGTTGCCTTAATCTTCCCCGAGTGGGTTCCTGCCTCCATCTTACCTACCCAGCCCTACTCCTCTTTTGAAAGCCTGGCCTGTAATTTGGTCACCTCTCCCACCACCACCCTGACCATTGCTACCATCTACCGGCCTCCAGGCGCCACCTCCCTATTCCTCTCTGAATGGGTTAACTTCTGTTCTTCTTTGCTTTCCTCCACCTCTAACCTTCTCCTCCTGGGTGATTTCACCATTCAACTGGACTACTCAGCCCTGCATCCACTCTATTCACTGACCTCTGCACCATGCTGTCCCTCTCCATTCTCCCTTCCGGGCCAACCCACAAAGCTGGACACACTCTCGATGCCCTCATTCACTCTGACCTCTCTCTCTCTCCCATCAGTCACCCCTCTATCCTCTCCTAGTCAGACCACTCTCTCCTCTCCTCACATCTTGGGCCCATTGGCCCGCTGACGGCCCCCTAAAGGTCCCAGCAACCTCATTCACTAATGTCCGCTCAATGAAACGAGTGACTCGGGCAGCCTTTGCCTCCAGCTTTATCCCCCTCACCCTCCATCTCTGATTCTACCTCTGACACTGCCCTCAGCAACCTACATCTTTCCATCACCAACACTCTTGACATTCTTGCCCCAGTCATGAGGATCCATCTGAAACCTGCCTCAAATCATAACACTTGGTACGACACAGAACTTGCAGCACTGAAACATAATTGCAGGGCAGCAGAATGGAAGTGGCTCACTTCAGGCTCATCCTCTGACAAACTGGCATGCCGCCTCCTCCAAAGGCAATACAGACCCACCATCCGTGCAAAGAAAAGAGCCCACATCCAGGCACGGGTCTCCAGCGCATCCAATAACTCGGATGAACTTTTAAAAATCTGCAGGGAACTATCCTACCCTTCTGCAGTCTCCTCCTCCCCTTCTCCTTCCGTGGCCCTCTGCGATACATTGGCCTCACACTTTGCCACAAAAACTAGAGACATTCTGACCTCCCTTTCTAAACTCCCTCACATCCCATCCCCCCTCCCGCCACCCCACCCTCCCTCCTCCTCCTTCCTCCTTCTCCTCCTTCTCTCCTGTAACACCTGAAGAAGTTACCAGAGCTGTCTGCTCCATGAAGCTCTCTTCTAAACAGGTCTTCCCTTGTTCATCCTGAACCATCAAGGATAACATTGGCTCTGTTGCCCTTGATCTCGCTGATTTCTGCAATCACTCTTTCGTCACTGGGATCTCCCCCCCCCCCAGCGCTCCCTTGTGCGCCCACTCCTGAAAAAACCATCCTCTGATCTCACCTTCCTGGGGAAGCTATTTGAGAAGCTGGCTTTGCCCCCAACTCAACTCTCACACTGAACCGCACGGCTATCAATCTGGATTCCAAACATCCAGAGGCATGGAAACTGCTCTTCTGAACGCCCATGAAGAACTGTTTGCATCTCTGGACCCCGACTCTCCAGCTGTCCTCATCCTTCTCGGTCTCTCTTCCGCATTTGACACAGTAAACCATTCCCCCCTCATACAAGGGCTCCATGATACTCTTGGTATCACGGAACTGGCACTGGATTGGCTATCCTCTTTCCTGACTAACCGCTCCTCCCAAGTCATCCATGGCCCCTTCTCCTCTCCTACTTCCATCTCCACCTCAGGTGTCCCCCAGGGCTCTATACTCTCCCCTGGCTCTTTAACATCTATCTTGCTCTCCTTGCATGCCTCATCTCCTCCTTCTGCTCCAACTTCCAGTGTTACACAGATGACACACAGCTCCTCTTCAGACTCCCTGCTGACCCTCTTGCACCCTCCATCATCCTTGACTGCATGTCTGCCATCCAGTCCTGGTGCGCCTCCAATGATCTCTGCCTCAACGCCTGTAAAACTGAGATCCTTCCCATTGGGACCCCTGCTTCCTCCTTCTTACCCTCACTCTGGCCTTCCTCCTTGTGCTCTCCCCCTTTGCCTTCAACTGAAGCTATAAACCTTAGAGTCATCTTCGACTCATTCTCCTTCCTTCCTCACAGCCAGGACATTGCCAAGAGGTTCAACTATCAGTTCTTCCTTATCAAAGGAATTTCACCTTTTCTCACTTTCCCTCAGAGGTTCAATGTGACTCAAGCCCTGGATCTCTTTAGGCTTGACTACTGTAACAGCCTCCTCCTGTCCCTTCTCTCTTCAACTCTGCAACCCCTCCAGCTTATCCAGAATAGGGCAGCAAGACTTATCCGTGGCCTTAAGCCCAGGAACTGCATCTCTCCTGCACTAAAAAGTTTTCACTGGCTCCGGGTAGCTGCATGGATTAAATTCAAATCCCTCTGCATCATCCACAAGGCTGTCTGGGCCCGGGCACCACACTATCTTCAACTTTATCTCACTAAATACTCTACCTCTAGACCACATCATTTCTCTGGCACCAACTATCTGTGTGTAAAGCGTTTTGCTGAACAGAGGGCTGGGGCTCGCTAACTTTCCTCTGCGTGCTCCCTCTTCTGGAATAGCCTCCCCCTACCTCTGCGCCAAGAGCAGGATCTTCACAGATTCCAGAAGCTCATTAAGACCTTCCCCTTCTCTTCCTCTTTCCCTCCTTCTCTCCTCTGCTAATCCCACAGTTGCTGTATTGGTGTACTTGGCAATTATGCATCCTCAGTCTTTGACCTCCCACAGCAATTCTTCCTAGCGCCTGTCTATCCACAGCACTTAGCATCTGCACACCCTCTGCTCATGAGTCTCTCACCTACACCTCCCGCGGCCCAGGCTTTGCAGCACTCAACATTCATGGTACTTTGTCTATGACTCTCCCTCGAGCTTGGACCCCCAGCACTTACTACCTCTTCCCTCTTCCTTTCTGCACTTGCACGTTCTGAATACTCACAAGGCATTGTAGGTTTGCCCCTCCTCCTTCGGTTCTTAAATATTGTGTTGCAATGTATTTCCCTCCCCTGATCCCTCTCTGCCCTGTGGGCACTTGGAAACAGTATTTTCTTATTGTAGAAGCACCTAAAAAGCAAACAATAAATAAATAAATCTTAAACTTATTTATTCCCCCAGCTGTTTAGAAGTCCTGCTTAGTCAAATATAATCCATATTCATGAATTTCATTTATGCCTGGGCAGACCTGTTTCTTGGGGCCCAAAGGGACAACCACCCAGTGAGCAGAGCTAAATAGTTTGAGTGGGGGGAGGGTTGCTGCTTCTGAGCTCGCCAGAGAAAAGGTTAAGCATTCATTTTTTACAAACAAAGGAATGTATATTCCGAACACAGCCTCTGAGATGTTCTGGAGACACACACCCTGTGCCCCTCATTCTTTGTGTTGATAGCCTTTCAACTGGGGGCAATTTATAAGTGATGGTTCATTTAACAAGCTATTGTTTTTACACAGTATGTTAAGAACTCAGCATAAAGCATCAGTTACAGGACCAAATCTACACATTCGTCCATGAGAATTAACATGCCAGACACACATGGTTTTAAACTTTTTATGTAAAAAAACTTTTTATTTGACACACCAACATTTTTTTTTGTATATTACTTTTTTGTTACATATGGCGCATTCTTGGGAAGGTTAACTGTCATTTTCTTGCTTAAGTATTCTAGGGGCTGCTTTGAGACATCGCCTAAATGCATCCGCTCAGCATCAAAGATCTGTACATTTTCTTAACAAACCAACCACTGCCTAGCGCACACCAGATAGCAGCACAATGTGACTTGGCACCTTGATTAGGAAAGCAGGGTTCCTTGTGTGTCCATGCAGGCAGTAGTGCATGGCAAATCTACGCATTGATATGTGTGCAGCGATGATGTGTGCGCTGCAAAAGTCACCACCCTGTTGGTTAATGGCATCCATGTGGTGCTCTTCTATTTAACAGCACATATACCTGTTTTTGCCTAATGTGTTCCATGTCCATACAATAGCACGATGGATTTTTTTTGTATGTGGCTCTGAAGAGTATGCCATACTATGCCCACACTTAAACATATAAAGCAATCAAAGACATTGCCCCAAATTGTACATCCACTAGGCCAGACACCTTTTCTTCATTACCACACTATGATTTTCACTAGCTGCAGGCAAGCACTAATAAGAGATGCTCATAGCTCTCAACCTTGTGTGCCGCCCAAAATTATTGTTTTTGGCCGGCGAGAGCCCATTGAAGTGAATGGGCCTCCAGATGACTTGGTGGTGGAGCGTGCTGATTGCAAGGCGGGTGACATCCGCCAAAAGTGTGTGAGTAGAGAGCTATGGGTGTTAATGCCAGTTGTTAAAGCATGGGCCTGCTCTTTTCTGCAGAAATATCCCCTGAGGCCTGCATAATGGTGGGGAACAGTGAATCCTTTACCATCTATTAGAAGCCAGTTTTGTTGGGAAATTGGAAAAGCTCGAACTTTGCGCGCCATACCACTGACTGGGGGGTTGACACATCATCATCGTCATTTCTGTCACTTTCACAGTTGCTACAAATATTACCATATTTATGGTAAATGGGATAAGTGTTACATTTAGGATACTTTGTGCTATTTTGTGTAGAGGTGATACATTTGTAGATATACATGCGCGCAGAAACATAACGATGAAACATTGTGACACCGAGGGCCGCTCCACACTGAGGTGAAGCAGGTGATCAATATGTGCACGTGGAGTTTAGCTGTATGAATGGCGGTCATGAGAGTAGATCATAATAGGTATACAATACACACATGATGGTATACATGTGAGGGAAGTATTTTTCAAATTTAGTAAAAGATATTAAATATATGAGGTGTGGTTGCTCTAAGTATCAACGGGTGTTTTCGCAATCATGGCAAAGGCCCGTCAGGAAACAGGTTCCGTAAGCTGGTCAACAGGGTGGTTGCAGTCAGTTTGCAGATGGCTCAAGTGCTGGAGGGTGAAGGGATGATATGATCTCTGGTAAACAGGAGAGTTCATTGTTGTAAGGAAAGGATTTATGAAACCTGCAGGATTGTTTGAACAGATGGCTTCATCCAGGACACTTATGGAGATTAGTAGTAATACATTTCAGGAGAGGGATTGTGTTGTCAGACAGTGGGCGGAACTCATGTGAATAGGAAAGGTAAATAGTCATAATAATCGGATACTGAACAGGTTTGGGCAATGCGGTTAGCAAACATGAATAGATCAAAGGGAATCTACGTGTCTTTCACCATCTTCATGTGCTTAGGTATTTTTAGGGCAGGCCCATGTGCGTCATTAATAGGAATTCTGTTATTTTGTAACTAAGAGGCAAGGCTGCCACCAAATATGGGGAGGTTTTTGGGAAGGGGTGTGTTGAAAATGTAAACCTTGTAATTATACATTTTAGGGGATTGTGTTATAATGTCTGTGTCCAATGAACTGTGTGGGTTTTAGATTTCTCTGTACAGGGCAACTAATCATGTTTGGGGGATGCCTTTGTAACGGTATCTGGGGGAGTGCAGTAACTGTTGCAAACTCTATATAATATGTGTTCTTTGTGTGGTTCAGGGAGACCAAGGTTAGTTTGACTGTTAGATGTCATCTAAGCCCCCTCCTGACCGTTGTACAATAAACTTGCTTTATGGACAAAAGGCACACTTACTAATTTTAGAGGTGGGCCTAATTTGGGTAAAGGGGCAGAGCTAAAGGTCCACACTTGCAGTTTAAAATGCTCTATCAGCGTTTATTCTGGTCATGCTAAAGTTTGTAAGAGGTACACACTTTTCTGTGTGTCCTTTCTGTACATTTTTTATTGGGTGTCTCTTGTAGGGTAGCCTTTCCTATCTATAGATATAATTCCTTAAAGATGTTTCTATATTGGGGACTGGGCATGCTCACACTGAGACCCAGCCTCTCCCATCTTAAATGTTCCAGAAACAAGATGCAAAAAAGCCTTACCCCCCATTTCAGTGGCTGATGTTGCAGCCATTTTATACTCACATCCAAAATCTTAACCTGTCCAAATGAGTATGTATTGTTCATGGTTACAAACTTTTTAATGTTAGGGTGAGTGTTGTGAACAGTGATGCAAGCACCAAGCCATGTGCCTGTTATGTATTTAGAGATTCACACATACAACCCTTTTATCACAGACTTGTTTATCAAATATAGATATCTCTGAAATGCTCTGTGATTTAATGCAAAGCAGACAGGAACACTCATTGGTGCTATTTGTCCCCTTTCCCACTCTCATAGAGGTATTTTGAAAGAGTACAATAGGAGTGTACCAGACTGTCCATCTTGGAATTAGAACCTTCTATCAGAAAATAATTGATATGGTTAGTCTTGTTAGTCTTGTATTGCCACTTGTGAAATACAAGTGAGGTGGTACGAACAGAACACCTGCAACACAGGGCGAGTGGTCAGTTGGCTCTCAGACCCCGGCAGGATGGTCACACCACAGTGTGGCAGTATTGGCAGTTTGAAACTGCATTCAGGCAAGGCCTTCCCTAAGAGCAGGTGACAGAAGAGCCATTTACATGGGTAGCAACAGCTGGGTTTTCAGATTAGATTCCGTATGTAAAGATCTTGAATTACAATGAAACCAGATTATTTTATGTAGCAATGATTTATTGAAATGGAGGAGGGGTTATGTTGCACGATACAGTGGTGCAGTTTGGTAGTGACGTGTGCCAGTCTGGGGAGTGGGCTGGGGGGGGGGGGTTCTGTTGGAGCTGCGCATTCTATTTTGTTCGCCCAGGTCACCAAGTTGGCTAGAAACTGCCATGTACCTGAGCAGTTTCGTCCATGTTTAGTGCTGTCTGTGGCAGCCAGTGACACTTTCCTTTCACCATGTTTCAATCACAAAGGCTTTCATTTCATGCGCACCTTTTAACAGAGCTGGCACACGTTGCTATGAGTCTCTGTGTACGGAGAATGAGAAGGGTATCGGTTAAAAGCAGTATACAGGTCTACGTGTACAAACACCGAACCTTGTAGATATATAATAAAGTGCCATCTGCTTCGAGGTTGAAACTATTACACGGTGAAAGCAATGGAAACCTTGCTGTGCCTTGTCTCTGCTGCAATTCCCTTTCATGGAGAGAAAGGAACAACAGATATTTTCTCAGATAGTAAAATCCACAACCCATTTCTTCTCACTAATTTCCATTAGAACTTATGCTTCTCTTTAGTTTGTATTTGTTAAAATGATTGGTAAAACAGTGATAACAATAAGTGTTCCTTTAAAGAAACCAATCTGCAATGAACTTCAATATAATTGTTGTTCCTGAAAGTAGAACAGCGATATTAATAGGGTTGTGTCCTTAATTATAAGCACTATAGCTTCTTCACAGGGGTCACGCACAAACGTAGTCCAATTTTAGTACTCGTTTTTTACAATCACACCCATTAGCCACTGCCACGTTGACAGTTTCTCTCTAATGAGGTCATGCATCAAAGTGTTTAAGCACGTGCAGTGAAAATGTTTGTAGGGAATGTTATTCATATTTAACAATGCTTCATTTGATGACTTAATATCCTTTGAAGCTCTAAGTGGATGCATTGCAGTGATTTACATAAGGAAGCCTATCGTTAGTCTGTTTGACAAGTAAGTTATATTACACATTAAATAGGGTACATTAATGTACTTCTACTGGTCCACACATTTAGGCCGCAAAGTGGGAAAGGCATGCTAAGCTGTTAATAGCTACCACTGCTTGGAAAATTAACGTACCTTCTCAAGTGATTCCACTGATCTGCTAGTAATACATATTTCCCAGTATTAGGCTTCTCAAACTTTAAAATCCCAGAACAGCATCCAACTTTATTCAGTTACTATCCAAATAATAAACGAGATAAACTACTCCTTCCATTAATTCTTAGGTGAAGGAGAAGCTTAGAAACCGCCCATGGAACATCACACGGCACACTTAGCCGATCACCATACACTAGTGGGCTCGTGCACCTTGAAGTGTCTGTTGTTCTAGATGGAATTAGCAATAAAGCTCTCAGACCAACTAACCGGACCGATTCAAGGAATATGTACCACTTTATTCTCAATTTAGTAAAGCAGGGTCGTCTGGCAGACATCGGCCTGATGCTTGCACACTCACACACAAACTTGATTACAGAGGGGTCTTTGCTAGGGAGAATTCTCATTCTGGGCTAATTCCCTTCAATCTTGGAGACCCTGAGCTCTTTTGCTGGACTTTAGGACTTTTTAATTTTAACCCTGGAATGAGTGAGACCTTTTTCTCAGTCTCACATATATTTTGACCTGATTTGGATTTTGTGTTTCCTTTGTTTGTGGAGTTTGACAAACTTCATAGACATCTACTTTTTGTATGGCGACACACAGCACCTTCAGTGCAGTGGCACAGAGAAATCTTTTAGATTTCTCATACGGTTTAAACACCTTTTCTTGTGTGAACCACAGTTCCCAAGAATGGTAAAGTGAAATTGATTTCACTTACCTTTTCTCTTTGTGGGTCCAGCACACACCACCTTATGTGGATTGATGGGGGGTTACCTAGTAGGCCCTTATCCTACATTCTCATTTAACATTTTTTATGTTACCCTCACAACTTTAAATGGCTGGTGGCAGTGGTTTATTTTCCTACCATTGTGCGTTTCTACCACAGGCTGAATCCTCAGCTGCAGTATAGCACCCATGGGTGAGCATTTCATCAATATGGGCCCGGTCTTCTTTTTCGCCATTTGCTGTTTATGAGGTCGTTCTTGGGTTTGACTCTGCGCTCCAAGCCAGGTTTGAGCCCTTTGTTCGTTTTGCCTTTGGCTGGCTTCAGTCCTGAATCCTGCCTCAGGCACCATTGTGTCTGGAAAGGCAGGAAGTGAGGGGGGTTCCCCAAACTCCCCTGTCCGTTGTCTCTAGGAGTTCATGACTGCAACCAGTCCTAATTGGCTGATTGGCTGTCTCTGGACAGCCATCCTGCTGTTTGAGTGACAGCCTAGGGTGTGCATGAATGAGAGAACCCTGCTTTAAAGGCAAGAGTTTTGGGACTAGAGTCAGAGTCCACCACTGGCAGAAGCACCCGATGAAGAAACCATGGACAAAGTTTGCTGCATCCTCCTGGATCTTTGAATTGCCCGGCGAAGCCCTGCTGCTGTGCTGAAACTCCTTTTTCTGATCGACAAGAGAAGCTCCGGATGGGACAACTTCTTCCCTTGTGTTATTGGGACCAACTAACCCTGAGGCGAACTCCACTGGACCATCTTCCCTGATTGAGTGTATTTCTTCGCTGCTGCAAGAACTGAGTGCCGGGGGTCGAGAAATCTGTAGTCAAGTGAAACGTCTGCAATCCGGCCAGAAGCTCCAGGAGTCTCCTAAGCACCCTCCAGAAGTAGGACGACAAGAGCTTGAGTCCCCTCACCAGAGTGCAGGACCCAAGGAGTGAAGGAAGCCCAACTGGTAGCCGAGATCTGCGATGGTGTGTTTACAGCACGCTGAAACCACGAAGTGCGGCTGATCCAAAAAGAGCCCGTAGCTGCCGACGACCTCCAAATTGCTGCTGCAGCAGTCCTCCAGATGTCCTCTCTCTTGTCCCCATTAATGAGGCTCAGGAACCCAGGACCTGCATCGCTGCAACAGGACACGATCCAGCTGGACCACTCTTCTTCAAACCAGAGGTACTGTTTAGACTTGGGGTACTTATCCCAATGTCTTTAGCTGTGCTCTTCTCAGTTGAGACTTGCATTGGCTACTTTTGTTAGAGTTGATTCTAACTCTGCTTCTCACAAGTGTAACTTTGTGCACGCATTTTATTATCTAAGAAGTGCCTCAGCTCCATAGACTGCTCCAATTGACTTTGGCTGTCCTGGCTCCCTGCAGACTCTTCTAGTCCATAGACTTTGATAGAGGTGGTAAACTGTTATTGCTGGGAAAGGCTTGTCTAGATCTCATTGGAAGATTAATTGTCCTCACCTATACTGCAAGCCTGTTTGAACCTTTTTCCTTGCTTTCAACCTTTCCTTTCTGCAACCTCAGAATCTGCAAAGTATAACTAGTGACATTTAAATGTCATTACTGTCTGCTAACGCCTGCATTCTGAGCCTCCCCATTGGCTGGTAGGGTGCCACACACCCATCGCTGGGTACTAATTATATGGGTTAGTACCTCATTGGCTGTTCCTTATCTGTAAGACAACCCTCAAACTACCTCAAAATATTTATAATACTGATTACAGCAAATAAAATGGCAGCGGATTAGTCTATGCAACAATGTATAACAGTATAGAGGAGCAGCTGTATACATCTGCAGGGTATCCCGCCACCTAATTCCCTTGTCTTGGAGACATGGGACCATGCCTTGCCTGACACCAACTATCGTACCAATACTGCAGCGAGTCTTTTGAAGGAGATACGCATTGAGACAACCTTATCGAATGTACCCCTGGAGTGACAACAACCTGCAGGAGGAAATCCCGGAAGGAATAGGAGAAAGAGCTAATTAAATCAATTGATGACGTCATACGAAAGTTTGCATGACGTTCTAAAACACTTCATGAAGACAATGTATGGATCCTTAAGGACAATTGATGAAGTAAGGATCCAGTGAACTCTCATGTGTAAAAGAAAAAGAGTACACGTTAACAAAGTGCTGCAGAAAACAAAATTTCAATAAATGTACAGACGCTGGAACGGAAGGTAGATCAAATCATCTTATAAGGCCTAGCTATGAGTTGTGAATAGAATGCAGGCAAAGCCGCCATTGTACAGAAACTGGACATTGGTATCATGAATTAAGTACGACAGAAACCATGAAGCAGGAAGGGAAAAGCTGTGTCGGAGCAGAATAACAGGCTCATAGTGCTGCGTGTGGAGGCTGTCTGGCCTCAAGTCAAAATCTGAGAAATCGAGGTCAGCTATCTACCCTGAGGAAGAACAAATGTGTGGTGGATGAATCTTCTCACCTTAAGGTGCAAGAAAGAACACTTGGGTCTGTGCTTACGTGCTTCTAAAATGGACAAGATGGTCCAGACATGGCACAAGCGTCCAACCAATTGTATTAGCCTGTAAAATTAAGGACCTTATAGTTTGTAAGACCAATGAGAAAGTGTATATCTAATGTTTATGAAATTACATGTTTAGAGAGGTAGGCATAAATTGTCCACCTGATATCGGACAGCCAATAGCAATCTTAGGTCTTGTATTAGGTCTTGTATAAATGCATATCTAGATGTCCCCCTTAACCAATCCTGACCCTTGCCAAATAGTATGACGTCATTCGAATGCATATTTGAGTATTTCTTGTGGAGGTCATTGAAAGACTGAGTGTACGTCTGTTGATGTTCATTGTAACCTCCCTGTTTCAGACAATTGTTAATAAAACAGTAACTTGCCATCTTTTTTAGTTAGTCCAGTTATTCTGACTCATAATTACTCTGGTGTAATCCCATCCATTACATATGCACATTTCAAAGGGCCATAAACTCGCGTGTTAGAAGTGCAAATGATTTTAGATATCCAAACGAGATTGACTCCAGAGTTTTGGACGATCACGCATCCTCTGCCATTAGCTGGAAGATCGTGGAGTTTCATCTGGATAGCGGCTAAGAGAAATAAACTTGCAAGAAGAATCAAGATGGTGGCCAGGACCCTCTTAGAAAAAATTCCTGTTTAGTTTCCACGGGCGCTCTGCGGATGGAAGGCTAAGTGGTCGGATTGAAGGAGGAGTCGATACCGAAGGCTTGAAGTTGATTAACCGATGTAAGTAGACTAAGGGAAATGGCAATATAAAGGGGTGCGACTATGACATTTTATTGAGTAACCAGACATTTTGGGGAGATAAAGCAATGCCCAAATAATCCTTTTTCAAGGGAGATAGAAGAAGTCTCAAATTCCAATTGGAATATTAAGAGAGAGAATACTCACAGTCAGGACTATCAAAGGTGACGTCTTAAACCCTGAGGGTAATTTATTTGGGGGCATGGGAATTATACCTCTTATTATAAACAGTTATAAAAGAAGGGAAAGTGATCACGGGGGTTATTAATGTGTATTGTGTTATTATTTTGAGTCTTATTTGTTGTGTGAAGTTTTGAGATGTAATAAGCTGTGAAGGTTGGAAATGACGTGTTTGAAGTTAAGGTGTAGTAAATGATTGATGCCAATCAGAAGACAGATAGGTTTTTGAAACAAAAGAGGATTGAGCGGCGATTGATGGTGCTTGCTCATATTTGTTGTTTTGAGATTAAAATTGGTGGCCAGCTATGCCTTGAGATAGAGAGTTTATTAACGATCTGGTAGGTATCGACAGTCAATTGCGACTCCTCATTATGGAGGATATCCCTCTCATGCACCTTTGCAAAACACTACCAATACATGCGCCCAAGCTCAAACAGTGCAGTCCAGAATGGGTAAAGGGCTCAGCTGATAAAATGTTAATGCCATGGCCCCAATGGGGATCTTTGGCAAAAGGAGTAGTACAACATATGACCACAAATGTGCACGCTGCATACACAGGAAAGAAATTAGAGAAAAGATTGGCAGTTTTAAAACTTTGGAAAATGTACCAAAAGGATTAAGAGGACCCACCAGTGGTGGAGTGGATGCTAAATAAACATAAAGATGAGGGCATTGAGCCCTCAGCTCCTTTTGCTTTGTCCGAGATTAAGAGCGTAGCTACAGAAGAGATTGGAGTTTATCCTTTGATGGAATTAAAAGCAGCAGCACGTTATAGTAACCCAATATATGAACCCCCGCTTACAGTAGTGATGACAGTCTAGAAGAGAGTAAAAGGAAGGAGGAAACCTGTAAGTCTGTATGAGATAATGAAGAAAGAGTCGAGAGATTGAATATATCGACAGACATAGACCAAGAAATCAAAAGGTGGAAAGGTGAAAATGATGGGGCTCATGAGGTAACGCTCATACAGAATGCATGGGTGGGAGGACAGATATTACTCAAGTTGGATGGAAAAGTATTGAGGAGGTTAGGCAGAGAGAAGACAAAGATGAGCAAGAAAATAAGGACAAGGAAAGTGATTAAGAGAGTGTGAGAAAGGCAGAAAAAGCAGGAAAAGACGGGAACAGATATACAGAGAAGAACACGAGAAAGACAAAAAGCAGGCAGAGGAACAAAGGAAGCATGAAATTAGAAAGAAAAGATAGAAGAAAGAGACAGAAAGCGAGAAGGGAAGAATTAAGGCAAGAAGAAGAGAGGGAAAGAAGGGATGCGAGAAAGCGAAGGGAAGTGGACGAAGAGATAAAACAGAATCTAGGGCAGCAAGGTCTGTAAGCCAGTCTCATTCTTAAAGAACGAAGGAGGCTGAGTGAGGAAATATGATGGGATAGAACAAGAGAGATTCTTCCGATAGAAGAAGAGTAGCACTAGAAGTGGAAGATAGAATGCGGAAAATATTGGAGAAAGGATCGATAAAATATATGTCACAATCCACTTCCTGAAACCCCCCGGCAGGTCCATGGGCCAAGAGGGGTCTGGGCTCGGGCCCCCAACAAGCTTAGGCATCCTTTTCCTAGGCCATCTTGGGGCCAGTCCTCGCGCCTTCGGCGCTAGGCTTATGCTTAATGAAGACTTGTGCTTGGGAACTACTTTATTTCAGTGCCAGTCAACATGGAGGCATCCACATAGCTTGGCTCCTTGGAACCAAGATATGTGGTATAGTGTTTTGGGTGTGGTAGCCTAGGGACTATTTTACCTGGACTACTTTCTTGATGCTATTTAAATCACACCCGACTTGGATAGCACGCTTTGCGTTAGTTTGCAAATCCTGCAACGTGATGTTCATCGTGTTCAGCTGCATCTGCGAACCTCGGAAGAACAGCATCTGAAAAACAAAAGGACATCATTAATAGCAGCAGCTTACCTGTGATTCCACCGCTAGCTGTCCTCCGCTCCTGCAAACAGCATCCAAGGAACAGCGAGCCTCCCGGACCGTCAGATCTGCAAAAAGGAGAGAAACAGGACATTAGACATTTTACAATTGTGCCGGCAGCTTACCTCACGAGTCGCCCATCGACCAGCATCGCTTTGGGACTTCTTGCTCCGGATGAGCACCGCAACCTACGGGAACAAAAGACAACAGGCAAGCAAAGGCAAGGCATCATAGCGCTGCGCATAGCGCCTACTTACCGCATCAAGGCGCTCTTGAAGCACCATCACCTGCCGGCAAGTCCCAATTCAGCCAACGTTCCACAGCGAACTTCCGCGCACCTAAGGAGAGAGAAAAGACATTATTTAAATCCAAGAAAGGCATACAGTATAACATTAATAAGACCTACCTGAAAGACTCTAAAGGGCCTGCATCAGTGAAGTAACTAGATCGCACTTGCCCACAAAGAACAACGTGCCCCTGCCAAGAAGGCAGGACCAAGAGCATGACAAAACCCATAACAAGGTGAGGAAAGGTCGGGGGAGGGGCTGCGGGCATACGGGGTGTTGGGAGGCTCTTACCCCAGTTGCCCAGCCTTGAACATTGCCCACCTGTTTTCCAGGCAGAAATTCTCTGCTGATTATACCTGGGAGCGTCTGAGAAGGGTACCAGAGTCCCCACAGCTGGGTGGCGTCCCCGTGGATACCAGGTGAGCGTAAGAGAACGCGAAGCCTGACAAACCAATCCACATGGGCGCCATGGAAACATCAGAATTAGACCAATTGGCCCAATTGTTGGGAGAACTTTGTGCCGAGGTTCACTCTGCCAGACAGGAGACTAATGCTCTCCGGAGAGACTTATTGGTGACTAAAGAGCGTACCGAAGATATCAGCAGGCAAGTCTTGAAATCACAAGTGGGTCAGACACCTCTACCTGGGAACAACCCACCGATGCAAAATCCTAGCATGTCATGCGCTGTCTCTACTCCGGTACAAGTTGTGTTACCAGGTACAGTTCCTTTGGCACCACCAGAGAGGTTTGCTGGTGATCCACGAAAATACGCAGCTTTCATGAATCAGTGTCGCCTTCATTTTCTTTGCAGGCCGGGAGCATTCCAAAATGACCAAGCCCGGGTAGCTTTTGTTTTATCATACCTAAGTGGCACTGCTGCAGATTGGTCGGTACCATTGGTGTCCCATGATGATCCTTTATTACATAACTTTGGGGACTTTCAGAGGGAAATGGAAAAACTCTTTGCTCGCCATACCCGAGAACAAGCTGTGGACAATGAACTCCTTTCCTTCCGACAGGGGAATCAGGATTTGTTAACGTACATCGCTACTTTCAACCGATTGGTTACTGAAGCTAGGTGGCCTGAAAACAAAAGAACCACGTTGTTTCATCGGGGCTTACGAGGCGAATTAAAAGACGTTGTAGCTCAAGTGGTTAATCCTCCCAGAGATTGTTCTGAATTCATAGACTTGGTTGTGCAACTGGACCACCGGTTGCAAGACCGAAAAGCAGACCGTTCTAAAATGGACCCTCGACCAGTGTACGTTCGACCTAGAGACAATGTAACTCGAGTGCAAGAATATACTGTGGAGCCCATGCAAATCGGAGGGGTACGACCCCCGCTAACAAAACAAGAGCGAGACAAAAGAAGACAACAACAACTATGTCTGTACTGTGGAAAGTCAGGGCATTTCCTGAAGGACTGCCCAGTGAAAGCTCTGAGGAAGATCGTTGGAGCCACGGAAAAAGATGAAGAGAAGGAGTGTGAGTCGGGAAGCTACCCAGCTCGGCAAACGTAGAGGTCAGTTTGTCAAGTGAGGGAAAAGAGACACCGACCTCACACTTTGCAATTCAGGTGATCTTAATTAATAACCAACGTTCGTCAAGAATGCATGCCATTGAAGCATACATCGACAGCGGAGCAGTTGGGAATTATTTAGATCAGGACCTGGCTGCAGATTTGGGGCTTCCCCTGTGATCCAAGCCAACTACAGACAAGGTAAGAACGGTGGATGGGACAGAAATCGCTTCTGGACCCGTAACCCAGCGCACAGCCGAGATAACCTTGCTGTGCCAGGACGGACATTGGGAACTTATTTCGTTCGATCTCATCAAGGCACCTCAATTCCAGCTCATACTAGGGATGCCATGGTTAGTTGCTCACAACCCTTTCATTGACTTGCGGGCAAGAAAATTAACCTTTCCCAGCGACTGCTCTCCAGCCTGTTATTACCAAGAACAGAAACCTGCTTTCAGTAACTCTACGACTCCTGAAGTGGCAACTTTGGGAGCGACTAGTACCTTGCCTGAGGAATACCACGATTTCCAGCATGTATTCCAGAAGGACCAAGCAAACACGCTGCCACCGCACAGGCCCTATGACTGCCAGATCGACCTTGTTCCCGGTGCTCAAGTTCCTTGCGGCAGAATCTATGCTCTCACGGAACCCGAAAACCTTCATCTGAAGGCTTATTTAGACCAGTACCTCCCAAATGGATTCATCCGCCCATCCAAGTCCCCTGCAGCTAGTCCTTTGTTCTTCGTACTGAAAAAAGAAGGGGATTTAGGAACCTGTATTGACTACCGCACATTAAACCAGATCATTGTAAGGAACCATTACCCCTTGCCGCTCATCCCAGAAATGCTCAACCAGGTCAAAGATGCCCAAATTTACACCAAACTGGACCTTTGAGGAGCATACCACCTGGTGCGGGTCAGTAGCGGAGACAAATGGAAAACTGCTTTCCGCACCAAATATGGTTTGTTCGAATATCAAGTCATGCCCTTTGGGTTATGCAACGCTCCTGCAGTGTTTCAGTATTTCATGAATGACGTTTTGAGATAGTTAATTGATGCCTGCGCCCTAGTATACATAGATGATATCTTAGTGTCCTCAACTTCAAAACAGGATCAATCAAACACGTCTGTTCAGTCCTCTCCAAGCTCCAGGAACATCATTTATATACAAAGCTGGAGAAGTGCTTTTTTCACGTCACCGAAGTTGAGTTTCTGGGTTTTATTCTTACACCAGGAGGCATCAGAATGGACCTGCATAAAGTGGATGCCGTTTTGAAATGGCCATCACCAACGTCAGTAAAAGGGGTACAGAGCATCTTGGGCTTTGCGAACTTCTATCGCCGGTTCATACCAGACTTCTCACAGGTAGTACACCCGATCACCATATTGCTAAGAAAAAACAACAAAAAATGTGCCTGGACCGAAGAAGCAGAGAAAGCTTTTCAGGAACTCAAGAAAAGGTTCACCTCCGCGCCAATCCTGCGACATCCTCGCCCAGATCTTCCTTATATCATGGAAACAGACACTTCCAGCATAGCGATGGGAGCTGTCCTCTCACAAAGAGACCCAGTAACAGGTCAGCTACATCCAGTGGCCTTTTGGTCGAAGAAATTCTCTCCCCCGGGGATGAATTATGTTATCACAGACAAAGAACTCCTGTCGATCAAATCCGCCTTTAAGGCCTGGCGGCACTACCTTCTGGGGCCAGACACACCATTACAGTTATCACGGACCACCGAAACCTGCAATACCTTAAGACAGTTAAAGCCCAGTCTTCACGCCAATTGCGGTGGGCCCTTTTCTTCGCCGAATACGACTATGTCATTACTTTTCAATAAGGGGTCAAGAATGGAAAAGCTGACGCACTCTCTCGTACAGGCACTGATGACTTGGTATATACGCCCCAGATCCAGTCCCCATCATACCGGAAGACAAGCTCTTGGGCCTCACTACGGCCTTAACCCAAGTTGAACTGAGAGATAAGATTCAACGAACCATGAACCCAGATGCCTTCCTCGCATGGCAAGCGCAAGGAGAATAATATTCCATTAAAGATCACTTACCCTTTTTTAAGGATTGGTTGTATGTATTCACCAAAGACTTACAACAACAAATTGTTTCAGGTTATCATGATTCCCTGATCGAAGGGCACCCTGGAATCACCAAGACTCTAGCCAAGGTAAAACAGAACTTCTGGTGACCTACCTGGCATAAGGATGTCATCCAATATGTTCAATCCTGCGGAGTCTGCACGCAAAAGAAGTCGCAAAAACAAAAACCATCCTGTCTTCTGCAACCTTTGGACATTCCTCTCACTCCCTGGCACACTCTTTCCCTCGACTTCATCACTGACCTACCTCCCAGTCAAGGGTTTAACACCATCCTGGTAGTCGTGGACTTGTTCTCAAAGATGGCACACTTTATTCCGCTCAAAGGCCTCCCTGACGCACCCACTCTAGCCAAAGTGTTCCTGGATGGTATTGTAAAACTACATGGCTTCCCATCAGTCCTGATCTCCGATTGAGGTAGCCAGTTCATCTCCAACTTCTGGAAAGAATGTTGTGCAATGGAACAAATTGACGTCCGGCTATCCACTAGCCATCACCCCCAAACGGACGGTCAGACCGAGAGGACCAACCAAAACCTCGAACAATACCTACGGTGCATGTTACACCATGAACTAAGAGACTGGAAAGATTTGTTATGGATAGCCAAATACGCATATAACAACTCATTGCACTCCAGTACCGGACAAACACCCTTTTATACCCTTTATGGTAGACACCCACGTACCTCAGAACTAGATGTCCCAACAAGTTTGGAAATGCCAGCTGTAAAAATTCTTAACACCAACATCACTCAGGCTTTCAAAAAGGCCAAAGAACATCTTATTTTCGCCAAAGAAAAACAAAAGCAATTTGCCGACCAACATCAGAAAAAGGCCCCAGACTATCAGGTAGGAGACAAGGTTTGGCTGGCTGCCAAATTTGTTCCCATCAAGGGAACCCAAACTTTTTAACCCAGGTACTTAGGACCTTACACCATCAAGGCAATTATCAATCCAGCGGCCGTCAAACTAGACTTACCACCTAACCTACAGATTCACCCTGTAAAAACCAATTCACCCTATTAAAACCAATGCAGCCCGGTACACGGATTGGGACACCACCAAAACCCATACTTATTGACGGAGAACCATAATTCGAAGTCCGAAGCATCTTGGATTCCAAGTATTCGAGGGAAAGGCTATACTACCTAGTTGATTGGAAAGGATTTGGACCCCAAGACAGATCCTGGGAATCCTGTGAAAACATTCATGCACCACGTCTGATCAGAGAATATCATCGCAACTTTCCAACTAAACCAGGTCTGGACAGAAGGAACACCTTGAGAGGGACCTTGGGGGGAGTGCTGTCATGATCCACTTCCTGAAACCCCCCTGGCAGGTCCATGGGCCAAGAGGGGTTTCGGCTGGGGCCCCCAACAAGCTTAGGCATCCTTTGCCTAGGCTCTCTTGGGGCCAGTCCTGGCGCCTTTGGCTCCAGGCTCATACTTAATGAAGACTTGTGCTTGGGAACTACTTTATTTCAGTGCCAGTCAACATGGAGGCATCCACATAGCTTGGCTCCTTGGAACCAAGCTATGTAGTATAGTGTTTTGGGTGTGGTAGCCTAGGGACTATTTTATCTGAACTACTTTCTTGATGCTATTTAAACCACACCCAACTTTGATAGCACACTTCGCATTACTTTGCAAATCCTGCAACGTGACGCTCATCGTGTTCAGCTGCATCTGCGAACCCCCGAAGAACAGCATCTGAAAAACAAAAGGACATTGTTAATAGCAGCAGCTTACCTGTGATTCCACCGCTAGCTGTTCTCCGCTCCTGCAAACAGCATCCAAGGAACAGCGAGCCTCCCGGACAGTCGGATCTGCAAAAAGGAGTGAAAAAGGACATTAGACATTTTACAATTGTGCCGGCAGCTTACCTCACGAGTCGCCCATCGACCAGCATCGCCTTGGGACTTCTTGCTCCGGATGAGCACCGCAACCTACAGGAACAAATGACAACAGGTTAGCAAAGGTAAGGCATCATAGTGAGTGCATTGCACCTACTTACCGCATCAAGGCGCTCTCGAAGCACCATCATCTGCCGGCAAGTCCCAATTCAGCCAACATTCCACAGCGAACTTCCTAAGGAAGAGAGAAAAGACATTATTTAAATCCAAGAAAGGCATACAGTATAACAGTAATAAGACCTACCTGAAAGGCTCTAAAGGGCCTGCATCAGTGAAGTAACCAGATCGCACTCGCCCACAAAGGACAACGCGCCCCTGCCAAGAAGGCAGGACAGAGAGCACGCCAAAACCCATAACAAGGTGAGGAAAGGTCCGGGGAGGGGCTGCAGGCATACAGGGTGTTGGGAGGCTCTTACCCCAGTTGCCCAGTCTTGAACATTGCCACCTGTTTTCCAGGCAGAACTTCTCTGCTGGTTATACCTGGGAGCGGCTGAGAAGGGTACCAGAGTCCCCACAGCTGTGTGGCGTCCCCGTGGATACCAGGTGAGCGTAACAATATATTAGCTAATAAGTCAGGACAGTGAATATGGAACTCGAGGGAGCGGCCTCCAATTCCCAGTACCTAAACCACAATGAGGAGGAAAACAGATTTAGTGATGAAAGCCGAGCACTGTTTTTGAACAGATTACATTTAGATAGGGAAGAGGTGGCTGATAGTCATACTAGTTGGGGTCTAGCAATGTCAGAGGAAGAAAGAGAGTCAGGTCTTGAGACAATGGGAGACGGTGCCTGTGTCCCATTGGGAAGTTAAAAGATGGATAAAGAGGTAAGATGGTCAGATCTGGAACACCCTAAGGAAAAAACACCATATCCTGAGCTTCCCTGAAGATGATTGTGTAGTGTGATTGAAGAATCTCCACCTTATGTGAAGAGGTTAAGGTAATTACCAGCACAAAGACAAATAGGAACAATTACCCCTGCCATAGTAAAGGAATAGTGGGGTCTGACAATGGGATGGGGTTCTCACAGTTCACCTTGTTAGAGAAGTGGGAGCAAGGCCACAATATATTCCATGGCCTCAGATGGGTAAGGATTACTTAAAATGCATGCTCCCTTGTGTGACTTCTGGGGCTGGGAAATGTATATATGAATTAGAAAAGATTACAGGAGTAAATACGCTGTCTATAGGAGACATAGGGCCTCATTACGAGTAGGGCAGTAGGGGAAACCGGGCACCGGTAAGGAGACTGGTGCCGGAAATCCCTTACCGCCCTACTACAAGTTCCCTTAGCGGGTCCCTCCTTTAAAGCCTGGTCTGACCAGGCGTTATGGACGGGAACCGTTAAGGGAAATCAGAGCCAATAACGTTACCGCAAATTGCGGTACCGCTATTAACTACTTCCCCATTCCCACTGAGCCCTATGGGGGCTCAAATAGGAATGGGGAATGTTTTTTTCAATGGGGATTTACCAGTCCCGCAAAGGTCGGACTACACTGGTAAGTCCCCATTGAAGGAGACCGGTGCCGGTACCGTTATTGGAGGCAGTCATCGCGCAAATATCGCCATGACTACCTCCAATCTCGGAATGAGGCCCAGAGAAGCTCTATTGGCAGCTATTTTTGGAGAGAGAGCTGATGACAATTGGAGACAAGCGGAATATGCACAAAACACAGTGCATGATGGAGAGCCATTTAATAATTGCAGGTCAGATGTTTGGATGGCTCTCAGGATACAGTATCCTGACACATCAGATATGGGTGCAATTATGATAAGTAAAATGAAAGAGGATGAAGACTCTATTGCTTATATTCAGGATATTCAAGAGAAATGGCAGCTTGAAACTCGTGAACCATGGGAAAAAACAGTGGCACTGTTTTATCATATTTTGTGTCAGGTATTGCCAGAATCGGTACAGAGACAAATGAAAACACAAGTGGGGATGGAAGGGAAGCCGTGGGCTGAGATACAATTAACTATTGTGCATCATTGTCGGTTATTACAAGAGAAGAACAAAAGAAAGATGAAAAAAGAAAGATTGTGGAAGCCAAGTTAGTTCAGGAGAAACTGTCAACGTTTGCTATGGAAGGGGCAGTATTGACAAGCGATGATGGAGTGGGAATGCAAGAAATAATTGGTACGTCACAGGTTAATAATGCACATCGATGGATCAAAGTTGGTATGGGTTTTGGCCACGAGATAGAGGTGTAGGTTTCAGAGGAAGAGGAGGCAGATTTCAGAACACCCATGGTGGATTTCAGAAGGCCCAGAATGAAAGTCAGAATTCTCAAGTAGTGTTTGCCAAAGGGCCACCCCCATTATGTTGGAATTGTGGGATGACAGGGCACATTGCATGCATCTGTGGAAGCCCAGGGAATGCACAACAAAATGGAAAACCTTCATGAGGGGGGACAGCTTATCCACCACCATACAGTAAACAAACACGAGAGGGCTTTGCCCAGGATCTCACATCCTTTCAATCACAGGTGCTGCAAGCACAGCAGGTACAACGGCTGGGTCCGGTACAAATGTACCCACCGCAAGGGCAGTCACAACAAGCACCTATGCAAACACAACAGAATGCGAACCCAGGACAAATACTGACTAAAGCATACTCATTTACCTCAAGGATATTGTGAGTCCCCATCGATCTTTAACAGGGTCCCACAGATGGATCTAGGTAACATTGAACTCAAGAGTATGATAATTCAATAGGTAGATGACATACTAGTTTGTAGCAAAACAGAGGATGAAAGTAGACAAGACTATTCAGTTAATGACTATATTGGCAGACAAAGGATACAAGGTAGACAGGGAGAAATTGCAGTATTGTCAAGAAGAAGTGTTGCACATAAGCCAGTTAATTTTACATGAAGGAAGGAAGGTGGCACCTGAAAGAGCTGAGGCTATCATAAAGACACCAAAGCCGAACACAGTGAGGCAAATACAGAAATTTCTAGGTTTATGCAATTATTGCAGGGCCTGGGTATTCAACTACAGCACATATACCAAGCCACTTTTGCAAGCACTAAAGTTAGCACAAGTTGGTAAGGAAAAGATGGAGTGGTTTGAAGAAATGGAGGAAGGGTTTGAGGAATTCAAAAGAGCAATCTGTACAGCTCCAGTTTTAGGAATTGCCAAATATAGTGAGGAATTGTATTTGTTTTCACACACCAATGGGTCAGTAATGACAGCAGTACTAACACAAAGAACAATGTTGGGGTATACTCCTTTGGCATACTACAGTGGGATTTTATATCCAGTTATGAGTGGACATTTTCCATGTAAACAATATTTGGCTGCTCCGCATTTGAAATTGAGAAGTTCACAAGTATTAACATGGGCTGTTCCTTGACTCTCTATGTGGAGGATGACTTATTTGCTATTTCGGAGAAACCCAAGAGTAGACTGATGTCACAAAGAGCTTCAGTTTATGAAGTAATAATCCAGCAATTAAGGTAGCGAGGTGGAAAATAGTGAACCCAGCCATGTTTGTAGCCGCACATGCAGGGCTGTCATGCTGGAAAAAGAGGGGTTATCTCCACACAGATGGCACTCCAGTGCAACATGCGTTTTTATTGGACAGACTCATTAAGGCGCTACAACTTCCAGCCATAGAAGTTGTAAAATGCTCAGCACATACTAAACAAACAGACTTTATCTGTCGTGGAAATTAATCTGCAGAGGTAGACGCCAGAAAAGTTGCATAGTCTTCAGAAATGTCGAGTTTTGATACTGAAGATAATAAAGAAATTTTGAATAGGAGCATGCAAGTACGAGAAGCATTTAATATGTTGTCAATTACACAACTCTTAGAGATTCAGGGTAGATCCCCACAAGAAGAGCAATAGCTCTGGAAACACGGGGGGTGTTCTTTATCCCCCACGGAAGCATTGTGGAGACAAAAAATCACTGAAAAGCCAGTGATGCAAGCAGCATTGTTGAAAGTTGCACTTGAGCAGCTGAATTAGCCTGCGCACGTAACCAGAGAAAGTCTTGCTGCCACAATTGCAGAAGACTGGCTTATTCCCAATCAATTGGAACACATTGCACAGTTCATGGTGAATTGGTGAATTGCATCGCATGTCAAAGGTTTACTGCTGGCAAACACTGAGAACAATTAGAGGAGTAATACCTCAAGGGCATGGTCCGTTTCTACTTCTACATATCGATTACATTGATATGCTGCAGACATGTAATGAATAAAGGTATCTATTACTGGTGCTGTGTTCCTTCTCTAGGTGGATCGAAGCCGGTCCATGCACACATCCTGATGCCACTTGCACAGCAAAGTTTTTAGTGCGCAAAGTCTTCCCAAGATGGGGCGTGTGTGAAGTACTAAGATCTGATAATGGTCCACATTTTGTTACTGAGGTATTTCAATAAATAGGACTTCTATTGAGCATAAAACATATGCTTTCTTCTGCTTATATTCCACAAGCAAACAGGGATATGTGAGAGGCTCAATGGTCTACTCAAAGAGAATATAGCTAAGATTAAATTAACGCTGAAGAAGGGATGGCTATATTGCCTACCCCTAACCTTATATGCCCTTCAAAATTAGCCAGGTTTTGACCACCAACGTACTCCCCATGAGTTAGTGACAGGGCATTGCATGGTGTTAGGGAGAATTCCCATAAATGGCTAATTTCCCTTACCTAATGAGTCCCTCAGCAGCTTTGCTGGATTTCTAGGATTTATTTTTTTCACCTGGTAAGAGTGTGAGCCCTTTTCCCACTCTTACATGTGGTTTGCTGTGTGTGTTTTTACCATTTGTGTGATCTTGGGCTCTGGAGCCTCACCTACACCATGAGAACCATTTTTGTGTGTGTTACACAGCACCTTCAGTGCAGTAACACAGGGTTGTCTTTTAGACTTCCCTTTGACTCCATTTTTCTGGCACTGACTACTGTCTCCCAGAAACTTGTAAAGTTGCCATTAACTTTATGTAGTCTCTTTAAACTACAGACCCAGTACACCCCATCTTACATGAAGTATTGTAAGGGTTAATCCCTTTTTGTCTGTGTCTTGTGGGGCAGTTTTTCGCTCCCTTTACATTAGGAATTGGCTAGTGGCAGTTGTAACTACCCTAACCTTTCTACCGTGGTTATCTTATATAACCATGGTATTGTTTTAGCACAGAAGCCCTCCTTAAGGCGCCTGAAAGTCTGGGTAGGCAGGATGTGATGGAGGGGTCTTCAGACCCATGCCATGGGTTCCCTTGCTAACCCAAGTCGCACTCTTGTCTGATTGGCTAAGGGGACTGGCCTTGCCAGGCCAGCCACCCTGCTGTGTGATTGACAGCCAGGCTGTATGAATGGGGGAAAACTGCATAAAAAGCAGGTCTATGGGACTGAAAATGAGGAGCTGACAGAAGAGGACCCCTTGAACGACTGAACTGCCCGGTGAAGTCCTGCTGCAGGTCCGAATCGTCAGAATATACCGACAGAGAAGATCCTCTAGGAAACTTCTTCCCTTGAGCTGGTGGGACTGACCAGTTCATCCAAACTGCAAGCCTGGACCCCTCCTCTGGTCGAATTCGCTGTACAGAGCTACAGTGGGCCGGATAGCCAGAAAGGTCGGACCCCGCTTGGGTTTTAAGGAGCGCACCTTTTATACGTTGCTATGCTCTGCTGCTGGTTTCTTCCCTGGGTAGTGCAGGACCCTCCAGTCTTCCTACTTCATGTCAGTCCAACAGTCGCTTCAGGAACCGTGAGCCTGCAGGAACTACCAGGATCGTCCTCCTCAGCTACAGCTTCCTCTCCATTTTAAGGTACTGTGCAAACCCGGTTGCTCGGTTCGTTCAGCCATGGGGAAAGTGTGTGAAATCTTTCTCCAATCCTGTCCTTCTCTTCTTTTCAAACTAACTTTTCTACCACCCATCCTCGTCCGAAATCCGTGGCACTAACTTTACCACAAACTACTTTGAACTGCGTGATCTTGAGCAAAAGACTTTTGTCCTATTGACTTTGGCCCTAAGCCTTTTCTACCTGATTCTATCACTGTAGTTCCTCTTGTTCTATTGCCATAAGTACTTACCAGTTGATGGGGTTCAATTTCTATTAACTTTGTCTTTCACCCCCTTTTTTAAATTGCTGGAGTGCCATTTTGCTCCCACTTGATTTTGTGAGCTTAACTTGTCTGGGATTTAAGGGAAGTGGTGTGGTGTATTAAAATTGTGATTTTTAGACTGCTTATAAATGGTGTAATGTTATACAACTGAAGAGTGAAATAAATCTATATTCTTTTACTTGAAAACCTTGAGTCAGTGTTTGCCTGAATCATAGTAATTGCTGTCCTTGTACTATCTGATACTGCTCACTTACTCTTGAGATAAGTCTGGCTGCTCCGCTACTGCTACCACTTTAACGGCGTAGTACAGGCTTGTACCAAAAGTGAATTTGTACTGTCACTTGTAGTCTTAATTGTGTGTGGTGTTCCCAAAGGGGACTGCATATAATTCTGCCTAACACATGGGAATGCCTCTTACGCCTCCATCTAGAGTCAGGTGTGATGCCCAGATTATAGCGAAGGCTCTAGGTGATGAAATGCACAATTATTTTACATGTATGTCTACCAGTGTTTATTTCATTGCAGATAAATAAATCATCAGAGGGAAGGGTGAAGGAATACAGAAGAGGACAGTCCTGTAACCAATCCAAGTGAACTATTGCCACCGCCAAAGTTATATGTTGGTGACCTATTCCTTAAAAAAAACTTCACCCGCGAATGGCACATGCCTAGGTTCAATTGTCGCTTTTGTTTTGCGGAAGTCTCCCCTTCTGCAGTTAAGGTATAGGGAAGAAGAGCTTGGTTGCATTTAGGCGATGTAAAAATATACAAAGTTGAGATCCGCCCTTTGCGCCTGTTGAGCAAGACAAGATGAAGAATCTCTACGTGTGCAGACTCGATCTATGACCAAGAAGAAGGACAATTAAACAGCGAGTGGTTAGCACATATTTCTTTTTGACTGTAATTCAGTGGATACTCCTTAAACAATTTTAGCAGGAAGTGCATGTGCTTGCTGAGAATTCCAGAGGCTGAAAACTTACTTTATACAAATTCTTTGAAGGAATAAAAAGAGTATCAGTATTATGCCTAAACGTCAGTAGCTGATTAGAAATTGGAAGAGAGATCAATACCCAGATTCATATGTAGGAGAATATCTGTTTTAATTTTAAATAAATGATACCTGTCGACAGTGACACACATCGGCTTGCAGTTGCTATTTTTGTGTTTATACTTCAATCCTACCCTGCTCTTGTTAGGAGAGATGTTAATATTCACACCTTTCTGCATGACCCTAAAAATTGTCCTATGATAACGAGATTCTTAATCGCGATAATTGCGCAGATTGTACAACTACGAATGTAAAAATTGACACCAATATTTAAAATAATTTATGAAGAGGATAATGTGATTTTAGAGAGAGCGCAAGTTCAACAAGTATTGGGATGGCACACCAAATGTTTTTCCAGACTTCTGTGCCTGATATACATATGCATGTGCATTTTCTTTTTCTTTCTGTACCTTACATTTCAAAGTATCTATTATCCTAATGGTCCTATTGAAAAAACAACACCTATGATTTTTCCTAATATGGGTACAAATGATGAACATTTCTTTAACCTCTATGGGCATGTCAGATGACATAAGAGGGATGCAGAAGAAGATAATCAGGGGATACATACCTATCTTGATAATGCAGCTCACCACCTGGGAATAATATGTTGTACCAGCACATGAAAAAAGTGGTAAAGAGAACATCTGATGAGAATTGCTATGTCTGCTCTCCCATCCCCTATGCCATGAATGCAGTAAAAACCTTAATTTCAAAGGAGACGCCAGCACACAATGCAAAGTCAGTCATCTAGCATGTACTACTAGAGGATAGGTTCAAGGGAACTGGGCAACATTGAGATGGAGTTCCTTGGTATATATCCATGTTCCAGCATTGGTGATTCCACAAAGTGACCTGAAGATTGAAGAATTTCCAAAAGTAGACGATCAACTAAGAAGAAAAAGATCACTAGAACTTTGGCAGATGAAGAGATCGAATTATTTCTCACAAAAATCACCAACGTCTTATGAAAACATTCCGGGCGAGCACAAATTGTTCAGCAGAATTACAGTGATGTTCACATCGATGTTCATGCCTGGAATCTAAACAGCAGTGAATGCCACATGGCTACAGATCACTAGATAGGAGTATCTACAAACAATCAATGTCATTGTAAAGGGATTTAATGCCATAAAAGAAGAGTTGAGGGCCATAAGAATGATGACCCTCCAGAATAGATATGTTCTCAACATTATTGCAGCAATGGAAGGTGTTTGCACCAAGATCCGGCCATCATGTTGCACATTCATACCATCTCATCATGGTGAGAACGGGACTTTGATAGAGGCCATATCAATTTGACAGATCTACACATGAAAATGGTGGATGAGACAGAGGGCATTGGAGATGACAGTTGGTTAGCATGCCTATTTTCCACGATCCCTATTCAAGTTCCTTGGAGCAATACAATACTACATCTTGGCGCTACAAATAATTCAGGGCCAGACCAGGGCAGCAGAGGGGACACATCTAAAACAGATGGGTCTTTAATAGGCAGCGAAAGGATAGCTGAGGAGTCACAGCCCGCAGAGTACGTGGGACAGAGTTCCAGGCTTTCGCAGCAGTCACAGAAAAGGTTTGTCCCCCTACAGTTTGTCCCCCTACATGAGAGCACTTTACAGAAGGGACCAGAATTGTCAAAGACGATTGGGAGTGCAGTACCCTAGCAGGAATATAGGGACAGAGTTTGGCCTGAATGTATTCAGCCCCACTTTTATAAAACACTCTATGCACAATACATAGAGACATGAATAGAACAAGTTTCTCTACCAGGAGCTAGTGTAATTGGTGTTGAATTGGGGTCATACGAGAGCCAAATGGAGGGTGAAGAATCACCCTGACAACCATGTTTTGTAACAAGTGAAGGCAGCGAAGCCGATAAACTGACTGTACAAGCCAAAGGAAATTGCAGTAGTTAATACTACTAAGAACCAGAGAGGAGACCAATGGGGCATGAAAGCAAGAGGGAATAAAAGGAAGAACCTTGAGAAGAGTCTGCATATTTAAGTGACCAGATTGACAGACAGTGGAGACTTGGTCCTTCATCGACAGAGAAGCTGAGATTTTCTACACCCAGCTCCTTCACCACCACAACTGGAGAAGGGCAAAGCCCAAGAGTGGAAAGCCATAAATCAGGGGTCCAGTAGAGGGAAGGATCAGAGCATCCTACAACCAGCACCTCTGTTTTGTCAGCATTAAGCTTCAGCCAGTAATCGGGCATCCACCCCCCGCCCCCGGCATCAAGGCAGTTCCACAGCTGTGCGGCCACCTCCGAAGAGGAGAGATCAAGCCGCATGATAATTTGCATGTCATCAACATAGGAATAATACATGAAGTGGGAGAGGATGAGTCCAACAAGTGGGTGAATGTAAATGCTAAGCAGAATGGGAGATAGTGCCTTGAGGGACTCTGCAAACTAAAGCCATAATTTTAGAGCAGAAAGGGGAAAGAAAGACTGGGACCGACCCTCCAAAAAGGAGGAAAACCACGCAAGTACCTGTCCAGAGAGCCCAGCACAGGACAGACGGACGATCAGGGTAGGGTGGTCAACAGGATCAAAGGCAGCCAACAGGGCTAATAAAATCAGCACCCCCTGGTCAAAAAGGTATGTCAGATCATCCACTATTAGAAGTAAGAATTCTGCACCCATACAAGGAAAAAAGCTGTACTGAAACGGATTGAAGAAATTAGAAGACTCTACAAAGGAACTAAGCAGGGGGTGATCAAATATTCCATCAATTTTACAAGGAATGGCAAAAGTGAAATTGGGTGAAAGTTAGATGGTACACAGGCATCCAATCGTGGTGTCCTTACGAGCGGTATCTCAAGAGCACGCTTCAGCTCCTCCGGGATAATTCCCACTTCAAACGAGTCATTGACTGCGGATGTAATCCAAGGGGTGATATGGGTGGAGATGTTCTTAAGCGTGGCCAAAGGGACAGGGTACAGGGGAAGATTTCAATGTATTTAAAGCTCCAGAAACATCCTGAACAGTAAAAGAAGGGAAGGTGGACCACCCTGTATCAGGGTTTCAAGCAAGGCCAGGCAGAGGACGAAGACCTGACAGGGCTGTAGAATTAGCTATATCACTTCAAATGGTGACACATTTTGTTTTCAAAACTTATATTTTCACAGGGGTGGCACATGACTACACATTAGCTTCATGGTAGCAAGAACATCTCGGACCACCTTAAATTTCAGGCGAGAGCATCATCTAATTGGCCCCCCCAAACCCCCCAAACCACAGCTATGTTTATAAGTCTGTTCACAACATAAGAACTTAACAACCCCCAACTTTGTACTTCCCCATGCCCTTCCTGCCCTCCCCCATCCCGAAACAATATGGTCCAGTTCTGTGTTGTCTACTCCGCTAGTGCTTGTGAGTTGTTGCTACTTCGGGCTGCATATTTCCGGGCATCCTCTCTCTGTTCTCCATCCTCCCCTTAGGGTACTAGCTCAGAAGTTCTCTTAATAGCCTTGGTCTGAAGTCTTGGGCTTCTCCGTCCTTGACGAAGTCTATAAAGGGGTCCCATATTGCCAGAAATGTCTGATATTTCCCTTCCTTTAACGCTCCCTCTTTCTCCATGGCCAGTATGTTCCATATTTTTACCCACCAGCATGCGGTTATGGGACCTTCCACATTTTTCCAACTTTGGGCTAGGGTCATTCTTGCCACCATTAATAAGAATAATTGAGTGATGAGGGCCGCTGTATTTCCGGACGCCGCATACACATCCTCTACCACCACTCCCAATAGTATCACTTTCGGTTCAAGCGGGAGTTGTCGCCCCGTGATTTCTTTTATATACCCCAGGACCTCCTTCCAGTATATCTTTGCCTTGGGGCATTCCCACCACATATGATATACGTCCCCTCTGTCCCCGCATTGTCTCCAACAGGTGGGCAGGTAGGAGGAGTTTATTTTATGTAACCTATTGGGGAGTCAGGTACCAACTGTAACATAATTTATAGGCAGTTTTCTTGACTGTGGTACATACCAATGTCTTTTGCGCCCTGCTCCATATTTGTCCCCATTCTTCCTCCGTGATGGGCATGCCTAGGTGTTGCTCCCAATTAACCTTGTATACTTGATGGTCCTCCATTTGAGTGTTATCTAATGGCCTGTATATTTTGGAGAGAGCTCTCGTTGTTTCCCCTCCTGCAGCTGGTCTCTTAACCTCCTTCTGGGATACCCAGTGTCTAAGGCGTATGTATGTGTAACAGTCTTTCTCTCCCACTCCGAATGTATGTTTGCATTCCTCAAAAGAGAGGGGGTTACCTGCACAGTAGAATTCAGTAGAATTCTTTCAAGTGGAGAGTCTGTGGCTGTCCCCAATCGACCCAAATTGACCCAGAACTTGTTTTCTTTCCCAGGGGAAAAGTCTTGATTATGCACCATCGGGGTACATGGGCCCATGCTCAAAGTAATCTGTCATCTTCTAAGCGCTTTATCCCAGCCCCTCAATGCCACACAGGTGGCCTCCAGGAGATGCCCTTCAGCTTCTCTGGCTTGTGCGCGTAGTGCATGCAATGTGCCCAAGGGGATGTCAGTTACACTCTGCTCAATGCCCGCCCAACCCTTTAGCTTATTTCCCCCCATCCATTTCAACATGGGTGCCACTTGGGCAGCTATTATATATCTCCCAATCTCAGGCACCCTCAGCCCTCCCAGGAGTGGCGGTCTGGTTAGGATCTCTTTTTGCAACCTGGGTTTTTTCTCATGCCATATAAAGTTCACTATCTCCCTCTGTAAGGACCTGGACATTCTGGGGGGGATCTCTACTGGGATGGAGCTCACCACATATAGGAGACGGGGCAGTAGCGTCATCTTAACTGCAGCGATGCGGGCAAACCTTGATAGTTCCTGTGTGGTCTTCCTTTAGTTGTTTCCATAGGGGGATTATGTTTGCCCCGTAAAGGGTCTTGTAGGTTTTTGTTAGTTGGATACCCAAGTATTTTATTGTGTCGGGTTCCCAGACTAGGGGGTATACTTAGCGTTTCTATCTCCCCGGCATCTTCAGAGATGTTCAGGACCTTGGATTTGGAGAACTTTATTGCAAAGCTGGAGACACCAGCAAAGGCATGCAATGCTCCTACGGCCTTGGGCAGTGATCTGCGACTATCACTGAGGAACAGCAGGATATCATCAGCATGCATATAGTGCTATTTTGTGTGATGTGTCCCCCCCCGATCACCCCAGTCACTTCCGGGTCTTGTCTAATAATTTCCACTATTGGTTCCATTGCCATCGGGAAGATAAAGGGTGACAATGGGCATCCCTGCCGTGTGTCCCTCTGTATTTCAATTTTAGCAGTGGTACCCTTATTGAATTTAAAGATTGTGGAGGGGAGTTGACAATTTGCAAGGACCATTCTACTAAAGGTGGAATCGCAACCAAATTTCTTCAGAACTAACGTCAAATATGCCCAGTCTAGGCTATCAAAGACATGACGCGCGTCTAGCGCCGCCATGAAAAACTTTTGCCCCGTTCTGTTTCCTACATCAATAAAGTCTATCACCCTCCTGACATTGTCCTGTGTGTGGCCCCCACTATAAAACCCGCCTGATCCCCATGGATGATTTTGGGCAATACTTTCATCAATCTTGTAGCTACGATTGTGGCATATAATTTTGTGTCAGTATTTAGCAGGGTTATCGGGCGGTAACTGGAGCACTCTGTGGGGTCTTTGCCTTGTTTTAGTACTAAGATTGTGCTCAACCTCCGCATGTCAGGTGTGACTGTCCCGATCTCCCTAATGTGATTGAAGAGTCTGGTCAGCGGTCCCAACAGCTGATTCCTGAACGTCTTATAGTAACTGTTCCCCAGCCCGTCTGGGCCTGGTGTCTTGCTTAGGGGTAGCTGTGTTATGGTGTCCCCAACTTCCTTTGCGGTTATGGGGGCTTGCAACATAAGGTTATCTTCTTCAGTGATCTGTGGGAGGGCGAATTCCGACATGTATTTTATTTGAGTTTGTAGAGGGAGGTCCTCCTTTTGTAAGAGGTCCCCATGATACTTTTCCATTATCTCCAATTAATCTTTCTCTATAACACACAATTCTCCACTTTGATTTTTAAGCCCCACCATGTTATTTCGGGTGCTTTGCTTCTTCAATTTGGCCGCTGAGAATCTGTTGGCTTTACTCCCTTGGGGGTAGTGTGAATGTTTGGTGCGTAACAGGGCCTGTGCTGTGCGGTCTGCGACGTGGGCTTCTAATTGGGCCCTGGTTTTACGGAGGGCTCTCAGTGCTTTCAAGGAGTGTCTAGCCATATGTTGTATTTCTGCCTCCTGAACGTCTGCCTCCAATTTCTTCCATATGAGCTCTCTCTCCCACATGTGTGTCGCTGTTTGTGATATGAACTCCCCCCTGACCACTGCCTTTCCTGCGTTCCATATCACTCCCCAGTCTGTTTCCCCATTATCATTTTCCTTCTATGTGTGCCCTGAGTGCAATATCTTTCAGCATTATTTCATTTAGTCTCCACTGTTTCCGGGTCGTAGGGGTATGCATCCCTTGCACCATCTGCACTAGGACCGGGGCGTGATCGGAAAAATAAGTGGCCTCTATTTGTGCCTTGTTCATTTGGGGGATCAGCATGGCTGAGACTAAGATCATATCAATTTGAGAGTACCCCCTGTGGGCTGCTGAGTAGTGGGTAAATTCTTTCTCTTCATGAAAAAATCTCCATGTTTCTATCACCCCCAAGTCCAGGAGGAGCTTATCCCATGCCTGCCTATTCTTGGTGTCCGCAGGGGTGGGAGAAAGTATCTTGGCTAGGACTGGGTTCATTACACAGTTAAAGTCTGCCCCTATCAAAATTTGACCCTCGCACCATTCCCCCAGGCAGCGCAAAACCTCCCCCATGAATAGGTCTTGTTTCTCGTTTGGGGCATAAATCGCTATTAAGGTGTATATTTGGTCATCTAAAGTACCCTTGAGAAGCAAATATCTGCCTTCTGCGTCTCTTTGTACAGACCGTTTTCTAAATGGGACACTGGCGCCCAGTAGGATGGCCACCCCTTTAGTTTTCTTCCCCCCAGATGCGAAATATTGTTTGGGAAAGGCCTGAAGGCCATTCTCTTCTCATCGTCCGGTAGTAAGTGAGTTTCCTGCAGGACGATTATTGCGGCCTGGAGCTCTGTGAGTCTAGTTAGGATGGATTGCCTTTTTGTCGGAGAGTTCAGACCCTGTATGTTCAGGGTTGTGACATTCATTTCCGCCATTCCTTCCACCCGGGATCTCCTTCCCCTGAGTAAGCCCTGTGGGACCTCTTCCCCTGCGTAGTTTGTATCTTCACCTTACGAAGTGTGCACCGTGGGTTAACCCCACTGAACTGGACCTAAACTTCCCCAACCCATAACCCCCTCCCCATTCCCCACAACATTGGACCAAGGCATCCTGGTACCTCCCCCTGATTCCTCCCGGGCGTTGGGTCCTAGTTGTATCACCAAACCTTCCCAGCCAGGGCATGTGTATGTCCTGTGGTTTGATTCCAACGTGTCTGCCACACCTCACCCCGCCGGGGGCGTGTTCATTTCCCAGGATTCCCCTGAGAACCAGTCTTATCCCCAAATTAGCTCTTGTCTTACTTGGTAGCCCATCTCCACTCCTCACTTTGGTCTGGGTCCTTGCAAGGTGGTATCTCTGCTCTGTCTTCTCTTGGGCGCCGTTGACCATTCCCATTGATTAGGCCTTCCCCCTTTCTGGTTGTGAGTCTCCCCTTTGTCCCTGCTGGTCGAGTCCTCCTCTATCCGTAAGAGGGCCATACCATCCTTGCATGTCCATTGTTGCTTTCCTTCCCACATGAAGGTCAACCCAAATGGGTACGCCCATCTGTAGGTTATCTCCCTACTTATCAAAGCTTTAGTTACCAGTTGCATCATCCTTCTCTTGTGGAGAGTAGATAGTAAGAGGCCTTGGAATAGCTGGACCTGTGTTCTGTCAGATGCTTTCTAGCTGCCGGTAGGATCTCTTCTTTCATTGTAAAGGAGGTCATTGCCAGCAGGACGTCCCTTGGCTTTACTCCAGGGTTGCTTTTTTTTGGGCCGACTCTATGCACTCTATCTGTGAATACTTCTTCGGGCTGTGTGCTCGGCAAGAGACTGGTGGAGCAGTGTTGCATCATCTCGCAGAGATCCGTTTCCTCGATGGATTCTCCCAGGCCTTTGACCCTAATGTTAAATCTTCGAGACCTGTTTTCCAGGTCTTCAGCCTGAAGTTCCAAATTATGCGCTTCTCTAGCGAGTGTTTATATCTTCTGTGATCTCCCAGATGCCTGCCTCTGTGGTATCTACTCTTTCCCCGAGATCTGTAATCTCCTTCCTCACCTCATGCAAGAATGTCTGCAGGTCTTCTCTAATAGAACTCATTGAGTCTGGAGGGAGTCCATCATCCTGCATTCCATGCTTCTCAGGCATTCTTTATTGAGTGCCATATTCACCGGCTCCACCAGATGTTCCACGGTTTATTCTTGTTCTGCTGGTTCTAGGGCCTGGTGTGCCTCCGATCTAAGTTGCCTCCAGCAGTGCTCCAGTTGGCCTGGCCGTGCTTTGTATATGGATTTCGGTCTAAGCGGGATATTCTTGGACCTGTTACCTGGCATCTGTGTACCTCCCTCGGCACTTTAATTGTTGGGCAACCTGGCAGCTCTTTGGTAAGGTTGCTCCCGATCCACCCCACCAACGTTCCAGTGGTGGACTGGCCTAGGCTGTAGGTATTCAAAGTTAAACAGGGCGCTTCGTTAGCTCCCGCTGGAAAGCGGATCTCCTACAGATGGGTGGGTGATGTTGGGGGGCCGCTCCTCAGACCGTGGGTATCTGCATCTGCTGTCTAGATCCTTTATTAATGCTGGTTGCCCAGACAGCATGGGAGTGGGCTATTTGCAGCGCAGGCCTCCCCACTGCTCTGTGCGTCCGTGTTCTTATCACCTCCTTTTCCCTTAAGTTCCGGTCTGGCTCAAGGCCTCTCCACGGCACTCTTTCAACTCCTGTGCCCTTCAACCACCCTATTCTAGCTTTGGAACAGAGCATGCCTGGGGCCCTCCACCTCTCTTGTGGATTGATCGATCTGAGGAATTACCCCCCGCCCGGGCTGTTGTCTGGTGTCTGCTAGCTCCGATTGAAGTTAGTGTCCTGATCCCAGGCACACTGGGAGCTCCGGGCTGGAGCACTTTCTATTAAGCGGCCTGCAGCTGGCCCCGGGGGCACTTTCAGGCAGACAGTGAGTGCCGCTCCCTGAGTTCTGGACTGGAATACGTACATTTGCGCGACCTGCCGGTAGGCCCAGGGGCCCTGCCAGGCAAACAATGCGTGCTGCTTTCTGAGCTCCAGTGCAGGGCACGTCCTATTGCACGCTCTGCTGATGGGTTCAGGGGCGCTGCCAGACAGCCAGTGGATGCTCCTTGCTGAGCTGAGATCCGGACTGGAGCACGTTCCTTTGCGCGTCCTGCAGGTGGACCAGGGGGCACTGCCAAACAGACCCTGGAAGCTGCTCTCCAAGCTCCGGTCTGGAGCACGTTCCTTTACGCATCCTGCGGATTGACCCGGGGGAGCTGCCAGCCAGTCAGTAAGTGCTGCTCTCCTAGCTCCGGTCTGGAGCACGTACTATTGCATGCCCTGTGGATGGGCCCTGGGGCACTGCCAGGCAGTCAGTGGGTGCTGCTTCTTGATCTCCAGACTGGAGCACGTTCCTTTGCTCGTCCTGAAGATGGGCCCGGGGGCGCTGCCAGAGAGTCAGTGCTGCTCTGCAAGCTCCGGGCTGGAGCACGTTCTATTACCAGTCCCACGGATGGGACCGTGGGCGCTGCCAGTCAGCTAGTTGGTGCTAGTCCTTATTCTGGACTCCCCCGGGTGTGCCGCGTCAGGGCTCTGACGGGGGAGGGGGACGCCCAATCTCCCCTGCTCCAGAGAGAGCCCACTCGATGCTCCTTACCTGTCTCCATGTCACGAGCAACGACCACTGGGCCCGCTGTTGTCTTCCGCGGCGTTGCAGCTTCACCTGCTCCTCTGCCTGCTTGCCTCTTCGTGGGCCTCCGGTGTTCTTATCACAGGCAAGGGGTGCAGGCCCAGCTCCTTTCACTTGCCAGAGATTTGCAGCTCCTCTTGCGCTGCGTGATTTATCGGAGCAACTCTTCTGCCTGTGAGCGCCAGGTGGGTCTGTGCCCCCCGGTCTCCATTCGGTCCACTGCGCTATCGCGTTCCGGGCCTCTCTACAATCTCCCAGCCCGCACTCTGCACTACAAGGCCGGATGTGTCCCTGCAAGGGTAGAACCAGCGCTCACCCTCTTACAACACTGTTTTTCCACCTCTAAGGGGACAGCTTTGTGGTTCCCAGGGCTGGGAAACTGCTATTTCGCCTTACAATGTTCCCGCCCGAGTGGAGCACTGAGGCAGTGCGACTTCACCAGGTGGCGGTCATCTTGGAATCTCGAATGGTGACAATTTTACCCACAAAGAAGATAGCCAGGGAGTCGCAAAAAGTTTGGGATGGGAAAATCGAGGACTGGGTGGAAGCAGAAGAGGATATAGAGCGGACTACGTCAAACATTTGTTTAGGCTGATCAATTGCACCCTCAATTCTAAGGTGAAAAAAGTTTGCTTAGCATGGCGTAAGGCTGCCTGACAGGAGAAATTAGCTAGACAAAGTAAAACTTTGTCTGCTGGCCTATATGCTAACCACCATTTTCTTTTGGCTTGTCTTTGCTTAGCCTTGAGGGATTGCAAAAAAAAAGGTTCAGAGGGGCGATGTTTTTTTACATTTTTTCACAGGAGCGAGACAATCAGCAGCCTTGCTGAGTGATTGCATAAGGGTGGGCAGATTACAATCCACAAGGACTCCACAGTGATCGATAATATTTGTGCCCAGATCCAGCATAGAGACCGTATGCCACTTACGTTTTAAAGTTTCCACTTTTTTTCCAGTATGACAGTGTGTAAAAAATGAAAGTGGGATAATATAATGATCAGACCAGATAACAGGAAATGCAGCAAAGATTGACAAAGAAGGATGAGAGGAAAGTACAAGATCAAGGGTATTTGCTAACTGATGTGTAGGTTAATTGACATGTTGGCAGAAGCCTAGGTCCAGCATGGAACCAAGAAATTGAGAGGACAGAGGGTCATCAGTTTTGTTGGCAGCAAGATTAAAGTCACCAGCAATAGTCAAATTTGAGAAATGTAGTTGTAATCCAGCCACCAGTGCAGGAAACTCATCACAAAACCCATGGTCATACCCCAGGGGGCGGTACAGCAGTAAAACCGCTAGTGTAACAGAAGCAGACATGGGGATGAAAACCAGAGGCGTTTCTCTCTTGCGGTTGTGTTCACGAGGAATTACACTAACCATAATTACATAGGTGGAAGTATGGTCACAACGAAGGATTTTGTAGTTGACCGATGGGCCGAAGCATTTGGTTGACTGATGGGCTGGAATGCTCCCGAAGCCGAGTCTCTGTGACAAAAGAGTAAGTCAGGCAAACATCATCTGACAGATTATAACAATCTTGTGCATGCGCAACTAGAGATTGCGCATTCATAAGGAGGCATAACAAGAAGAGTATTTGACAACACGCACATCCACAGTATTGGCACTTACCAATCAAAACCAGCCAGGAGTAAAGTCTCATTAGATGCTAAATTGAGCAGGTCCTCATGAGAGAGCACACCAATAGGGTACATAAAGGTTTTTAGCCATGGTACGCAACCTCCTTGGTCGTCCTGCGCACGGACAAGCACAGACGGGCTAGACTTTGGCACAATCTCGGGCTGTGAGGCCCTAGCCCACTGCGTCCGTCTGCTGCTCTTATGGAAGGTGCATCCATTTTGATGACACATGGTATCACACTAGCCAAACCCCTCCCACACCCAGAGTGAAGAAAGACAACAGACCGCGATGCGTGTCTGTAGAAAGGAAAACAGGCACCTTCAAGCCGGAGTCAGCATATACAAGAAACCAAAATTAAAATGAAACAATAATAAGTAAAACAACTTAAAAGTATTTAACACGGTATCCAGTCACCTGCTGCGCACGCAAAGCATGCTAAAATTAAATCCATTGCGAAAATAGTAAAATAAATAAAAATTAGTCAGCAAAGCTGGCCGTACCTTGTGGTTAGTCAGGGGGAGGAAATTCTAACTGCTTAAGAGCAGGAAATGCCAAACCCCTCCACACCCCAGCGTGAAGAGAGACAACAGACTGTGATGCATGTCTGTATAAAGGAAGCCAGACGGTGTCGGCATATACAAGGAACCAAAAAGAAAATGAAATAATAATAAGTAAAACAACTTAAAATAATTTAACATAGCATCCAGTCCCCTGCCGCACACGCAAAGCATGCTAAAAGGAAATCAGTTGAGAAAATAGTAAAATAAACCAAAATCAGTCAGCAGAGCTGGCCGTACCTGGTGGTTAGTAATTGATGAAGTAAGGGATTGAGTGAACTCTCACATGTAAAAGATTACACGCTAACAAAGTACTGCAGAAAACAAAAGTTCAATAAATGTACAGACGCTGAAACGGAAGGTAGAGCAAGTCATTGTATAAGGCTAGCTATGAGTAGTGCATAGACTCCATGCGAAGCCACCATTTTACTGAAACTACACATTGGTATCATGAATTAAGTAAGCCAGAAACCATAAAGCAGGAATGGAAAAGCTGTGTCGCAGCAAAATAACAGTCTTTGGAGCTGTGTGGCGAGTCTGTCTGGCCTGAAGTCAAGATCCTAGAAATTGAGGTCAGCTATCTACACTGAGGAAGAACGACAGAGCAGAGGATGAATCTTGTCACATTAAGGTGCAAGAAAGAACACAAAGTATGCCAAGTTTTAATTCATTTAGAGCCTTTGAAAGCTGCAAAATGACCAGATCGTGGCCTCCCGTCACATGAGCCAAGAATGAAAATAGAGCTCGAGCTTTGCGTTCCAGACACGATAGCGAGTACCCTCACTCCCGTTCATTCCCAGAGACAACAACACTGTGAAATCAAAGTACAAAGACAATTTCATGGCAGAAGGCATGGGTGATGAGAGATGCTACGCCAATTGGTTGGTGAGGTAGCTTCATGTCCTATCTCCCTGCACCTGGGTCTGGGCTTACATGCTGCTATAATTAACCAAATGTTCCAGACATGGCACAAGTATGCCAACCAATTGTATTAGTCCATATAACAAAGGACCTTATAGTTTGTACGACCAATGAGAAACTGTATCTAATGTTTCTTAAATGATATGTTTTGAGAGGTAGGCTTAAATTGTCCACCTGATATCGGGCAGCCAAAACAATCTTAGCTCTTATTTAAATGTACATATAGATGTATCCCTAAACCAATCCCGAACTTTGATAGGTTTTTCAGTATTGCCACGTAGTATGATGTCACTCTGATGCATATTTCAGTATGAGAATTTTATTTTTTGTGGAGATTATTGAGAGACAGTAACTTGCTATCTTCTTGAGTTAGTCTGGTTATTTGCACTCGGAATGACTCTGGTGTAATCATATCCATTACTTATGCACGTTCCAAAGGGACATAATCTCAGCAGGTTGCCCCATTGACCCACCGATTGGTTGGCATTCTCACCCAATCTCGACTTGACTAGCAGCATGTAAGGAAACCAAAACCCAGTGCTTGTTTCATGTCAGATTACTCCCTACCTTCCCAATTAGTCCATCATCTCTCATCAGTCCGGCCCTAAGCCTATGTTTCCCATCTATAGTTGACCTTATAGCCTGTTCTCTGTTCTAGGACATTCAAGGGAGTGAAAGCAAATCACCATCTTCATTCAAGACTTAATGAATAGCCCTTGTTTTCGATTTCTGGTTCATATGCTAAGAGGCCTTGAATGTGTCAATTTCAGCCCCTTTTTTACTGCTATTTGATTTAATTATGCTGTGTGTCATTGCTCCTCTTGGCCTCTAGAGATTTGCTCACTCTCCCATGCATAGACTTTATATACTTTTAATTGTCAATACATGGCCCTTGTAAATGTTTTATTCTTCTTTAATCTTAGAGAAATATGTCCTACGTCCATGACTCATCTGTGTGCTTCCTTTTGCGCTTTACAGCTACTCCTTAAAAATAGCCTCTTTGATCCCAACCCAACATCGACTCCTTTGTTTTGTACACAAAACTGTTCTTCCAGCATCTCCTGACCCTTCAACCTTCATCGGCTTCTGAAGTAGTTGATTTGAATATTTACACGAGCTGGAGTCCATTTACCAATAATGGCCGTCCTTGCCACTTTATATATATATATATATATATATATATATATATATATATACCTCTTTAGCAAGCTTCTATGCAGCATTTCCACCTTGCGCTACTGCGTATTTACACTTATTTGTCAGCAAGTTACTTTATCTTTCTTTACCGTCCATGATTACTTTATCATTTTGTACATGTTTCTCTTGTCACTTCAGTTACATCATCAGTATTTTCATATCGTTTCAGCATAGCTACGTATATCGACTTTATGACATCACTCAGATGCCTACATCAGATTTCACTCAGTGCTCCATGATGCACAATGGTGCATACTGACATCCTTCCATACGTTATCCTTCCACACTTTCAGTGCAAGGGTACATTCCATATGGTTATCTGAGTGCATATCATCCCCCATACACTCAATGAGGTATAGGCATAACACATGGAGTCTCACACATGGCTTCCCCCTGCTGTTGCAGTATGACGGTGATGAGGGGGCGGGAGTTAGGGATAATGCGTCCAACTGCTCCTCCACGCTAGCACCTAATAATGTCCTAGAACTGTATTCACACATCCTCTTCTTGGATGTATATGTAATCTTGGGAGTATAGCTCAGCAGCAACGTGCTTGCCTTGGAAGCAAGACAATATAGAGCAACACAGGTTCGATCCCCGGGTCTGTGCTTAAAAACCTCTGGGTATTAAGTGCATTATGAATAACCTATCATATCATAACCATATTATCTGCCCTTATCCCGACTTTCGGAAAGCTTGAGACCTGGGGTTAGATTACAAAAACTTTGCACTATTTTTAAAAACAATGTGACATATTAGAAAATGATCTACGTGATTATAATGCAGCGCAAAATTGCAAATCCAAAAATAGCGAATTCCAAAATCGCGCTGTGCAGTGATCACATAAATCACTTTCCCGGCATCCCTCTACCCCTCCCCCTCACTGACCTTTTCGGTGGCACACACAGAAGGATGCCGCTGACACTCCTCTATCCCTGCAGCATCTGTGGGAGTGATCTAGGTGATCACTACGCAGCACGATTTTGGAATTTGATATTTTTGGATTCACAATTTCGTGCTGTGTAGTAATCACGTAGACCACTTTCTAATATGTCCCTGTGTATTTTAGAATAGGGCAAACTTTGCCCTACTGCTAATATCATGCAACCTTGCACTTGCACCAGTGGAAAGTTTCGGTAATCTGACCCCTGGTGCCTTCCTTTCTGATACTCAAGTTTACTTTAGCCAGCCTTTTCTGTAATCTGACCCCGAAAGAAACAGCATTGCTCCCGTAAGAAGCAGGCCAGTAAATTAATAATTGCAATCCAATTCAACATTTTGAATTCTGTTAAGAAACACTTAGGAACATCTGCAATCTACCATAATGCAGTGAAATAGACAAGTCTTGTGATATTCAGTTGTCATCAATTCAGTCATAAAACAAAGAAATCACAATCAAAATGGAGATTTTTTTTTTCGCTTGAGAATTTCTGGCGCAGGTTGTGCAGGTGGGGTAATACTTTAGCTATGTGTCTTTAATGGTATAATGACTTTCCTAAACGTTATTATGGAAAATCTGGATTTTATGTTAAGACCAGAGGCTTACATTATGCTTGTTTAAAGCTTACCTACCGCCAAAGTGTCTACCTGGTCGATTGGTTTAAAATAGAAATTCATAATAACTGAATACCCCAACCAGTCTGCTGCCTTCATTATGTCTCCTGATCTCACACCGACTGTGAGGCTTGCAAAGACATAGCTCCTGTAACTGAATGTTCTCCAAGTATCTAGCCCAACCTGTACCATTTCCCACCTAGGTGAGGTTATGCATGAAACTACCTTATAAGGTCCATTTAGGCCCAGAAGCAACAGAGTCTCCCTGACCGGCATGAGATCGTGTATCTTTGTCTCATACAATTAGAGCCACCTTCCCAAGCAAAGCTCTGGCTGATGGTGGAAACTCAGGTACATTGCTGTCGTGATTCCTGTTTAAGCGCATATTGAAATGTGAAAAGCCACTTTCTCGGGGGGAAAACTTCTACAATAAACATCCAGTGCTTAAACCCTGTTACAAGCAATCAGACAGGGCAGAGTAGTCAGTTTGGCTGACAAGGCCTTATTGAATAGAATCTTGTTATCGGGTCAATTTAGGAAGAGCTCCAGGATTTTGTTTCCATCCTAGAGCATAGAATATGTTGGGGCTGGAGGGGTTGAGAATTGAACCTCTATCCTAAACCTCCATATCTGAGGGTTATCCCTTACTGGTGTGCTACCATTGTGGGCTCTGCCGAGATCACTGATCTGAACATGTTCACTGTTCTGTATGCTTTACCCTTTCAAGCAATCAAAAACCATTAATGCATTTGTTCTCTATCCGGGTGTTGCGCATGGCTAGTGTGGAGCATCTGCAAGGGAGGGACAAACGTGGTGGCAGACTGTTCGTAAAGATTTCTTCCTGATGAGGAGGAAGGAGCAGAAAAAATTGATACATGGATAGCCAAGTATTTAGGAGTTGGTTGGTGACATAGTATTAGAGGGCGAGTAGCAGGGGTGTTGCTAGATCTGGAAAAGATCTGGGGATACGCTAATTCAGGGACTGTTGGCACTCAGGGCAAACTAGCCTTTTGGTTGTAGCCCCTGAGCTTCTATCTGCGGCTACAACCAAAAGACCGGGCCTATAGCGCCCCAAGACTCCCCCTAGCAACGCTTCTGGTGAGTTGAAAAGAATGATGGTGGAGAATGAGGAACTTAGTCGGTTAAAGGGGTACATGCAAAAGGTTTGACCAGAGAAACAAGAGTGGGAAATGGCTTACAACATGATAACAGATGAATTGACACCTTCTGAATGGGGTTTTGCGAAGGAAGGAAAAATGTATTCCTCCTCATCCAGTGAGGGGGAAGATTGTATCAAATGCTCATCATGGCCATTTGGGCTTCAGTTTAACAGAAAGAAGACTAAAAGAAAAGTATTGCTGGCCAGGGATGGACAAAATGGTGGAGGCAGTCCTTAAGGAATGTCTAGTATGTGCATAAAGCGACAAAATGAAAAATGTTGATCGGACACCATTAAAACATGTGGGTGTACCACTGCAAGTGTGGGAAAAGGTAGGAATCGATGTGATGGGTCAATATGGAATCTTAGAGAAGACTGCCAATACCTGAATGTCCTGGTGCATTACACATCAACGTGGTTCAAGGTCAAATTTGCCACTTCTGTGACCACCAAGGTTGTGATAGATTTATCTTTAGAAGTCGGCATTTGAGAAGGTTTTCTCAAATGCACAGTGAGTGACAATGGGATGCAATTCACATCAGTTCAGATGGAAATGTTTTAGAAGCACACTGAATGAAGAATATGAGAACATCTTTGTATCACCCGCAAAGAAATGGACTAGTAGAGAAAATAAATTGGCTAGTGAAAGATAATTTGCATAAGCAACTAGATTATCATGGGAGCAGGTGTTGTTGGAGATGATTGCTGCATACAGGGACACTACCCACTCAGTCACAGGGTATGCACCTTTTTCTATGTTAAGAAGGAGAGAGAGAAAATCAGATTTTAACCCTCCATGGATGGGAGGGCGAGGTGAAGTTAATGTAGACGAGGATGTAATAATTGAGAGGGGACGCAAATATCAAGCAGAGTACAAAAGAAAGTATGACTAAAGTAGAGGTCAAGGGACAGGACAACAAGTGTATGTGGAAGATTTGATGAGGATAAGGAAACTGTTCCGGGTAAGGAAATGGGGGTCAGTGTATTTTGGGCCTAGGAAGGTTATGTGCAGTGAGTCTCATTGTGTGGTAGTAGACGATGGTCTGAGATGGAATAGGCAAAGAGTGGTCAAATGTAACATGGGGACAGATTTAACCAGGAATGGAGGAGAAGCTGACAGGCCGAGAGAAGGAAAGTGGAATGAGGGAAATGGTGGTGATGTGAGATGAAATGGTAGGGGCATACATCGACAGGCGTATGGTGGTGATTCAGTGAACAGCAATTGACACAGCTGAATATTTAGGACTGTTCCTAGGATAACTAGGAGATAATGTTATGGATTAGTACCAAATGTGGAACTAGTGGGAAATGCAGGAAACAGATTTGTTTACCATTACATAAGTTGAATTACACCTGTTGAGATTCCATGGGATTAAAAAGTTTAGGGAATGCCATATGATTGCTATGTTTTAAATATAATACTTTATAATTATTACAAAAGTTATCAAAAACTTTTCATGAATTACGTTGATTTGTTAGAAATGTCATATGTACTGATATGGAACTTAGAAGTCGCCAAGCTCCGAATGAGGTTCTAGAACGGGTGGGGGATGATGGCTGGAGGAAGACATGCAGAGAAGTCAGGCAGGGTTCCATACACATAATAACAAAAAAAATACATTAATAACTTACCAAGCTTCTGCCACCTTATTACAAACTACCACATCCGTATTAGTATGATCTCTGTCTCTCTCCACACACCAGCAATGCTGACTGCTCTAAGTTGCTCTGTATGACCTACCTGTCCCTGGAGGACAAGAACTTCAAATAAATCCCCCCAGCTGTCTACGAAAGCCCTAGCTTTTCCCAGGAACTCTAAAAATCCTCTAAGCTACAGGGCACAAGGTCCCGTCCAGCACCATCGAATGGTGTTGCCCCACGAGATCTTGTAAGATGTGAAGGATAGGGGGAAGGGGACTAGCTGTGCTGTCAAGAGCTCCAGAAAAATTGGGAACCATTCCTGAGATGACCAAAACAGCGTTATCATTTCTAGTCTGACTACTTGCCTAATGACAATGGCCAGTTCCCCTGATCATGATGAACGTGGGAAAAGTATATCCTGTTGCGAGCCCCAATGCGAAAGAAATGCAAATCTTGTTACTGCTGCTTGTGATGAATTGCCATTTGGTAAGGGCTTAGAAGCCCTAGCTTTTTTGATTTGTATTTATATAATATAAGGATACTGATAATTTAATCTCTGAAAGGGTAATCTGCCAATCAGATTCCACTTTCATGTGCTCCATGCAAAACGCATAGTGTGTGCCCGTGTACTGCTGCATCAATATCCTGTTGTACCACACCTGCTCTACCAGAGGTCACAGGTGCCCATTTGAAAGCTGTGTGACAGTCAAGCCTCTGCAGCACAGGAGCTATATTAAGACATGCACCCCTGTATCAAAATCCATAATTATGAGTCTACTGTTCTGGTTGCGGAATAGCCTTTAAAATAAGCCATACTTAAGTTATGGTATGGTAATTGGTATTTCTCAGCTTTTATTACAGCCACAGCAATTGTATATCACACATGCCAACCCCTGTGAGTCCAGTTCAGCTGTGAAGGGGTTATATGTAATCTTTCCAGCCAAGGCTGTCCTTGCTACTGCTTGTAGGACTATAGCCTTGGGGATTGCCTTTCTTTGTTCCTTTTGTGTGGGTAGGCAACACCCAACCCCAGAAGACAGCTACTCCACTGGAAACTGGCCCTGGGACAGGAATCAAAAGGCACACCCATTGACAAAAGGGGGCTGCATATCAAAAGGCCTTTGATTCTATTTAGATGACAAGGGGCTGGGTTAGTGTAGAAAAAGATGGAGCTCTTTACATTTGGAGGAAGGTACCGACATTGTGTTTCTCTCTGCCTCTATCTCTTCACCCTGTTCCCCGGCTTCCTGTAGCACAAAGTACTTTGGGTGTCATGTCACAAGGCAAAGTCCCTTATTGCAAGAACAGCGATTGGGCCCTTAAAGCAAGCCCACTGTATTCCAATTACCCGTGGGCCTTTGCCTTTAGAAGAACGTGTCCCACACCACTTCTTTGATTCATCTCTTTAAACCTTATAGAAGATCTCTTTGAACCTCTGTTGGGGGAGTAGATCTTGTCAAAGATCTCTGCCATTGAGGTGAAGGCTGAGTGTCCAAGGCAAAGGCAAGCTCTGTCCCCTAACCATCCCTAGGGACCTTTGCCATTAGTATTTACTGCCCTTGTTCCCTCCCAACTCTGTCTTGTGGCACCTGGACACACTATTTTATTGTATAGGCGCCTAATAAATGCTCAATAAAATGTATCCTTAAGCCCCTGGATTGGGACTCACAGCAACCAGAGGACTACTTCAGCCAGGACGCATGTGTATCTCCAGTCAAACTACTATGAAACGTGAATGTCCCTGTTCCACACCTATGAACCTACAAGACCATCTGGAACTACTTTTGTCCCCATATCACCTCAAACTGATGTACCACATGCTTGAACCTGTTTGCTGCTGCACCGTGTCAGCTGAGCACTTAATTCCTTGTCTCAGTTGAAACCAGGAGAAATTCATTGCAGCCACTGTCTTCAAACTACCTTTGAACTGCAGCATCTCTGTTGTCAATCTTTTTCGACAGTCAACCAGACCCTTGGGAATACCTTCAAACAGTGATTTTGAAACACCTAATCTGCATATTCAATTACCAGCATTCTCGCCAACACCTGGACGATCGAACCGACACTGGTAGCCCTCATGAGCCGCACTCCTTCAAGCATCGCTCTCGAACTGCAACATATTGCTGCTCGACCCGGCCCGACACCTGCCCACTCCCTGGAACCACGTGACTACCACAATCAAACTCTTTGACCCAACGTGCTTGCCCCAGACGAACCACCTCAATGTCACCTTGTATCTCGCAGAAATTGTCACTTGCCCAGCTGGAATCAAAAGCTCATTGCTGGATCTCGGCTCGAACATCTGAGATGTCGCTTGTTGACTTCACCCCACCTGTTACCAAGTGATTTGAAACCGTTCGATCTTGAAATCGCTGCCTCGCTGAACCGCACAGTGGAACATCAGAGTCACAGCTTTGAACCCATAGTGGACCTCGTCTCAAACTGCCGGAGTGTCACTCATCGACCCTGAACCGCGGTTACTGTCTCAAACCATTTTGACATTAAACCTATCCTGCGAAACACTACGACCTGCATTGTTCGAGAGCCGCTTTCAAACTCCTCAACCAGTATTCGACCGGTTCCGATGCCCGCTCAGTGCTTGGATGAACTATATCATACTTCCCTCAAACTTTGTTCAGCCTGCTTGCACAACAGCTCAATACCTGGTTCAACACTGTCGATCTGCCAAGAACTGCAAGAAGGTACCGTTGACTATTAACTACCTTCTTGGTCCTGTTTTGGGCCCTAGAAACTGATTAGGTCATTAATTTCATTTTAAATCCAAGAAACATATCCTTTTAAAGAGCATTGTGGTTATTACTTGCTTTACACCACTGATTCATTAGAGTGCTGCATTGTGATATCTTTGCTTATTCTTCATAATAGTCTGTGGGCCTCATTACGACTTTGGAGGCAGCCATGCATTTAATAAGGGCATGGCTGCCTCCAAAACCGTGTCCGGGTCCAGGTTCCCTGAATGGGGAATTACCGGGCCATTCCGAGTTTGGAGGGCCCGGTAATTCCTCCCTCAGGGAACTCGGGCCCGGACCTTCCCCATAGGGCTCAATGGGAATGGGCGTGGGAGCTAACAACGGGCCGATTACGACCAGCCCTTTGTTAGCTCCCTGGTCCCCTCGCGGGACCCGGTAAGGACGTCTGGTAAAACCAGACGTCTACATCGGGTCCCGCGAGGGAACCTCGTAATTTTGCGGAATGGGTTTAATGGGTCCGCCACCATTAGCGGCACCCGTTAACCCATTCCGCAATACTTATAATGAGGCCCTGTGTTTTTACCTTGGGGGTGGGTTTTTCTAATTAAGCTATTTTTGTAGATGGTATGTTTTATTAAAATATAGCCATTTTTATTGAACCCTGATTGGATATTCCCTTTATTTTGGACTGTTATGCTTTGCTTTGTGGGTTACTACTGAATCACATTCACACCCCTCTAAGAGTATAGCCTTCCATTGGCCAAAGTTTCTACAAAAGACAAAGGAGGCACATCTCTTAACTCTGCCTGTTTCACCTTTATGATTGAGATTACTCTTGGTTTGTAGCAGTTGGGATGTGAATGGCCTTTATCCACTATTCACCTTTGTACTCCTGAAGGCCAGAAGACATTCCGTCACACTGCTGGTTCCAGAATCAGCTGAAAAATCTCTCCAGCTGTTGATTAAGTCTTGGGGTGAAGGGTCTGCCACAGAAGGCCTCTACATGTCCATCAGCCACTGGAAAACTGCTTTGTGCAGTATCCAGTTGCTGGTGTCCTTCAGGTGCCTTAAATTCCAATCTTCCATCAGGTTTGCTCTTCAAGGCAGGTACTCCTCTTGAATTGAAATGTTCTTCTCTAAGCATAAGTGGCAAAAGTCATAGGACAATTCAGCCAGGAGCAGTGCCCCCTACATGGTTGCTACATGGTTGCTATATCTCATCACTGACATATTGTTCATCCTGAGGAGTGTGCAACACTTCACGGAACGGAACGTGGAGTCACAGCTCTGATCGTGAAGTATCCCTCTAACAGTTCCAGAGAGTTGATATGATACTTTAAACAGTGTCTCACATTGGGTTCTCCAGACTGATCTGCTGGTATCTGATTCTGCAATCACCTCTGGAGAGCATCCGAAGATCGCTCTCCTATTCCAGGCTTCTATGATCCAGCCACCATTGCATCTCAGTCCTGGTATCACTGGATATCAGAACCATCCAGTGGAGTAACTTTGCTGAAAATGTTGGGGGGGTCAGGGGTGGGGTGGAGAGAGGGCGGATGCTGACTCTTAGGTATCGTTTTGGCCAAACTGTTAGATAAAATTTGGTTGAATGATAGATTTGACTAAATTCGGTCACTACGATTAGTTTGAAGCCGAAGATACCCCCACCCCTCATGTTCGGTATTTTTTACTTTTGGGGGTTACAGGGGTGTCCCCCGCTTCCTCAGCATTGGTGGCAGGGGACCCAACAAAAGAAAAGAAGAAAAATGGACCCTGCAGCGTTAGAACCGACCCGCGTTAGAGGGATGGATCAGACGCTGCAGGGTACAGGAGAGTGGCGGATGGAGAAAAGGTAAGTAGGGGGGTTTATGGGTGTACTGGTGGTTTGGGGGGACATGGGTTTGTTTTTTTGTACCAAGGTAAAACGTATTTGCAGCAAAAAAGACTACGGTCAATTTTGCCGTGATTTTGTACCTCGGTCAAACAACCTAAAACCCTGAGGGATAACACTAGACTACTACACCACAAGAGTCCATTGCTGATGCTCTGTTATAACTTTCATAAGACTGGTGTCCTATCTTTAAAAATCAATTGGCCCCTCATACTTCTCCAGCCGGCCTGCCATGCACCCAGTGCCACAACATAACATTCACAAACTTAATTCCAATAGAACATACAAACAATGCATTATTTATCATTCATTCAGACACAAAAGTCAACACACATATGCTTGCATACACTCTCACTAACACACAAATGCACCCAACACCTCCATTGGCATACACTGTGTGAACACAACCTTTATATGTACATATATAATAACACATGGAAACAGTGGGCCAACCTTCATTGACCAGACCAGAATTTATCACCCCCTTATCCCTGAAATTTAGGGCTAAGTTGACTTATCCTAGCTGAACTATAAAGCCATAGCCGAAAGGAACAGATTCACTGGAATGTCAGCAATTCCCTTGATTTTTTTCTTTCATTCTAAGGCAGAAGCCATCGGTTAATGTAGTGCAGTGGGTGACCAAGTATACTTGGTATCAAATTTTAAATGCCATATATCTTCAAACTTGGGTTCTGTACAGCACATTATTAGGCCGATTCATGGAATTAATGTGCACTGAAAATTTCTGCGCAAGCATGCGAAAGCGTGCAAATCGTATAAGTGTGAAAATTGCAGTGAAACCCGTGCACAGCGATTCATGGATGTCCGTGCGCTTGTAAATCCACGGATGTGCGCTAAAATCCTGCGTGGCGCACGCGGGCACACACATCATCAAACATCGTGCGCTACGTGCACAGCGAAAGCGCACATAGCGCAGCGCACACAACAAAAGTAGGCGGAACACGGGGCGTGAAGCGCGGAATGGGGAACAACATGTGAAAATGTGGGCGTTACGGGGGAAGTACAGGAGGCAAAAGCGCGGAATGCCCACATGCGCGCCTACAACACGTATTCATGCAATCGAACAGGGCTAACGTGTGCGCCAAAAAAGACGTGCTAATCCGGAAACACATCCACCAGCAGGAAGCAGGTGTACGTGGACCCGCGCAGCATAAAAGTGCGTGCAAACAACAAACAAGCTTATATGCTACAATGAATATAACGTTCCTCGCAGCAGTGGTCATGGGATACTGCAGGAGGAGGAGGAGGATAGTCAGGGCCAGAATTTTCACACCCAGGACCAACCTTTTTGGGATGCCTGATGACCAGGTGTATGGAAGGTACAGGTTTCCACCTCACATAATACTCGACCTGGTGAGTGAGTGGGAGGATGACCTCACATCACCCACCCTGTGCTCCCAAGCACTGAGCCCCTTGGAAAAGGTGCTCAATGTACTGCACTTCTTGGCTACTGGGTCATTTCAGCGGACAAGTGCCATAGTGGGGGGGGGTGTCACAGGCCATGCAGTCACGCTGCCTACACCAGGTCTTGGCCATCATGACTGCACGCCCCTCAGTCCGCAGGCACATATACTTGCCCAGAACACGTGCAGAAAGGCAGGCTGTTGTCCTGGATTTGTATGGGGTGGCACACTTCCCCAAAGTGCTAGGTGCCATTGATTGCACCCATGTGGCTCTACGTCCTCCCAGGGCATCAGAGCACATCTATAGAAACCGCAAACACTGGCATTCCATCAACGTGCAGGTAGTATGTGATGCCAAGGGAATCATCACCTCAGTATATGCCAACTATCCAGGGTCCACCCATGACAGTTTCATATGCAGAATGTCAACCCTAAACCGTGACCTAGAAGCTGGGCGGCATGGCGATACATGGCTGCTTGGTGAGTATAAATGCCACTGCACATGCATGCATGTCAGATACTGAGTAATGTCACAACCCCACTAACGATACTCATCATCACCTCCCCAGGGGACAGTGCCTACCCTCTGAGCACCCACATGATGACGCCAATTTGAAACCCCACCACACCACCCGAGGTAAGATACAACACAGCCCATATTGCAACCCGTGGCATAGTGGAGCGCACATTCGGAGTGCTCAAGTCACGCTTTCACTCCCTTCACCGTTCTGGTGGGCAGTTGCTATACGCTCCCCCAGTAGTGTGCAGAATCATAGTGGCAGCATGTGACAACATTGCAACACGCCGGGGCCTGCCGGTGGACATGGTGGTGCCCCCACATCCCCAACCACATGAACGGCCGCTGCGCATAGGAGGGGAAAGGACACGTGGTGAGGCAGCCCATACGCAGCTGGTGGCTAATTACTTCACCTAAAATCACACCCCTGTGGAGTGCACAAAGCCCTGGCACATACCAGCTGAAAATCAATGATGATGACATAAGGGACAGTCAACTGTCACAACCATACCAGCCTGAGATTGGTCACCTGGAAGTGTTTCATTGTGTGCATCCCTACCTACCCAAAGTCAACCAATGCTGTGTCATTAAAAGACATACATTAATCCTGCATGAATGACTAGCTCCTAGCAAAATACAACATGGAAATAGCGCCATGTCACCCAACCCCTCCCCATCTCTGCCACCCAACACACCATGGCATGTCATACAATGTGAAAGCAAACAAAGCAATGCACAAGACCTGACACAAGTGTCACAAAGTGCACTGTCCCAAATGGAAACAGCCCACAGACAATATGCTCCCAGTAACAAATAACAAACAGCACACATGAACAAATACAACACAATACAGCAACACAGCATGGAACATTGCAAAAACATGACAGTACAAAGTCAAAGTAGTGGTAGTCATACAACCTGAAAAAGCCAGCACATAGTGCATAGTGTTGCTGCCACTCAAATGTGTCAGTGTACTGCATACAACATGAACTGCATCTGCAAAGGAGACGGCCTTGTGAAGACATGAAGAAGGTACCTGCGAATATGGAGTAAGACATGGATGCACAGGCACATATCAATAAACCATGCAGTGTTCAATACAACAATACCCACTAGGGATGTACACACAGTATTGACTACAGACTGCCCACACAGCTCATGGGAGCCCAATGTCACTGTGTAAGTCACTGTCACTTGGTCACACCCTTTGCAAGCCCATGGAAACGGGAAGCAGGAGGGGTGTGTGTGTCAGGAACCCAAGCATCTAACCCAAACTCAGGACAAGCCTGCATGTGCCCAGCCGGAATACACAGTGGATGCCCATGGGAGCCACACAAGGCAATACACTGTAAAAAAAAAAAAATCAAAAATGGCCATGTGAGGGCTGGGGGGGTGAGGGGGGCGCCACCCAGGAGATTCGAGAACAGGGTGCACACCAACACCCACCTGCGTGGATGTTTCAGAAAAAAAAATACCTCCATGGGCTCATGGCCTGCACGGCTATGCCATTGTGGGAGAATTGCTGTTGGTCTCTTCACCCTCTGCTGCTGCATCAGGAGGGGTTGGCACTATTGGAGGCAGCTCACGCAAAGCCCTGGTATGGTCCTCCATGGCAGCAAGCATGCGGGTCTGGAAGGTCTGATTCTGGAGGATTATAGTGCGGAGATCCCCATGCAGCACCTCACGGGTTGCATGCATTTCTGCACGCATGGCCTCGCGTGATGCCCGGATCTCCTCACGGGTTGCCTGCAGCTCAGCTGAGAGCGAACATGTGAGCTGCTCCAGCTGCTGTTCTGCCCTAAAATTTCGGGAAGCCTCAGTTCAAGCAGACTCTCCCTGAGTTTATGGAGTTCTACCCTCAGGTCTTCTCTGTGGCCCTGTGACTCTATTGATATGGCTTCGCGCAGAGTCTCCGTCGGTCAACTGTTGGACGCCAACATTGGCAAATGGAGTCTGTTACCTGCTGTTGTTGCTCCATCTGCCTTTCAGGGAGGATAATGGAAGTGGCCACCCTCTACATTGCCTGAGCCATCATTTCAACTGATGCTGCCTGTTGGGTTGCATCCCGTACATGGAGTTTTCCCATACAGTATTGCCTGGTGGCGCAAGGCCAGCACGTCGGCGGGCACCACACCTGTTTGGGGCAAGGCGATCTGCACCTTGCTGTGCTGGCACTGCCTGAGGCTGCAGGACTGCATTCCCCCCCTGATCTGCTGGCCCAGGAACAGGATCAGATGCTGTGGAGTGTGACCCTGCATCTGTAACCTCCAAAGGCGGACCTACCAACACTGACATCCCCATAGAGGGTTCTACCCCTGGTTCAGATGGGTTGGACAGAACAGAATCCCTGCCAGAAGCACTCACCTGCGACAGCACATTAGTCTCATCATCCGACTCAGCACCTGAAGAGAGGTCTGGGGAGGTGCACCCAGAGACACCCCTGGACAATATGGTCTGCAGTAACAAAGGGTTTTCACCCACCACCACACCACGTCCTCCACTGGTGCGTGGTCATGGCTGAGATTCCTCCTGGGTCTGCACCATCTCCTCAACCTCACCAGCATCAAGTGCGTCATCACCTGCAAAAACATGAAATACAACAAATGGAAACAGGCATGAGCACCATAGCACACACATAGGCCTGACAAGACAGAGATCCTGTACATGGTTTACACATGTCCAACATGACTATAACCCTGACATGCACGCACTGTCAATGAGTTGGAAGGGGAGTCAAAAAGGCAGACACTGAGGACAACAAGATGGAAAAGCAACACATTTGCTGCATGGTGGGTAGCACTGGCATCACACATTAGCCAGTGAGTGGCATGTCCAATACACATACATGACACATGCCAGCATACAGATGGCGTGTAGCATAGCCATGGTAAATTAGACAACTACAGTGATATGTCAGTGAATGAGTACTGTCACCCATCCATGTGAGATGGACATGATGAGATGAAAAATGCTAAATAGTGTGGCAAAATATGCATGTGCCACACAGTGCAACACATCCAGTGTACAATAATACAGTGATTGTAGGCAGATGTACACATCAATGGTTGGTCACTTTAACATGACAGCAAACAACTATCATGTTCCACATTCAAACAGGCCCCACACATTAATGTGAGCAGGCCAATACTCTATCGCCCTGAGTGGTCTAATCATTCACATAACCAGGAAACAATTGTGGCCCAATGTGGGGTATAACCAATGACAGAAGCATGTCACATATGTGGCATTAGGGCTGAAAAATGCATTGCAAAAATGAGAGAATTGAAACAATCAGCCTAAATGAACACTGAAAAAATCAGAACAATGTTGTTGCAAGATGACAGTTCAAGGGCAACTGCAGTAATGTGGGGCTAATTGGCTACTGTGGACAGAAGGAATACTGTCATACCCAAATCCAAGGCACGTGAATGTATTGGAGGAAGCACATGGGTGACCCATACCACTCAGGAGTACACACCCTCACCTGGCGCTCAATCAGAACCCGTCACCCAAACAACATACACATGGATTACAGACACATGCATGGGCACTCACTGGACAATGCGTCGTAATCAGGTCGGTCTCCCACGCCTTGGATCTGTTCCTCTGTGATGAAGGTTCCAGCAACAGACTCATGTTCAGTGAGTTGGTTGTCCTCTGGTGGAGACACCAGAGTAGAGGCATGATTTAAGGCCAGCTTGTTCTTTGCTCTGCATTTCAGGTCATTCCACCGCTTGTAGCAATAATCAGCTGTGCGCCTCACAAATCCAAGGGCACATATGTGGTCTGCGATGGTCTGCCAATGTGCCCTACGTTGACCAGGTGTGGTCTTGCACCCTGCAGTCACCACCATTTCACGACTATGTGCCGACACATAGGCCACAAGTGCATCAAGTTCGGCGTCATTGAAGCTAGGCTTCCTTGACATGCCGGAGTGTGTAGCCATGTCTGGGGTCTCAGCCCGTAGTGCCAGAGCACCCTTCTTCCTCTTTTTCAAAGGTGGTGCCGATCCTGAGTGTCTTATGCCGCTCTGGTCAGTAGGGGCAGAAGCGCCGGTGGACTGTGTACTAGGAGTGTGCGAAGGCACAATGACCATTGGTCTTGGTGCAGGCATTGGCTGCAGGGTGATGTTGGCAGGGGCAACTTTGGTTTGATGGCCCTGGACTGACACTGTCCTGGCTGGGAGACTCAGAGCTGGGGTGGATAGAGCTGCAGCTGCCCCTGCAGCCTCCCCACCCTACCTACTTGGGGCAGCAGATGACATTGCTGCCCCAGATCCACGTGGCCTGGTAACAACAACTTGCACCGCCACACGTGGCTTAGACTTGCAGACCTGGAAGTCAGCCTGGGAGTCATCCTGTGCCGGTTCAGGTGCCACAATGGGCCGGTCCAACAAGGGCTGAGCTGGGATGGTGTCAGCTACGTTTCCCACAACCATGGGGGTGTGGGGCATGGCTGTCCCTGATTGGTCCTCCACACATGGGGATCTAGGGGCACCCTGCAAATCCTGGCCACGTCCCCTACCGCGCCCACCACACCCACCTTTTGAAGGTCGGCCACCTTCGCCTCCCTTACCGCTTGGTCGCCTCCTAACCATGGCACTGATGTTGTTGTGCGTATGGGAGTAGCAGTAAACTATTGTCCTGGGCAATTGGGGGTGAAAGGGGTAGGGTACTAGATGGAATTCGTACCCTCGTGCTCTAGCAAGGCTGTCTGTGGCCCCTGGGGGTAGATGACGGGTCACGAAATGCACAGGCACCCCGAAAACAAAAATTAACGTGCATGCAACCCCGCATAGACCACGTGCGTGGAAAAATGAACCCGCACTATGCTGTGGCACCCAGAAACACAAAAATAAGCGTACGTGTAATACACGCAGCCTACAATGACCTCTGAAGGGGTACGCGACACACGGGGCAAGCACAGTTGGTAAATACGTGCGCGACTCACTGTATACCTGGAAAAAGAACGTGAAAAAGACGCTGCGCGTTGGCAACTCCCGCGCCAAAAGAAGAATTGTACGCGGTCTGAGGAAACAGGACAAAAGAAGAAGTGAACGCTGTTTAAGGAAACAGGCCCAACAAAAAAATAGAACGCTGTCAGAGGTAACAGGGAGTACGAACTTGAAACGCTGTTAAGTAATCGCGTGTGAACTGACAAGAAGTACAAAATTCACCCACTCGCTCTCCACGAAAAGCACGTACAAGAAAATGGCATCTTACACGTACCTTTTAAACCGGCCCACACGTACAACGTCACTTACGCATGTACGTGCCTCGAACGTGCAGTTTTTGCACATGTACAATGAACATGCACCCGTGTTGAGGGAAACGCCCTTGCGCATCACGTCACAGACGTGCTTACACGTTAAGGGCCATTGGTCCAATGAATTTGCGTACATACTGTGTCTTCACATGCTGATTCATTATGCACCCGTCATGAGGGAAACACCCATGCGCATAACGTCACAGACGCGCTTACGTGCTAAGGGCCTTTCCTCGAATTACACGCTGACATGCAATTTTTTCACGTGCCAAATCACTCCGTATCAAGCTGGCCACACAACAACACACGGAAGACCACGCTCCTGCTCAGAAGGCCGAATTACTGACCCCCAGAGCCCTGCTCACACTCCCACCTGCCACCTGCTGCTGCCTGCCTGCCTGTTGCCCACGTGCCCGGTTATTTGATGCATGCAAGTCAGCCAGGGTTCCAGTTGCTGTGTCCACCCCTGCTGGAACAGAAGACTCCTGACTGGGATACCATCGCTCCACAGCCCAGCCCCAGGACCCAGTTGCCCACCCACGCCTGCCTCAGGGGTCGCCATGTCAGGGAAAACACCATCTGAGACCACTGGCGACCCCCAGCCAGAGAGGCAGAGGGCCACCAGCTTCAGTGAGAAGGAAGTTGGTGTCCTGGTGGAGCATGTCCTGGGGCATTTTGATGCCCTCTTCGGAACATCATGCGCCAACAAGGAAGGATGGGATAAGATCTGGGACGACGTAGTGGTTGCTACCCGCGACATCAAGCACGTCAAGAAGCGCTGGGAGGACTTCAGGTCCAGGACCCTCTACAAGGTCTGGCGCCTCGCAGAAGGGGGCCGGGTCAGCATGAGTGACATCCAGATGAGGGTCCTGGAATGCGTACGCCCAGATCCTTCGGAAGAAGACCCGTCTGGAGTTGAGCGGTAAGTGGCCAAGCATTGCTGTGTGAGACAGGGCATGTTGCAGTGTGCTGGTAGTCTGATACTTGCATGTATGTGTGACATAGGCCATGTATGGATGTGTGTGTGCAGGGACATCATGGTCATGCATGTGAGACCAGTAATGTGTAAACCACGTGGTTGGTGCATGTGTTACAATGCAAAATGGGGAGCTGTACGCGGAATGCACACATGAAAGCATGCCAGTCTCTGTTCTTGGACATGGAGGGGGTGTGAGGGATGGGTGCTGCTGTCATGCACATGTATGGTGCACATGTGTGTGTGTCTGAGAAGTGTGTGTGTGACTTTGAAACGCCATGGATGCATGACACATGTCCATGATGATGTGTAGATTCACTCATGCAGTGCGGTCACTGTTATATCCACTGTGTCTATCCACTGCGTCTGTGGTGTACAAGCCATGATGCATGACCCTCCGGTGATGTGTGTGCATGGGATCAGTGTGAGCCATGATGCATGTGAGTTTGAAGGCAACATTTTGGTTAATAGAGGCCCTTGTACATGGATGCTGATGTTGATTGCAGGCGCCATGCCTGTTTCTGCATGTGTGTTGCGTGCATTCACCCATGTGTTGTAGAGGGACAGGATGGAATTGACGTTTGACAGTGCCACTCATGTGTTATTGCTTCCTGTCTAGGGGAATATTGTACTGTACCCTGATGCCTGTGTTCTATGTGTCCCTCTACGCAGCGTCAAGTGAAGAAGAGGGCGGAGACGGCGCTGTGGAGCCAAGCAGCGGGGATGCCTCAACCGGGCAGCGACGCATGGCCCAGCCACCCTCCCAGGACTTGCCATCATCTGGGAGCGAGGGGGCTGGTGCCGCGTCTGCCACTACGTCTGTGGCGGAAGGGCCGGGTGAGCCCCCACAGGGGCTTGCAATGGCGGAAGACGGTGTGGAGACATCCAGGTTGGTGGTCTCCACAGAGGAGGAGGAGCTCGCTACTGAGCCGCACATGGGGCATGGTGGGGGTAGTACCACTGGTGCAAGTGGTGCAGTCCAGGGCCAGGGTCAGGAGGCAGCACAGGTCACCGCGGAGGGGCCTGTGCATGTTGCTGTCCTTGACCCTGTGACTGCACCACCATGCACCAGCAGGGATGCCCTGTCCCAGGCCCGTCTGCAGGTAGGGGAGAGTGCCATGTCATCTGCCTCTCCACTACCTGTGGACGAGGGGTTCCATGACCATATGGGCTCCATCCTGATTGGTGTCGCGTTGCGCACCCGTGACATTCGTGATGACGTGCGTTCTTCCTGGGCGGAGAACGCACGCCATCACGAACAGCAGCGTCGTGACATGGCACTGTTGGGAGGGGCCCTGGTCGGTGAGTTCCTAAATGTGAGGCGCACTCTGGCGGACCTCTCCTCCTCTGTGGAGAATATGCACCAGTCGTTCTCCCTGCCTTCTTCTGGCCCAGATTCCACCAGGGCCCCCTGTGGACCTGTCCTGACCAACACAGCCCGCTTAGTGGAGATCCCATCCCTGCCACAGTAGGGAGTCGGCGGTCCAGCAGGGGTGGACATCACAACTGGAGACCAGCTGATGGAGGATGTACAGGCATCATCGGACAGGGCACATGGACAGCTGCAGCAGCAGCAGGAGCAGGCTCTAGGTGGGAGCAATGATGGCTCGGGGCCATCCACATCAGGGGGGCAGGCATCGGCAAGAGGGCAGGTGGACCTTGGAATGGGTGTGTCTTCCGTGTGGCTGCGGTTGGGCAAGTGTATAGGTGCGGAAGAGGCACGGCTTACCATGGTCAGAGCGGAGTTCTCCATGCGTCGGGCATTGAGGCGGGCAGAGTGCCTCGAGGCGACTCGCAGGGAGTTGGAACAGGCCATGAGTGCCTCCCTGCGAGACCTCGGGGCCAGGACAGAGGTCCGCCTCCAGCAAATACACATGGAGTTCGATGATGGCCTGGCCGAAAACATCAGTGAGTGAGCCGCAGGACTTGCCTGCCGCCATTGTAAATAGTTTATAGTGTTAGGTTTCCTTTTCTTTAATTTTCTTTTGGGGCTTTTGGACTATGCCCCACAATTTTGTATATAGTTTTTTTGTTAGGTAGGTTATTAGATATGTTTCATTTATTTCGTTGGGCTCATGGACCCTTGAAAATTGGATTGTACATATTTGGACGTTGGATTTATTTGGACTTTTTTGTTTCATTTCACCATGACTCAATGGATTTACCTTTTTGCGTTTCATTTGGATTTGGTTTGGTGGACAGAGAGTTTTGGCCATTTTTCTGTTGGATTACTTGGGATTTATTTGGGATTTCATTATTTTTCAATTGGACATGCATTTCATTTCATGTTTGCCATTATTTTATGCTTTGATTTCTTTACATTTATTTTCATATTAATACATTTGGATGTTTTACTTCGATGTGTGGGATTCGCTCATTGAGTTCATGCATGCCAACATGTGGGTTTACTCAATCAATGGCAACCAGTGTGTGTGTGTGTGTGTGTGTGACGGACATGTGTTGATGTACATAGTTGACTTTTGGTTTGTGTCATGAGATAGGCATGTCACTGCTGGGTGGGTGAGTGGGTGGGGGGACATGAGTGGGGGCCTGCTGGCAGGTGCCCCTCACTGCTGGGGTGTGGGGGTGCAGGGGGACATGAGTGGGGGCCTGCTGGCAGGTGCCCCTCACTGCTGGGGAATGGGGGTGCAGGGGGACATGAGTGGGACATGAGTGGTGGCCTGCTGGCAGGTGCCCCTCACTGCTGGGGGGTGGGGGTGCAGGGGGACATGAGTGGGACATGAGTGGGGGCCTACTGGCAGGTACCCCTCACTGCTAGGGGGTGGGGGTGCTGGGGGACATCAGTTGGTGATCATATTGCAACGTGACATGTGGCTTGGCTGGCGGGCATGCCCATGGTGGATGGGCTGCCTGCGGGACATGACCAGGGGTGCAGGGTAGTCCCCTGTAGTGTGGGCTGCCTGCAGGGGCTGTGGAGGGGGTAGAGGGGACACCTGGGAGGACCCACACTGCCAATTCACATGTGGGACATCCCCACGCACCCCACTGGATACACGTACCCCGCTCTGACAGCGAAATCGCATGTGAAACTTCACGCGCACCCCCGAAATACACGTACCCCGCTCTCACAGCGAAACCGCGTGTGTAACTTCACGCGCACCCCTGAAATACACGTATGCCACTCTGACAGCAAAATCACGTGTGAAACTTCACGCGCACCCCAGAAATACACGTACCCTGCTCGCACAGGGCCAATCACATGTGAAACTCCCTGCGAACCCCAGTCATACACGTAACCCGCTCGCACAGGGCCAATCGCGTGTGACACTTCCCGCAAACCCCAGTAATACATGTAACCCGCTCGCAAAGGGCCAATCGCGTGTGAAACTTCCCGCGAACCCCAGTGATACAAGTACCCCGCTCGCACAGGGCCAATCGCGTGTGAAACTTCCCGCGAACCCCAGTTATACACGTACCCCGCTCCCACAGGGCCAATCGCGTGTGAAACTTCCCGCAAACCCCAGTAATACACGTAACCCGCTCGCACAGGGCAAATCGCATGTGAAACTCACCGCGAACCCCAGTAATGCACGTACCCCGTTCGCACAGGGCCAATCTCGTGTGAAAATCCCCGCGCCGGGGTCTACATGTATTCGGAGGGGTGCGCGGGGAGTTTTACAGGCGTTTTCGTGGTTGGGGGCCTGTGCGCCATGTACGGGATTTGTGCGCTGTGCATGGCGCACGGGGAGGGGTTGGGGTTGTAACTGGCGCTGCTGCAGGGTTGCTGCACCACTCTGCGCCACGGCTGGTTTTGGATGTTGAAATCCATGAATACACTGTGCGCGGAAATGGATTTTAGCGCACGCGGCTGGCGCAGGCTGTCGCATGTGCACACTGTGCGCCAGCCGCGTGTGCCACTTGTGCGCTGGATTCTATGAATTACCCCATATATGTGTATGTGCTGATATATTTTTTCTACAAGATTCTGGCAGATTAAAATTAAGGTATGTTTGTTCAAATGGCTCCAAGCAGTGGAGTACCAAGCGGGGGGTCAGAGGGGGCAGCTGCCCCGGTGGATCTTTTAAGAACTAGACCTGGACGTTTGTCATTGGGACACCTCTCCCGTTCGGCATATCAAAGAGGTTGCCCAACGGCAAAGGTGTCGCTGGCAGGACAATGGGCCTCATTACGAGGTAGGAGGTAGCCATGGTGCTATTAGCACCATGGCTACCCCCTTACCGTATTGCGGGTCTGGGTACCCGAAATAGGGACTTACCAGGTCATTCCAACCTTGGAGGACCCGGTAAATCCCCATTCCGGGTACCATTCCCCATTCCCATTCGAGCCCCCATAGGGCTCAATGGGAATGGGGATGGAGCTAATAACGGTATCGCAATTTGTGGTACCATTATTAGCTCTGAAGTCCCTTAACGGGTCCCTTCCATAACGCCTGGTAAAACCAGGCGTTAAGGAAGGGACCCGCTAAGGGACCTCGAAATAGGGTGGTAAGGGATTACCGGCAACAGTGTCCTTACCGATGCCGGTAATCCCTTACCACCTACCTCGTAATGAGGCCCAATGTGTGCTGAGCAATTCCTGTGCAACACGCTCATTGTCCTGGCAGCAAGACACCTTACCCGTTCCAAATGGTAGTGGTGTCCTGCTGCCAGGACAATGTCCCAAAGAGCTCAGGGCAGCAGAGGGTCCTCACAATGCTCTGTATCAAAAGAGCTTTACAATGTGAGCAATTAGGCACTGATGGGAGGGAAGGGGTTACTATTACTATGGGCCTCATTACACGGTAGGCGGTAAGTAACGGTCCTTACCGCCATGGCACTAATAACGTGTCTGTGTAGCAAGCAGCCTGCTAATTGCATGGCATTACGAGTACCCGAGCACGAGCTTTGCGCCATGCCGGTAAGGACATTACCGCCATGCCTTAAAAGGCCCCCAAATGCCCCTTAGCGGCACCAAGGAAAGCGCTGATAGCACTTCCGCCATACATGAATCTGGCATTAGCGGCAACCGCTAGAAGCGGCCACCACTAAAAGCGGTGACCGCTAATAGCGGTGACCGTAAATAAGCGGAACCGGAAGTAGGGTCATCTCACAGGAACGGGAAAGAGCACGGCAGCCATCTTCAAAAACACAATCCATTGCCATCCTCTGCCCCCAGGAGCTGCAACAAGACTACAGCTGGCCAAACATATCCCTACAGCACCGGAGAATGCCCAAGGCCGTAAAAAAAGGTGCAGCGCTGCAGCACAAGGAATGCTTCTCCAATGAGGAGCTGACAATGTTAGCACACACACTTGCTGCTAACGTTGAGGTCCACCCCTGCACTGTAAAGGACGTACGCAAGCGGTGGGACGATCTACGCCTCTGTGTATGGATTATACTAGCAGCCAACAGGAGCCTGGCCATGGGTACAAGAGGCGGAGGAGGATCCCCAATCAAGCTGCAAGAGTGGGAGGAGACATGTGCCAGCACCATTGCCGTCGAATCCATTGAGGGAGTGGGTGAAATGGAGCGCGGTGTGCCGTCATCATCAGATGAAGGTTAGTGATCACACAAAACACTGCAATGCAAAGCATGAGGTACTGCCCCAATTGTGACCTGGAAATTAGTTTGGATGGGGCCATCACACATACATGTACACAACCCTGCCCATATGTTGTGCACATCCCCACACAACCACATGCATGCAGCACCTCAGACACATGTCACCCAGACTCATGCCTGTATGACCCACCCATCTGGCTAACATCCTGTATGGCCAACCTTGAAGTCCTAATGCATAGAACTGCAGTAACAACATCTGCATGATGCATGTTGACCCATCACTGATGATATCCCTCTCTTTGTCCCCCACAGGCTCACAATCTGACAGTGAGGAGCAGGACTCTGCAATGCAGGCCCCACCACCAAAGAAACAGTCCAAGGGCATGGAAGTAGGCACCAGGCCCAGCACATCGAGGGGCACTAGGAAATCTGCACTCCTGCAGAGGGCCAATGCCACACATCCACCCACGTCACCAAGGCATGAAAGGCCATCAGACAATGTCTAGCACCCACTCCAGCCATTCCCACCATGCAGGATCCACTTGCGGAAGGATCACTGTCTGCCGCAAACAGCTCCATTGGCGAGGCAGCTGCCACGGCACCCATGTCAGATGTGGAGGAAATTTGCATTTCACCCACGGAACACCACACACCCAGCCCGCAGCAGTCAGCCCAACAGAGCCCACGCCCCACATCAAGTGCCAGCAGCCATGAGCTGTCTGGTGGTGAGTTTGTGGCAGGGAGCAGGAGTCCCATGTTGACTTCACCTGATGGCATACACATGCCACAAAATGCGTCAGGTACCAACAAACGCAGGCACCGAGGCCATGACATGAGCATCATACGACAGCACCAGGAAGACCTAACTGCACTGGTAGGTCAGCATGTGGGTGAGGGTGCCCTGGCGAGGGAGGAGTGCAGGGAACATGCCAAGGGCAGAAAACAAGCCATTGAAGCCAGCACCAACCGCATTTGCGAAGAATATCAGCTGTGAGGCAGGTCCTCACACGCATCGCAGATGCTGTGGAGAGGCAGAACCCCACCCAGGGACCGGACCAGCCGAGCACCTCCTCCTCTGCCAGCTCAAGGCAGACCAGCCCCCTGCGCAGGTCCATGCGGGCTATGCGGCGCACAAACCTGCAACCACCCAACTCTGGCAGAGGAGGTGGGAAGTAGGGCCAGCCTGATGTTGGTGACTCGTGTACACTAATGCTGCACTGATGTGCAAGCAATATCTGGGGGAGTTGTGGAGGGAGGGGGGAAAGGGTGTTTGGGGGAGTTGTGGGGGGAGAGGGGAAAGGGTGTTTGGGGGAGTTGTGGGGGGTGGGGGGAAAGGGTGTCTGGGGGAGTTGTGGGGGGAGGAGGGAAAGGGTGTCTGGGGGAGTTGTGGGTGGAGGGGGGAAAGGGTGTTTGGGGGAGTTGTGGGGGGGAGGGGGAAAGGGTGTCTGGGGGAGTTGTAGGGGGAGGGGGAAAGGGTGTTTGTGGTGGAGGGTCCATGCACTTCATAATCTTACAAAACTTAATACACACGTGTGTCATGACAAATCACATGAGTGGACATTTTTCATTGTGTATGTGTGCTTTATTGACGGACAGTGCACAGTGTTCATTTCCCCAAAACACACAGTGCCCTGATACTGTAAGAAGATTCAATTCAACACTACAGCTAAGTCAATGCCTAGTCTGGGATACTGAATGGAAACCCTTATTGATATATCTTTATGTCCAGTTCATGAGTTGTGGATGACTACCCCTATATAACACCCCTCTCTTAGAATCACCCTGACCCCACTGAGCCAAGAAGTAGTTCTGTTTTGCAAGTTTAAAAGGTTTATTTGAAAAAAAATAACAGTATATATATATATATCACACTTTTATAATGAATTCATAATTAATATCACACTTAAAACATGAGCAGTGATCAACAGTGAATAATGTCCTACTAGTAAACTGATTTGGTTACCCAGGAGTAGTTTAAGAATAAGGTAGCACACTTGTGAATAGGAACAGAAGAATAAGGTGGTAGATAATGCTTTATATAAATTCTGATGGATGCAATGTTGAATGAAAATGCAGTACAGAAAATACTCAATATGATTTCAACAAAACAATGTAATCACTTTTCTCTGGCAATCCACCCCCCCTTATGCAATGTAAGGAAATGAAGAGTAGCACACAGTTCTCAGACATGCAATCAAATGTAATTCAGTTCACCCCAGCAAGCTTAGACTACGGATGTGCTGGCAATGAAGTGAGGAATATGCTGAAATGGTTTTAATTCCCTTTAGGAGGTTCAGGGTGAGTGAAAGATACTTGGGATGAGCTCAGGCTCCCTTTAACAATGCTCTAGGAGTAACTAGCAGGTTAAACGAATTTTTGGCAAAGGAAAGCAAGGAAGCTGCTGTTTTCACACTTGGCTGGATTATTAACCAAATCGCGAATCGCGGCAAAAATCGCAAATGCATGAATCACGATTACGGCAAAAGTATAAAGATTCTAAGCTTTCAGAGGAAAGTTAAACCAAGTTTCTAGCCCAAACGGTTCCAAAGATATGAACGATTTTGTAAAGGTCGTTTTTCGAATTTAAAGTAACTCAAATTGACAGGTGACAGCTTTTAAAAATGAGAGGTGACAGCTATGCGGCGGCAGAATTGACATATGACAGTTAGGAGGCAGTTCTACTTAGATTAAATAGATTGAATTATATCACTGGAAACTAAGAGATTTGGTTTCACACCGTCCTAGCTGTACTCACAATGTATTTGGAAGGTCTAGGTCTCACGGATCGGGTCAAGATGGCTTCGGTTCTGGTTTTGCCCCGGACGGTCTCTGCGCACAGCGTCTGGTCTCTGCTCTGCTGGTCTGGTCTGACACTGCTCCTGGCCCGGCTCCTGGATCTCTGGGTACAGCGTCTGTGCACAGCTCCTGGATCTTTCTGCACAGCTTTCTCTGGACACAGCGCTGATCTGCACGGCTCCTGGATGCTGCTACCGCTGTTAGGTTTGCTGGATGCTGAGGCCTGCTGAGAAGAGTTCTCAGTTTGGGGGTTTAGGCCCTTGCTTTGAGTTCTGAATCAAGTTCTTTGGAGTTTTAAAGTCTAAGTGTTGGATCTGGTATCTTCTGGATGTTGTGTGGTCCGGCAGAGCGCGTTGCAGCAACTGGATTTGAATCTCTCTACCTGTCCCAGCAGTCTCTTTTTATGTGTTTTGAAAATGGGTGTGTGCCTGGGACTAGCAAAGCCTACCCCTGTCTACTTGTCATTGGCCCAATTCTCCCCTCTCCCATGATTGGGGGAAGGAAATGTGAGTCAGAGTGATGCTGTAGGTTTTATGGGTCAGAGGATCCTCCCCTGGTCTGTTTGCCCACAAATCTATATTTGATTCAAATACATATTGCACAGATACACAGTTGTTTAAAATTACATGCACCCATCACATATCACATGAGGTATACTCTGTTCAAACAATGCTCTTCATGGGGGCTTGCATTCAGAAATGGCAACATTTTGCACTTTTTAACTGGTTTTGCAATATCGGACATTTGCCCAAATTTACACACATGTGCGCAAGGAGTGTGGACATTAATTGATGAAGTGTCAGATTTTTAACATGCAGACATTTGGAGTGAAACCCTATTTTTCGCTAGCAACCCCCCAGATCATACCACCAGGTCCTAAAACCTCTTAAAATGTGGGCAGAAAAATCACAAGAATTATGGTATCATTTAGATAATTTTGACAAGTCCGCACCATGAGTTATCCATCTTTCTTAAAATCATATTCTGGCCAACAGGGGTGTGTCTTCCCAGGTCACATGGTGGAGAAACCAGTCTATCCACTTTCTTTAAGGTCAGCCTGTCCTCAGAGGGGCTGCCCCTCCCCGTTTCTGCCAAGAGGAAGCCACTTTACGACCTCCCCTATAAACCATCTGCCTGAGTCAAGGAAGGGCTTTGTTCAAAAGGAAGCCATTTACGACCACCCTAATAAACCATCTGCCTGGGCCCAGGACAGGCCTTTGTTCAACTCCCTGTAGCTGCTCCACCCCTAATCTAATCAGAGAGGTGACAACTCCTTTTGGCAAGGGGAAGAGTGGCTGAGCAGGTTTTAACTCCTGTGGGGGTAGATGTCAGGCAGAATTCAGTTTCATTAAGCCAGGTTTCAGATAAAATGTCACTTTTTGTCCCCCAGTTTAAATCACTTACGATTTTTACATACACATGAAATAATTACTTCCTTCAAGTCATTTCAGAGTATAGTTTTACATTGTATCCACCTCTTAGCAAGTCTTTCCTTGGTCTGGTTTTGTTTCATTTGTTGAGTTTTACACAAAAGTCTGGTGGTTTTAAAACGCCGGCTTTCTGATGGTGGTGAGTACTGGTAATGCAACCATTTTTGGGATTTAAGAAAATGAATTCCCCACAGTTCTAGGTTGCTTTTGGCAATCAGCATTGCCATTCCCAATAGTTTCAGGCTACTGTGTGGGTAGCCCAATGGTGGTTTTAGGCCGTGCCCTCCTGTGCTCACAACCTAGGCAAAAATGGGTGGCAGCCTATTCTTCATGCATTTCCCTGTGCATTTTCTGGGAAGTTCTGGCCATCATGATGTTTTCCATGCCAGTACTGCACAGTTTTCCTATTCTGGCGTACATGTGGGCTTTTTGGCCATCTTGGATTTTCTAAGCCCACAGCACCAAATGTTGCAGCATGATAGCTCAAACGTGGGTCAGGACACCCAACAAAGCCCCCCCCACGCGACTGCACTTTGAATTTGAGTCGATGGGGAGTCGAGTGCACAGAAAGTTTTGACCCACGTTTGGTATGTCCGCATAATCTTCTTCCAATTCTGCAATGGCACAGTTCAGCATCTTTTCCTCCCTCCAGTTGATCAATCAGTTCTCCTTGCTGGTCCTGATGGGAGGATTTGGCGGTACCCCAAGTCCCTCGGGTCTCGGCTCCCGGTCTCCGGATCGTCCTCCTTGGCCAGTCTCCAGGTTTTCTTTCTCCTAGGACGACAAAGGAAGAGCGGCAATACCTATTCATGGACATTTCTCCCCCACCATTGATATAGTGGGGTGGCATATATATTTTAGAACTCAACAGATATGAACAATCACATTTTTTTAAATTAAGCGATAGGAACACATAAACTTGAGAAACACAGAATTTGATAGGCTATATGTAGGATATTTTAGGGTTGGAATTGAATTACTCTGGAGCGGTACCCTCTGGGATTACAGAGGACTCCTCCAGTTGCTGCAAAGTGTGCCTGGGATGGCAACACTTCAACTGGTTTATGTGGACCCACTTGTCTTTCCCCTCTGCCAAACCGCCTTTGGGGATGCAGATCTTGTAGGCCACAGGGGAGATCTTGTCTATAATCTCAAAGGCTCCCTTCCATGTAGGCAAGAATTTTCGCTGTTTGGCCTGGTTCCTTTGGAAGTTGTATACATAGATCCGATCCCCCACCTGATATTCCTTCCTGGAAGTTTTCAGGTCATAGTGGGTCTTCATACTCTCGGCTGATCTTTCTAGATTCCGCTGAGCATAGGCAAAAGCATGTTGAAGGTGTTTTCTTAAATGCTCCACAGTTGTGGAGGCATTTATCAACGTTTGCTCTTGGGTTCTGTAGAGCAAATGCTGGGGAAGCACCATCTTGCGTCCAGTCATCAACTCAAATGGTGACATTTTGGTTGCAGATGAAGGGGTAGATCTGATGGCCATTAGGACCAGAGGTAATCGGATATCCCAACTTGGCCCAGAATCTGCCACAAGCTTCTTTAATATGCTCACAATGGTTCGGTTATATCTCTCTACTGCCCCAGAAGAAGCTGACCGGTAAGCAATATGTAACTTCCTCTTAACCCCCAGTATCTCCCACATCTTTGTCATTACTTCACTGGTGAAGTGGCTACCCCTGTCTGACTCAATCCTTTGAGGTAGACCAAAACTGGAAAATATGTGGTTAATCATCAGGGCAGCTGCAGTTTCTGCCTTGCAGTTTGGGGCTGGGAGACATTCCACCCACTTGGTAAACAAGCATGTAATGGTCAACATGTACTTGTTTCCTCTGGACGAGCGGATTACAGGGCCTACAAAGTCGATTTGCAAATCTGACCATGGCAGTGCCATCCCCCTCTTTTGGAAAGGCGCACGGTGCGTGAGGGATGATGGCTGAAATTGTGCACACACAAGACACCCCTTCAAGTATTGGTCGAGGTCCTGCCCCATGTGTGGCCAGTATGCAACCTCTCTTAAGAGTTCCAATGTTGTGTGAAACCCCCTATGACCGGCGGTGGCCGCATCATGGGCGTGACTTAACAGCAGGCTTCAGAATGAGGTAGGAACCACCCACTGATCGTGGCCAGCTTTGGATTTCCTTACCAGCAAACCGTCTTGGATTCGGAACATTTTTGGACATTTCATCAACACTCTTAGGTCCTCTTTCCCAATGTAATCGGTATCCGTCAGGGGAAAGTTCTCAGGGTCCTCAAGGTGTTGGTAAAACTTACCAATAATTGGATCCCCCTTCTGAGCTGTAATTAAATCAGCATCAGGGGTCTCCTTACTCCATTGGGCAGTTGAAAGATCATTGTGAGCATTTGTCTGGGACCTAGTGATAGCAGTGACCTGGATTTCCCCCAACAGGGACTCTATTTCGATTAGATCCCCTTGGATGGCCCCGGTTTTGGCCAGCTGATCAGCTAAGTCATTTCCAGTTTTGTCTGGTCCCTCTACTTTGGAATGACCCTTGATCTTTTTCCAGTAAATGGTCATCCCATTCGATGTGACCAGATCATCAATGTTTTGGATTAACTTCCCATGTTTCAGGGGTTTGTTATTAGCGCATAACATGCCTCTGGTTTCCCAGTTGACCAGGTGCTCCACGAACCCGTTCCGTACATAATCCGAATCTGTGATTATGACCAGTTTGTGGAGTTGATGCTGGACAGCAGTGAGGATGGCCTGATGTACAGCCATCAATTCTGCCACCTGACTACTTTGGGGACCAATTTTGTATCCAGCGGAGGGTTCTGGAAACTCCTTCACCCATGCATTCCCTACGCCAGCCACCAGTTCTTTCTCCCCGTCGTTGTCAACATGGTAAGAGCATCCATCCACATAAACAGTGGGCATTCCCTCACACTTGTCCTCTTCAAGGACTTTGTGTGGGGAATTAAGGTATGCCTCCGTGTTGTCCTTGATTTTTAGACTTTCGTCCTCGATACAGTTTTCTCTGGCACAATCATGCAAGTCAGCCAGACCTTGCGCGAGGGGACTCTTCTTGTTTTGGCCATATCTGACCTCCACAGGAAAGCCTTGCATTGACAGAATCTAGGAAGTAATTCGGGAATTACTCACATTTCCGGCCCGGATTCTGTCACTTTGGAGATATTGCAGAGGCTGGTGTGGAGTCTCCACTATGATGTGTTCCCCATGGATAAACGGGCAGTAATTCTTCAATGCCCACACCGTTGCCAGGACTGCCTTCTCACAATCGTTGAATTTTTCCTCCACAGAGGATAAAGTTTTGCTCGCATAGGAGATTACTTTATTGACCTTGTCATGCTTTTGGTATAATACTGCCGTCAAGCATGTATTAGAGAAACCCGTCTCCAGGAAGAACTCCTTGTTTCTGACAGGGTAAGCTAGGTAAGGCGCTTGTGAGAGGCTTCTTTTGAGTTGTCTTACCACCTCGGCTTGTTCTGGACCCCATTCCCACTTGACCCCCCCTTCAGGAGATGAATCAGGGGTCTGGTGATCTCTGCGTAGCCCTCAATGAACTTTCTGCTGTAATTAGTCAGTCCAAAGAGGCTCCTTAGTTGCCGCACAGTTGTGGGGTCTTTCAGTTTCTGAAGTGCTTCCACTTTCTTTTCCTGGGGACAGAGACCCTGAGGAGTAATCTCATGCCCCAAGAAATTAACACGGGTTCTACACCACTGTGCTTTCTGAAAGGAAAGTTTTGCTCCGGCGGCCCTCAACTGGGTCAGAACATAACGGATCTCTGCTATGTGTTCCTCCACAGATGAACTTTTGATGAGGACATCATCTACATAAGCCAGGTTACCCCTTGCACCCAGGTCGGGCATGGCCTTGTGTAGGAAAATGTTGAATTCATTGCCGGAGTTGAGGTATCCGAAGGGAGTCCGGGTCCATGTGTACTGCTGGCCCCCAAAGGTAAAAGCCAGCTTGTATTGATCCTCCCTACTGACAGGCACAGTCCAGTATCCATTGGTCAGGTGTATTGCATTGAATATTTGTGACCCCTGGATCTGGGCCAGCCCTTTGTCAATGTAGGGCAGAGGCCATCGGGAAGTATGGACCCGTTTGTTGAGCTCCCTAAGGTCGGCGCAGAGTCTCCACTGGCCGTTTGGCTTCAATATTCACAGCACCGGATTATTGAAAGTGCTGTGGACTGGACGGATTATTCCCCGGGACTCAAGGTTCTCAATTATTTCAGTAAGGGACTCCATGGATGCGAGAGGCAAACGATATTGCTTCACAAACACTGGAGTCATTCCAGGATCCGTGGGAATTGTTGTGGTGTGGATGTCGGTGCGACCACAGTCATATGAGTCTACCGCAAAGAGATCTTGGAAATCCAAGAAAACTTGTTTCAACTTTTGCTTCTGTTCCAGAGTCACACGGGCATCAGCTAGGTTGACTCTCTCTTCCACCATCTGCCTGAAGCCTGGAAAGACTTCTGGTTTGGCTATCTCAGCGGCCTCCTCCAGCTGGGTGGAGAAGTCCCTGGTCAGAGTGCTGATTTGGACTGGAGGCCTCAGGTGGGAAAGGCAACCCTCATGGACCTGGAAAATCATCTCATCCCTCCTGAAGACACAAGTCACATCTTCCTTACCATAAGGGCAAGAAGTGTACACCAGGAAGTTCCCCCCATGCCGGGTGAAAATCCTGTCTGTTGTGTTGTCATCACTGTCACTGTCAAAACAGTCCTTGGCGATTGGTCCTAACAGTTCATTTCGTAGATCAATGGAAAAATGTCGGTCATCAACCGCCATTCCAATAATGGTGCCTGCGGCTAAAGTAATACTCTTTAAGTCGCTGTTATCCACCTCTATTGGAATGGTGTCATGTTCTATGTTGACTAATGGTGTTGGGTTTACCCCTAACCCTTGCTGTTGGAGAGAAGCATTTAGGTGAATATAAGCATCAGGGTTTTGCAATTTTTGTCCTCTTTTAACTTTCACTTCCAGGGAGAATTGTCGGGTCCTTTCTGGGATGGTGACTTCCTCTTTGATCTGAATTTCAACTGCATAAGGTAGCAATTGAGCTGACCTAAATGCTTTTTCTGGATCATCAAAGCCCATGGGATTATCCGCTAATCGGGACCAAGCTTTGAATTTTATTAGGTCCAAACTAATGACAAAGCGATTGAGAATGTCACTGCCTAAGTAAAAAGCGGCAGTGACGTCTCGCATGCCCCACCAATTGTGGACTATGCTCTTGTTGCCAATGGAGATTTTGAGCATACACCTGCTTGGCAAGAGATGTTTGGAATTGGGTGCTTCCAGGTCCATTTCCCATTTGTCTATCAGTTTGAATGTGGGAATGGCTGGATCTTTTGGGAGTTGGCGGAACATGGCTTCGCTGATGAAGCTCTTACCGTTGTTCACACACACTCGAGCGAGAACAGAGTCCTTCCCAACATTTAACTGAACAGGGATGAACAACTGCTCTCCAATTTGCTGAATATCAGCCAGGCTCTGAGCTGATTTCACATCTTTCTGGACTATAGGAGTGGGAGTTTCTGATTTTGGATTAGTAAAGAATTTCAGGGTGTTTCCTTCCAGTGTGGAATACCACCTTAAACTGGAAGGAAGGTTGATTTTCAGAAATAGAGAGGACCCCCCATCACCAGTCTGTTGTCCTACTGCTATTACTGTCACGTCTGGAGTTTGGTTGTTCCGGAAGTGAAATTCTACTTGGTCAGTTTTTTGTTCAACCATGTGGCAGGTGCCGTTTAAACTAACATGGTTGACACTCTGTTTTAATTTTATTGGTCGGCTAGTCTGGGTCCAGAGGACCTTGTTTACACAATCTATTAGGGGTGACAACCTTCTCAGGAGGTCATTCCCTAGTAAACAAGGGGTGCCCTCTGGAGTCACTACTATGACCGGGTGTTTCACCTTGTGTCGCCCAATTTTGATGTCCAAATCTGCAGTCCCCTCGACAGGAATTTCCTTCCTGTCAAAGTTCTGCAGTTGTCCAGGAAGAGAGGTTAGAGGAATACGGTAATTCTCCCCCCTTCCTGCATTTAGTTCATCAAAGGCCCTTTTGGACAGAAGGGTAGCTTGGGATCCAGTGTCCACCAGTGCCAACATTGTACCCTGCCCCTGTACTTGTACCGGGGCATGGTATCTTCCCTCCTTCTCCTCATGGGGGCACAGATAATGCACATTTTTGGACAACTGGTGGGCTAACTTTCTGGTTTTGGACATTGCTAGAGAAGAGATTTGGGCAGAATTCTGTGGAGAGTCTTGGGAATCTGAAAGAAAAAGTTGGCAACTGGAGATCAGAGCCATTGTGGGTTCCCCTGGTTCCGGTTCTGGGCCGCCCCCCCTTTTTGGAGGCAGTCACCAGGATGGGTTTGAACCAGGGGATTTCGGTATTGTGGGTTCTGGGATGAGATGATGGGCGGCGGTAGCTCAGTCTCCATATCTCCCCAGTCTGAATTGGCATCCCTTGGGACCCATTTTTCCTTGGGAGGAGTTCCCCCATCTCTAAAGGAGAAGATCCTTTCCCCAGGATCCTCTGAGGATCCCTCTCCCTCAAATTGGAAGATCTGTACCTCCTCCACAAAGTGGGTCTGTTTGGGTCCTTTGTTTCTCCTACCCCCCCTCTGCTCCTTGGGAGGCAGGCTTTCAGGGGTAGGAGATTTTGTTTCCGGTTCCTGGTTTTCCAGGGGCTGTTTACAAGTTGGGAAGGAAGCTTCCTCCAAGGCTTTACACCCCCCTTCCCCTTGTGCCTCCTCCCTGGGAACCGGTGTGTTATCGGGGTGCTGCCCCCGTCATTGTTCTGGAGCACCAGGTCCAGAGTTTGGGGCATTCGGCGGTGGCATGCTCATCTGAGGGTTCTGTTGAGCCCTCAGTATGTGACCCAGATCTCGTACCATATTTTGGACCTGGTGCTCAAGTTGTGAAACCCGCTCAGGCTGATACGGGGCTCTATTTTCTCCCCTGGGCTGATCCCGGGAAGGGTAGCTATCCCTTCTCTGGTAGTACCCCTGGTTGGGAAGATTTTGGTACCCCTCCACCCTTGGCCTCCCCTCTCCCGGATTAGGTTGTCTGGGCTCAGGGAATTGGGGAAAGAAGGATGGATGATTTTGGGGCTGGAAATTGGGTGGTTACCTGGGGAAAAAGTTCTGCCCAGGATTTGGAGAATTTCTGCCCTCCTGTGGGAAGTTGGGAGGGAAGTTCCCTGGGTTAGGTGCTTGGCCGGATCCCCCCCCTTGGGCTGGAGGAGTCCACACATAACCCAGGATTGGTCGGTTTCCCTTATAGCGGGGACTTACATAGTCAGGGCAGCGGGGGACCCCATTTGTGGGACTACCTCCTCGACTCCCTGTCTGTAACTGGCCCGAGGGCCTTCTGGACTGTGAATTATTTGGTGCAGACAGGTTTTTAGGCCCCCCCATCTCCAAATCTAAAACGGGGCAACCTTTACCTCTGCCACCTTGGCAGCAGCAGGGGTGCTGTTGGTTTTGGGGTTTTTCGGCGCGTTATTTTTATTTTCGAAAGGCTTCTGCACCTCATAGATCCGGGTAGCCTGTTCAATGACCCAGTCTAAAGATCTTTTCTCATGAAAATCTCTCACGAGCTGGGTCATTATATATTTAGGGAGAGCATGGAAAAATGTATTGTCAAACTCTTTGCTGTCTGTGCGCACCCTTTTGGTGGTCTGCGCAAAAGCACGCTTTAATTCTTGCACAAACTCTTGTGGGGCCTGATCCTCCCCACATTGCAAATTGTAGGCTGCCTTGCAAGCCTCTTGAGGATTTCTGTGAACAGAAAAATGTTTCAAGATGGCCACCTTATAGGTGGACCATCTTAAATGATTTTGGTCCTCCAGCCCCGCAAAGAAACTGGAGTATTCTAGGGAGAATGTCCATTTGACGTACTGGATGCAGCTACTGCTGTCCTTCAAATGGAAAGTCTCCATCATTTGCTCATAGAGCTCCAAGTGTTCCCAGACGGAATATTTGGCGTTCTTATGATAAGGCATGATGACACTCCTTATTGTCTTTATTTGCTTCAATGGGTCCTTAAGCAAGGCCCTTTTTGCCTTATTGGCCTTTTTGGTTCGGGTAACCCTGGTCCATTCATCCTCTGACTCCGAAGCACTGCTCCCAGAGGTGCCCGTCTGATCTTCCAGGTTTTCCCGGATTCTGCGAGCCTGGGAATGGCTGGCAGAATGTGGGGACCTGGTCTCCTGTGTCCTGCGCCGTTCAGAGGAGTCTTCAGATTCCTCCTTGCTGCCAGGATTTGATGGGTACCCCCCCCCCCCACTGACCTAACTGGGCAGAAGTTTTCAGGATGCCCTTAATGGGCCTACTCTCCTGGGGTTCCCCACTAAATTGCACTGTGCTTGGGTGCCCATACCCGGATGCCTGCCCTCCATTCCTGGGAGGTACTGGCCTATGAGCCCCATACTTCTGGTTGGATAGTAATCTGCCAACCCCGTGGCCCTGGGCTCATGTGCGCAAGGGGACATGGGGGTGGCAGAGTCCAGGGACTGAGAGATATGAAGGCCTCTGGTACTAGGGTTCCTGAGGTTATGCTCAGGAGTCTCCCTCTCCCAGCGAACCTGGTCTCTATCCGCCCCTACTCCCTGTTGCAATGCAAGAGCCTGTTCTTTCAGTTCCTCAGTTAAGGCCTTACTCGACTCTATCAGTCTCTCCTGCATCGCTACCTGTTGCTGGAGCCTATCATTGTGCTGACAGAGAGCCTAATTTTCTCTGTGTGCCTCCTGATTGGTCCTGGAGTACTGGGCCAGTCTTTGCTGCAGGAGGGTTACCTCCTGAGTCCCTTCCCTACTGGCCTGCTCCTTTCTTGCCAGAGCCTCCTCCACCCTCCTGGTGTGCTCTAACAAGTTCTGGTGTTCTTTTTGGAGGTCACCCAGTCCCTGGAGGGCCAGGTGATTTTCTTCCATTTTCCTTTTTAAGTGGCAGACTTCCTGGCCTAAGGTATCCCTTTCCTGACTAAGAGCCTGCATCTCTGCCGCCAGGTCGTCCCTTTGCCTTTGCAGGGCACCAGCTTTCTGGCGCTCTTCATCAAACTCTGCCTGGGTATCCAGGTCTTTCAGAATCAATTTATTGCTTTCTGCCTTCTCCCTATCTAGGTGGCTTTGCAGGGTGACTACCTGCTCAGCACATGCCCTATTGAAGTCTAACTGTTGCTCCAGCTTTTTCTGGCTCTGCAGTAGGGAGTCCAAACCTTCTTGGTACTCCTTCTGCAAGGCCAGAAATCTGGTATCCTGGTCAGCCTTTTCCTGTTGCAGCACATCCATGTCCTCCTTTATTTTAGTGATGTACCGTCTGCTGTCATTTTCTGACTCCTGGCTCCTGAGCAGCCTCCGATCAGAAGAGTCCAGATCAGATTGGGCCTTCTCTAACGCCATCTGTTGCCTATTTGCCAGATCTTGGCTTTCAGTACATTTATCCTGCATGTCTCCCATATATAGGTACAGGTATGCCGCTATCCTTGCAATCCTATTGTGTTCATCTTTGGCTTTAGGAGCCATATATAGTTCACTCAGGGCCACATGTAATGGACCCTGATCTCTCCATATGTCTGACCCTGTTTCAGTGACCTGTTGCGCGATGGCCTGCAACCAGACCATTTGGTCCTGGTGAGTCCACTCACCTCTCACAAATAGCTTATGTAAGAGGTGCTCCCTCGCTATTTTCATGTCTACCAAGGTCGTCATTTTAGAGATTGATCTCTGTCCTGACTTACAGAAATTAGTATTTTATTTTTGCAAAACAGACCTTTTCCTTAGAGTGCCCATTTGAAGAGTGCTTTACAGCGTAAAACAGCGTGGTGATCCGACCGGATGTATGTATCCCGTCAGTTAGCACACTGTATTAAGCTGCGCAAGTGATAGATCTAACCCAGACGTCCGGCTCGAGCCTCCACTTTGTAAGAAGATTCAATTCAACACTACAGCTAAGTCAATGCCTAGTCTGGGATACTGAATGGAAACCTTTATTGATATATCTTTATGTCCAGTTCATGAGTTCTGGATGACTACCCCTATATAACACCCCTCTCTTAGAATCCCCCTGACCCCACTGAGCCAAGAGGTAGTTCTGTTTTGCAAGTTTAAAAGGTTTATTTGAAAAAAAACAGTATATATATATATATATATCACACTTTTATATTGAATTAATAATTAATATCACACTTAAAACATGAGCAGTGATCAACAGTGAATAATGTCCTACTAGTAAACTGATTTGGTTACCCAGGAGTAGTATAAGGATGAGGTAGCACACTTGTGAATAGGAACAGAAGAATAAGGTGGTAGAGAATGCTTTATATAAGTTCAGATGGATGCAATGTTGAATGAAAATGCAGTACAGAAAATACTCAATATGATTTCAACAAAACAATGTAATCACTTTTCTCTGGCAATCCACTCCCCCCCTTATGCAATGTAAGGAAATGAAGAGTAGCACACAGTTCTCAGACATGCAATCAAATGTAATTCAGTTCACCCCAGCAAGCTTAGACTACGGATAGAAGTTGAAACACAGGCCCAAAATGCTTTTATATGTGCTGGCAATGAAGTGAGGAATATGCTGAAATGGTTTTAATTCCCTTTAGGAGGTTCAGGGTGAGTGAAAGATACTTGGGATGAGCTCAGGCTCCCTTTAGCAATGCTCTAGGAGTAACCAGCAGGTTAAACTAATTTTTGGCAAAGGAAAGCAAGGAAGCTGCTGTTTTCACACGTGGCTGGATTTTTAACCAAATCACGAATCGCGGCAAAATTCGCGAATGCGTGAATCACGATTACGGCAAAAGTATAAAGATTCTAAGCTTTCAGAGGAAAGTTAAACCAAGTTTGTAGCCCAAACGGTTCCAAAGATATGAACGATTTTGTAAAGGTCGTTTTTCTAATTTTTAAAGTAACTCAAATTGACAGGTGACAGCTTTTAAAAATGACAGGTGACAGCTATGCGGCTGCAGAATTGACAAGTGACAGTTAGGAGGCAGTTCTACTTAGATTAAATAGATTGAATTATATCACTGGAAACTAAGAGATTTGGTTTCACACCGTCCTAGCTGTACTCACAATGTATTTGGAAGGTCTAGGTCTCACGGATCGGGTCAAGATGGCTTCGGTTCTGGTTTCGCCCCGGACGGTCTCTGCGCACAGCGTCTGGTCTCTGCTCTGCTGGTCTGGTCTGACACTGCTCCTGGCCCGGCTCCTGGAGATCTGAGTACAGAGTCTGTGCACAGCTCCTGGATCTTTCTGCACAGCTTTCTCTGGACACAGCGCTGATCTGCACGGCTCCTGGATGCTGCTACCGCTGTTAGGTTTGCTGGATGCTGAGGCCTGCTGAGAAGAGTTCTCAGTTTGGGGGTTTAGGCCCTTGCTTTGAGTTCTGAATCAAGTTCTTTGGAGTTTTAAAGTCTAAGTGTTGGATCTGGTATCTTCTGGATGTTGTGTGGTCCGGCAGAGCGCGTTGTAGCAACTGGATTTGAATCTCTCTACCTGTCCCAGCAGTCTCTTTTTATGTGTTTTGAAAATGGGTGTGTGTCTGGGCCTAGCAAAGCCTACCCCTCTCTACTTGTCATTGGCCCAATTCTCCCCTCTCCCATGATTGGGGGAAGGAAATGTGAGTCAGAGTGATGCTGTAGGTTTTATGGGTCAGAGGATCCTCCCCTGGTCAGTTTGCCCACAAATCTATATTTGATTCAAATACACAGTTGTTTAAAATTACATGCACCCATCACATATCACATAAGGTATACTCTGTTCAAACTCTGCTCTTCCTGGGGGCTTGCATTCAGAAATGGCAACATTTTGCACTTTTTAACTGGTTTTGCAATATCGGACATTTACCCAAATTTACACACATGTGTGCAAGGAGTGTGGACATTAATTGATGAAGTGTCAGATTTTTAACATGCAGACATTTGGAGTGAAACCCTATTTTCCGCTAGCAACCCCCCAGATCATACCACCAGGTCCTAAAACCTCTTAAAATGTGGGCAGAAAAATCACAAGAATTATGGTATCATTTAGATAATTTTGACAAGTCCGCACCATGAGTTATCCATCTTTCTTAAAATCATATTCTGGCCAACAGGGGTGTGTCTTCCCAGGTCGCATGGTGGAGAAACCAGTCTATCCACTTTCTTTAAGGTCAGCCTGTCCTTAGAGGGGCTGCCCCTTCCCGTTTCTGCCAAGAGGAAGCCACTTTACGACCTCCCCTATAAACCATCTGCCTGAGTCAAGGAAGGGCTTTGTTAAAAAGGAAGCCATTTACGACCACCCTAATAAACCATCTGCCTGGGCCCAGGACAGGCCTTTGTTCAACTCCCTGTAGCTGCTCCACCCCTAATCTAATCAGAGAGGTGACAACTCCTTTTGGCAAGGGGAAGAGTGGCTGAGCAGCTTTTAACTCCTGTGGGGGTAGATGTCAGGCAGAATTCAGTTTCATTAAGCCAGGTTTCAGATAAAATGTCACTTTTTGTCCCCCAGTTTAAATCACTTACGATTTTTACATACACATGAAATAATTACTTCCTTCAAGTCATTTCAGAGTATAGTTTTACATTGTATCCACCTCTTAGCAAGTCTTTCCTTGGTCTGGTTTTGTTTCATTTGTTCAGTTTTACACAAAGGTCTGGTGGTTTTAAAACGCCGGCTTTCTGATGGTGGTGAGTACTGGTAATGCAACCATTTTTGGGATTTAAGAAAATGAATTCCCCACAGTTCTAGGTTGCTTTTGGCAATCAGCATTGCCATTCCCAATGGTTTCAGGCTACTGTGTGGGTAGCCCAATGGTGGTTTTAGGCCGTGCCCTCCTGTGCTCACAACCTAGGCAAAAATGGGTGGCAGCCTATTCTTCATGCATTTCCCTGTGCATTTTCTGGGAAGTTCTGACCATCATGATGTTTTCCATGCCAGTACTGCACAGTTTTCCTATTCTGGCGTACATGTGGGCTTTTTGGCCATCTTGGATTTTCTAAGCCCACAGCACCAAATGTTGCAGCATGATAGCTCAAACGTGGGTCATGACACCCACATCAATTGCACCCTCTTCATCCATGTGTATTAGAAATATTGGTCTATCAAATGCTGGCGCACAGCACGTCACTCCTGTGCATCGCCACCGGCATGACGTGCAGCCCCATCTTCTCCCCCCTCATCCTCATCATCATCCTCACCAGGTGTTTGCATTTTAATGTCAGGGGGCAGAGGCACATTCCGTCTGATGCACATATTGTGCAGCATGACACATGCCATGGTGATCTTGGCCACCTTCTCATGTCCGTACAGGAGTGCCCCACCCGGACTGCTGAGCCACCGAAACCGTGTCTTCAAAAGGCCAAATGTCTGCTCAATTACAACACGAGTACGGGTACGTGCACGATTGTAGTCCTCTTCGTGCCTGTTTTGTGGGTTCCGGACAGGGGTAAGGAGCCACCTCTTCAAGGGATAGCCAGCATCACCTGCTTGGGTGCAACAATGTATTTGTGTAAGTGATTACATCAAATGGAACCAGTACCTATCACACACGAGTCAACTTTGATTTGTGGATGACATCCACATATCCCTACATGCATGGAGGTGAGCAAAGTAACTCCAATGTGGGAAGGTGATCTAGTCCTTGCAAGTGTTCATGCACTATGCATGCCTACGGCTGTTGTTGCCATGTACTAGGTAATGTTTAGTCATTCGTATCCTTTGGTCCTGTCACCGTTTGAACCAGAATCCTAGTGATCTGCCATTCCTAACTTGATGTCACCATGCTGGCATGCATCACTTCGGTTGTGGTGTACGGGCGAGATTCAGTATAATAGCTACTGGTGATCCCTTTGTATGCGCTCAAGGTCGCATTTCCGTTGTGATGCTGTTCAGCGGACATTTCCATTGTCCATATTGGCAGCATGTTGCTGCATTGTGTTGTAGAGTGTACGGTTTGATGATGTGCAGTGTGCATGTGGATGGATATGCCATGGTTGTGGTAATGGCTTAATGTGACTGTTGTGCAGCTTACGTCTTACATGTAGTTTTCATTTGTCAGGTTCAGTCTGGCCTGCCTTGGGGGACAGTGGTGTATTTCTGTATGGGCATTGTTTGTTCTGTCAACTGATCCCAACCAGTTGGAGTATGCACCCCCCCAATCACACCCTGTTAGAGTATGCATCTCCCCCCCCAATCACACCCTGTTGGAGTATGCATCTCCCCCCCAATCACACCCTGTTGAAGTATGCATCTCCCCCCCCAATCACACCCTGTTGGAGTATGCATCTCCCCCCCCCAATCACACCCTGTTGGAGTATGCATCCCCCCCCCAATCTACTCCCCACACCACACTGCCATGTGCTTGCCATGCTACTCACCGAGTAGCCACAAATGTTGTCCGGCATGTCGCTCCATGTAGCGTGGTATCATTGAGTTCCGCAGCACCATTGAATCATGGGTTGATCCGGGATATCGGGCACAACAATGTGTGATGATCTTGTTAGAGTCACATACCATTTGGACATTGATGAAGTGGTATTGCTTTCTGTTTCGGTACACTGCCTCCATGGCATGTGGGACCACCAATTCCACATGGGTGCAGTCCAGGGCCCCGATGCAACTTGGGATGCCTGTCAGTGAATGGAAGCCAATTTTGGTGTTGGAGATCTCCTGGGCAGTCCGTGGCAGGGATATGTGTTCACTTGTGTGCTTCAGGAGGGCATCGAACATCTGGTTCAGCGTGCAAGAGAATACTGGTTGTGATATGCCATGCATCTGCCCTACCGTGTGCTAGTAGGTGCCTGTGGCCAGGAAGTGTAGCACAGAGACCACCTTCAGTAGAGGGGGGATGGCAGTACGGATGTCTATGAGGCTGACTATGTCGTTGTGTATCATGTCCATGATGGTGTTTATGGTATCCCGGTCCAGACGGTACAGGGTGTGTATCTGCTCAGGGGTTAGGTTGAATGGACTGGTTCTGATTCTGGGGATTGGTGGCTGCCTCTGTGGTACAACTACCTGCACTGGTGGGGCTTGCTATGCCTGTCTCGCCCTCCTCCTCCTGCGTCTCCTCTGTGCTGCCTGTTGTTGCTGCTGTTGCAATGCAATCATGTCCTCCAGCCCCAGTAATGCTACTAGTATTGGAATCATTTTGGTGTGTGAATGGGTGTGGGAAGGGGTGTGGTGGGCTCCTTTTGTGCTGGCCCAGTCTCGATTGCCTCCACCTCTGCTGATTGTGTGCACCTGTTGCATTTGCGAACACTGCACATGGCCCTTTACGGGTGGTTCGCGATGGCGGTATTTCCGCCATGCCGTTATGCGCTTTTTGGGCCTGCTTCATGCTGCTATTTGTATGTCCGCCTGACTTGTGATGTGCTCCTATTTCCGCCATGCCGCCATGAGGGGTTGCGCGTCTGCGAACGTGCCGCTATTAGAGGCACCGTTCTTAGCGGTGCTGCTAATAGCAGGTGAGCGGGTCGCAATTGACAGGAGCAGCTAGCGATGCCGGTAATCCTTTACCGCCATCGTTTTTCCCTTACCGCCTACCATGTAATGAGGCCCTATGACTTTTGTCCCTTTAGAAATGGGAATGGGAGGGGGTGATCAGAAGTGAGAAGGGTGCATAATGTTGCATGCTTTATGAAATAATGACCATGGCTTTAAAACCCAAGGGGGATTTGCTAGGCTCACATTAATCAACATGATGCTATTGTGACTTTGCATGCAGTATGGGGAGAATCAAACTAAAGTCATACTCCCATTGCTCAACATATTTCTATGACAATGTATATAGTGTAAGGTTAGTTTACTATGAAAGGCTAGTTTATTATGTAATGTGGTTTGCTTCCAATGCATTGCTATAAATAATTATTTAAGCACATTTACTGTAAAGCAAAACCTTAATAAATATCTATAGCAACGAAACCTGGAAAGATGTGCGCAGTCGCTTAAGTTGTCCACATCTCAGTGTCACCATTTAACCAAGTGTGTGATCCTGAGAAAATCATTTAATCACATTGTGCCTTATCTGCAGTTCTGAAAGTGACTCTGAATCACTTCAAAGCGCATGTTAATGTATCATGGTATTATAATGGAAAAGCCTAATGACTATAAAGTTGGTCCACATATAACAAAAGTGCAATTTACGTAGTTTGCACCACAAAGTTATTTGTCACTTGGCTTATTCATGGCCACTTATTCTAAAGTTACTTCCATGGGGCCTCCAAGTATCAAGGACTGATGATGCGCCTTGCAATGTCCTTTTCTGTGAAGTCCCTTCTGTTGGTGGAATCCATATAATAATTAGGAAGTTTGCATGTATTGTGCCTCAGAGGGCTTGGGCAGAGCTCTAATAGATGAGTTTCCTGCATCTGGAATGATCCTGTGGTTTTACTTTTGTTGTTGTGTGTTAAAATGCCATCTTCCACTAATGTTACCAAAAAAGTAGATTGGGGCAGGGGTGGGCTGTTTGGGGGTGCCAATGAGACCATGTGGAATTCCACACACTGCATTTCGTTGCTCCCCCCTACCCCCCATGTTTACAATTCTGGATACTCCCCTGCTTAGTTTGGTAAGTGAAGCAGTTTTTGGTGAAATACTTTTTGCCAGTTTGGTGAAGATTATTTTTGGCGGCACAGGGAAAAGTTATACAGGGCTCCTAAAAGTGTGCTTTTAACACAAAATTCCATTCGTTTCCTTCTGCGCACCTAGAGCAAAAACTGCTTAACAAAAGTTCACCATGTTTGGAATGCATATAGCACTCAAATTCATTTCACAGAATTTGTAGAGTACGACAGTTTTGGGTCACAGGTTTTCTCAGCTTGACCGTTAACACTCTACTTGGGGAGGGTGCACCTTACACCAACTTCTTTTTGAAATTAGGATGGTGGTGCTTTAGTAGCATATGGAAAGTGGCAAGACTAATTTTAGAGGCATTGCAGAGATGTGGCTTGAACCAGAGAATATATTTCTTATTGTGAGTGTGTCTTCATACCCGGGGCCTTAATGTGTACTTTGAGCTCTGCTCACATTGCCCAAATGTGACACGTTCCTCACTAGGGTCAGCCCGCATCCCAGCCCCCCAACCAACATACACAGGGGCCTCATTACAAGTGAGGCGGAACGGGTTAACGGGACCCGCTAAAGGAGGCGGACCCATTAAACCCGTTCCACCTCATTACAAACTCCCCTCACGGGACCCGGTAAGTAACGCCTGGTCAAACCAGGCGTGCTTACCGGGTCCCGCGAGGGAAAGAGGGAGCAAACAACGGGCTGCTCGTAATCGGTTCCTGGAGGGAGGAATTATCAGGCCCTCAGAACTCGGAATGGCCCGGTAATTCCCCATTCTGGGAACCCAGACCCGGACCCGATTTTGGCGGCAGCCATGCCGCCAATAGCGGCATGGCTACCGCCAAAATCGTAATGAGGCCCAAACACAATTAAAAATTATTTTAAAAAAATACCTCTGCTCTGCTTTCAAATGCCGCCCGGGCCACATCTCATGTTACACTGACCTAACCTCTTTGCACTCACGCACCTCCAGACAGAAACCAGCAAGCTGAATGAGCTTCCTAGTTCCTGTCTGTGTGTCGCATGAATACAAAGATGGAAAGCGATTCACTGCACTGCAGCCCCTGGAAGTGCTGCTGCTAGCGTGGCAGCATGGGCGCCAGGTCCTGCAACACACATTTCAGCACCCTGGCTGCTGACTTTGAGTCAGGCCAGCCACGGTGAGGGACTGAGCCATGCAGGGCATTGCAGCCCTGAATGTTTTGCAGTGCGGCTGCCAGGCATCTCAGTATTATGTAATGAGACAGCGTAAGCCTTGCTGGGCACCCCAACCGGGCTCACGCTGTCCAATTACATCATTGGGGATTGCAGCCCCCCGCCCTCCCTCCAAAAGTTGGGGGGGACAAAAAGGTATGCCACAGAAGTTGGGGGGGGGACAACATCCCTGTCCCTCCTATAATTACGCCCATGGAACATCTGATCGTAAGTCAGCCCTCTGTGCAGGTGCTGGATCGAAAGTCTCTGCAGCGCTCGATAGATTAATGGCCCAGAAATACAGCCTGAATAAAGGAAGATAGTAAGATAACATCATCAAGATCTCTTTGTGAATTCTCCTCATCATCCGTGAGAGCTGGCTCAGAATTGCATTAATTGTATCTGCTCTAAACTCTCTGCGCTCCAATCTGTGGGCCAAACAAGCTCAGGCTTCTCCCAGTTCTTCTGGAAACCAAGATTATGCAAAAGACAGACAGCTTCCTTTACTTGCTTTACTAATAAGTCTTTGGGCATCATTACGAGTACGGCGGTAGGGGGTTAACGGCACCGGTAAGGATGCCGGTGCCGTTAACCCCCTACCGCCGCATTCCGAGTCCCTTAGCGGGTCCCACTAGGGCCGACTGGTTTTACCAGCCTCCCTTAGCGGGACTCGTTAAGGGACCAGGGTGCTAATAACGGGCCTGCTATTTGCAGGCACATTTTTAGCTCCTTCCCCATTCCCATTGAGCCCTATGGGGGCTCGAATGGGAATGGGGAGTGTTTTTCAGAATGGGGATTTACCGGGTCCTCCAAGGATGGAATGACCCGGTAAGTCCCCATTCCGACTACCCGAACCCGGACACGGGTTTGGAGGCAGCCATGGTGCTAATAGCTAATACGAGTTTGGCTGCCTCCAAACTTGTAATGAGGCCCTTTGTCTTGCAACATGATTATCAAGTCAGTCTTTGGGAAATCCTTTAGGAGATAGATTTCTTTCATATTGAAATGTCTGTACACCAGAAACTCGATCATACTTCTGAGTTTTATAACGGATCTGACCATGGGCCTCATTACGACCCAGGCGGAGGACCATGGTGCTAATAGCACCATGGTCCATGTCGGTAACTTACCGACTCCGCCATGGAGAAAGGGGGAATTACCACCCCATTACAAGGTTGGCGGGCGGTAATTCCCCCTTCCTCCATGGCTCTTCCCCATTCCCATTTTTGCCCCATAGGGAAGGTGCTAAGTACGGTACCGCAAATTGCAGTACCGTACTTAGCACCAAGGTCCCTTTGCGGGTCCCTACTTTAACGGCTGGTAAAACCAGCCGTTAAGGTCGGGTCCCGCAAAGGGACCTCGTAATCAGGTGCTAAGTGTTTAACGGCGCCGCAGCCTCTTATGGCACTGTTAAACACTTAGCGCCAGGGTCATAATGAGGCCCCTTGTCTTTTCTTTTCTTCTTATCAGGAAGATGTTGCTGAAAGAACTGTTGTGGTCATACTGGGCCCAGGCTATCGCAGTATTCCTCGCTAGTTGTTGAATCTCCTTGTCGAAGAATTGAATCTCCTACTTTGAAACCCTTATTGGGGAAGGGGGATGCTCTTCTGCGGGTTCTGCAAGACATTTTTAGCTTGAACCCCTTGTAAAATCTGTAGCATCCACGCATCCCCTGTAATGTGGCGCCAGTGATGAATTCACTGTGTTATTCTCCTGCATAGAGGAGCTTGTGCTGCTCATTTTACAGGATGGAAGTTGCTTTTGAGCTGTTAATAATGCCTCCAATGAAGGCAATCTATCTTGCATGGGTAGGAGACCCCCCTCAAAGAATCTCTGACTGTTTTGTTACTAAGGACCCCGGAACTGTCTTGTTGCTCAGAGACATCTCATTGTCTAAGGATGTACCGTTAAAGTCTGAGTTTTTGTACTCTCATATTGTTTGCGGTGGTGGCGTACTGTGGCACAAATAACAATATGAATATATGTAGCATTGTGTGATTACTACATGCAGGTTATTATTGTCTTTTTTATTGGCACTATTCCAGCTCTTTTGCTGGTGCAGTTAATTCTGAGCTTTGAGCCCAAAGAGCAGTGCTGCAGCAGGGGTGGGTGGATTCCTACAGGTATGTCCACGGGAGTCAATTGTAGTAGTAGCTAGGAGGGGCTAGGAAGGAGCGAGCTATCCAGCGTGATCTGACAAGTACCTCAAAGGGGGTACAATACAGTGTTGTCTGTGCTAGGAGAAGTGTCACTCCCCTCAACCTGCTGCAGTTGCTCAGCTGGCTGTTCATCACTTGACTTGTTGCTGACAGACTAGGCCCTCTGGCGGTTACCGTGAAATGTCAGCACCACCTGAGCTCATGCACGCATCACTGCTGACAGTAGACTGAGGGCCCAATTCTGAGATGCATTCACATAATGGAAAGTGTTCACCCATGAAGGATGCAAAATACAACAGGGGGGTAGAGGGGCACTAACTTGTCAGAAAATATTATGATATCATATTGTGGTCTGCAATTCTTAGTATACTATTAGTTTCATGTATTGAGTGTACTCAAACATTTCAGGTGCAGAGGGATGAATATTGCCTCAAGACCACTAGAGACAGAAGAAGGAAACCAAAGAACAAAACCTGTCATATGCTGACGGGTAGTTCCTATGTGCATTCCTAGGGGACTTATGTATCCCAGGTATTATTTCATGTGAGTTCAAAGGATTATAATGTATTTTAATCAAAGCACTAAGAGCATTAAACTTTCAATGCATATAAATGAAGTCAGTCAATAATCAGACTACAGTTTACAAAAATAATGATTTTTGGGAATGATTTTTAGGAAAAATACTTTTTTAGTCACACAAGATATACACAAATTCGTAAAAAGCAATATCGTAATTCCACTTCTTAACAATATTCCCTGCATTACCAAAAAGTGCAGTAATGCAGGTAAATAAGAACGATTAGTAAGTACAATTCATCAATAGAGTCCAGTGTATCACATCTCAATGTAACATCAAAGAGTAATGTTTTCGATTCAACACTGTCAGGTATCCTGTAGTCCTGTCTCTAATTGATCCAAATATGTAGGCTCTATCAAAGATGTTGCAAAAAAGATGCCAACACGTTTCGGAATGAATCCTTCTTCAGGGCTGATGCTGCCTTACTGTGTTTGAAATTTCCAACTCCCGATGTGTATCTGTAGATAACACATAGAGAGTATGTTTTACCAATAGGTCTTATGAAGCTCAAAGAAAACTCAATTTCATAAAATTAACTTGGAGTAACCAACCTTATGTCGCCTTGAGAGATACTTGGCTTCAGTATTCAGCTGAGAGTGGCTGTAAGAGGAGTTGCAGATGACTAGGCGTGATAAAAATGTGGTTTGGGAGGGTACAAGGTCCTTAGCTGTATGCGGTTAGAGTCCCAGTGTCCCAGACGTAGCCCGGCCATGTGGCCGAAGTTATAAGAGGTAGGGGGAGCATAAGTGATAGATTTCACAGCACTGTCTATAACTATACAATTGTGCATATAGCGTGTGGCTATCATTAAATACAATGTTAGTACATTGTTTATAATCCTAATAACCTCTCCTAATAACTCTGTGTGGTACACTATTTCGAAACATATGACATCCATAATAACACAACACTCTCTCTCGCTCGGTTTAGCGGGTAGATGAGCGTACGGCGGGGTGAATCGCCGCTCATGTAAGTCTTTCTATCCCTAACTTATTTCGATACTGTACTAGATGAGAGTGGCGATTTTGTGTATAGCTCTATTAATACAATGTTTACACTCGAACGCGGACGTTTCATTTTACCCAAGTTGATACGTGACGGCATTGGTGAACTTAAAGATTGTAACAGCGGATTGATTACGGGTTACAGTAACCCTTCTGTTATTGAGTATTCGGATAATGAGCATTCATCGTTTGAGAATGACGCATAACCATATGTTTCGAAATACTGTACGGCACAGAGTTATTAGGAGAGGTTATTAGGATTATAAACAATATGCTAACATTGTATTTAATGGTAGCCACACAATATATGCACAATTGTACAGTTATATACAGTGGAGTGACATCTATCACTTATGCTCCCCCTAGCTCTTATATCTTCGGCCACATGACCGGGCTACGTCTGGGACGCTGGGACTCTAACCGCATACAGAAAACGACTTTGTACCCTCACAAACCTGATTTTTATCGAGCCTAGTCACCTGCAACTCCTCTTACAGCCACTCTCAGCTTAATACTGAAGCCAAGTATGTCTCAAGGCAACAGAAGGTTGGTTACTCCAAGTTAATTTTATGAAATTTAGTGCTCTTTGAGCTTCATAAGCCCTATTGGTAAAACATGCTCTCTATATGTTATCTACAGATACACATCGGGAGTTGGAAATAGAAAACACAGTAAGGCAGCATCAGCCCCGAAGAAGGATTTATTCCGAAACGCGTTGGCTTCTTTTTTGCAACATCTTTGATACAGCCTACATATTTGGATCAATTTGAGACATGACTACAGGATACCTGACAGTGTGGAATCGAACACATTACTCTTTGATGTTACATTGAGGTGTGATACACTGGACTCTATTGATGAATTTGACTTAACCTGTATGAACTAATCATTCTCATTTACCTGCATTTTTGCATTTTTTGGTTAATGTGGGGAATATTGTTAAGAAGTGGAATTATGATATTGCTTTTACGATCTTGTGTGACTAAACAAGTATTTTTCCTAAAAATCATTCCTAAATGCATTATTTTTGTAAACTGGAGTCTGATTATTGACTGATTTCATTTGTATGCATTGAAAGTTTAATGCTCTTAGGGCTTTGTTTGAAACACATTATAATCCTTTGAACTCACATGAAATAATACCTGGGATACATACACCCATGAAGGATGAACACATTCCTTAAAAGTACCATAGTCTGTTAAAGTAATATTGTGGCTGTCTGGCATCAAAGAGACAACCTTTACATGTGCCTGATTTACTGATTGACAACAGCCTTAGCACCCATGAGGAATGCAGGGCAGGCACTTCATGGGGATTCTCCTTTCAAAAGCACAGATTTAGCTTGTCAAAAAAGGGAGTTAAAATACGGCACAAGTGAGGTACCATTAAACTCAAAAGTACCCTTTTTTATTTAATAAAAATAACATTTCATAGACTGCAGCATCACTTTTCTAATTTAATGAAAGCTTAAGAAAATAATTCTTAAACTAGAAAAGTGGCAGTCTTTTAAGGAATGCTTGCAGTGCCACTGGTACACATGTTTTTATGAAAAGGATAGATTTAGAAAGCTTTTGCTGCTAGAAAGCACATCTCCCATCCAATTCTGCCACCCACCTTAGAATGGTGCTGCTGGAATCTGGAGGGGTGAATGTCTGCTTTGTTCACTACTTTTAACACAAGCACAGAATCAGGGTCTGAGTCTCTGGTTTTCCTGGAGTGCAAGGACCTAAAACACATGCTTGCGTCCCTGGCTGTATTAGTGCTGTAATCTGGCACTTATGCACACAATCAAATTAGATAAAACATCAAGTTCAAGCACTCATGTCAGAGTGCACCGCAAAACTCATCCTTCAGAAAAATGCTGAAAAGTTACTTAACTGTCTTCTAAGTATCAAATAAAGAGGACTTGTGAAAAGAGTTATGTGAGAAACCAGAGGGTGTCTCACCTGGTAGTCCCCGGGGTCCTCTCTTTCAGTTGGTCGGGGCACAGCCACCACCTTTGTATCCAGACCCCATGGGTGGACCAGTGGAGGAGAAAAACCTGGATGAAGGGTCTTCAGGTAGTGAGGGTGAGATGGCCCATGCCGAGACCCAGTATTCCTTGCTTTTCCATACCCACAATCCCTGCTATTTGATAGGATTTTTCGATGTTCCAAATTCCCCCCCATTTTCCACGCAAAAACTGGGCCGAGGAAGTGGGTGACTGAGAGTAAGACTGCTAACTCTTACACATTTTATTGGACACGTCCCGATAATTGGCACAGGCAAAGTCAGGCACTTGATATTATGTGCATACATCTGATACCAATTAGCCGTCCTCACAAGGATAAAAGGCGGAACATAGAGACACATTCTGAGCAAGGTGGAACATGAGTACTAGCAGAACATTTTGGGCAAAGGTGAACCTACTGGAGCAAACCAATGGACCGAGCGATGAGAGCCACGGGCGAAGAAACCCAGGAGTTCCCTGCAGGAGGTTGTTGCCTCCAAAAGGCAGGAAGAGATACGTGGAGAAGGCCGAGTCCCAAAGGATGCTTTGTTTTTCAAGAATGCCAGCGACCCTCCCGGATGAACAGGAGAGTTGGGGAGGTGAGGCCAAGCCAGTGGTATTAGCCTTGACTCATAAACTGGAAAACAGTAAAGGCAAGAGAGGAACGTACACAGCCGGTGAGTTGGCAAGTGATGTGAGAGACTGGTGTGTGCTCAAGAAAGACAGATTGAAATGGCAACATTATATCACACAATTGAAGGCTGCAAGCATGTGGATGAGATGCAAAGAAAGGCAGACCTGCAAACAAACCTTGAAGTAATGATAGATGTAAAGTCAGCAATATTGAGTAACAGAGTGGTCCCGCGAAAGGCAGTAGACCACTCAAAAGTCTCTGTGAAAGGTGAAAAGTGTATAGCGATAAAGTGAATTAACTGTGAAAGTGAAGTGATTGAAATTGACCCCTCAGAAAAAGGGAACAGTGAACTTTGATACATGATACAGAGAACTACCCAGACCAGAAAACACTGGGGCAAATAACGAAGTAGTGTGAGTTGGAAGCTGAAAAGTCGAAATGGTCCTGCGGAGGTCTGTAGAAAAAAAACACACACATTCGAAAGTCTTTGACATCAGGAAATGGTCCGAGCCCAACAGAGGGACACCAAAGGTGTAAAAGGTTAGGGGAAGGAAACCCCTAAAGGAGATGAATTAAGCTTGAGGAAGAGAACCCCTGCAAGTACTTTGAACATTGTGTTTGAAAGGTCTCATCCCGTTTGAGGGAGACCGACGTGAGCTTGTGTTTTGAAAGGTCTGAGCCTGATTGAGGGAGACCGACTTCAACTTGTTCTGTGAAAGGTCAGAGCCCGTTTGAGGGAGACCAATGTGAAATTGTGCTTTAAGAGGTCTGACCCGACAGAGGGATAACAACGTGAACCTTTTGCTGAACTGTGTTCTGGGAAAATTTGAAAGCAAGACTTTGGGCCTCATTACGACCCTTGCGGAAATGGAAAAATGATGGCGGAAATGCAATACCGCCATCGAACACCGCTCGTTGCGATCATGACCCGTCACCGTAAAGTACGATGCCATTAGCGACACCGCAGTGAACGGCAACGCTAACTGCACCAAGTACGCGCACGCGCGCCTTGCAAAACCGGAATCACCGCCATGGCGCAACGGTACGCGAATTCTGACCCTAGCGGACATGTACTGAACGCCATCAAGCACGTCGTAAAGTACCATTCCGCCATGGCGAGAAATACGGCATCGTGAACCAACCGTAAATGGCCCACTGAGTGCCTGTACTCCACTCCCTGGCCACATTGCACAACTCCTGGCAGGCGCAATGTACTCACACTATGCAACCAGTGAAATCTACAATTCACCCATGCATGCCAACGTAGAAAAGCATGCAGGGGCTCAAAGCGCCCCGTGAGTGGGCATCCATGTACGGCATGTCACCATAGCCGTACTGACGCAGCACAGGCATGTGAAGGTACAATACATCAAAATGAAAATCAAGAACACATGACACAAAACAACAGTAGTCCCCCATCGCTTGCCACCAGCGCAAGGCAACATCCAAAACAGCATCCTGAGGGGGATTGCACCAGCCCTGTACTCTTGCCAGTAAACAAACCAACCATCAGCAGAAGCATGTACCACACAAGTTGGCAGAGTGACTGAGCAGCCAGGCTCATCCCAAGAGGGGCCGATGGGAGCTGCAGGGCACAGATGGCATCAATACAGAAGCTATTCCAATGGACATGACCCCAGTCCCCCTCCAACAAACGCACGCAAACACAGTCACCTGTGACCAGCCACATTCTGAACATCCCATCATTCCACCAATCGACCTGGCTGACAGGCACCAGTCGGCCAAAAGCCAATCCCCCGCCCCTGAACAGCACATCATGTAAACAGTCACAATGGCAGCCCCTATCCGTGACCATACTGTGCTACGTAGGCAAACGCGGCCAGTACTGTACCACACAACTCAACTCAGAAGGCGGAACACAATGCAGATCATCTCGCAATACATACCGCCACAAAGCGAAAATCGCCACATCACCTGCAAAGAACAACGCAACACGACAAATATCGGAATACAATTTAAATGCACATCCAAATGACAAAGGCCCCACAGCAATTTGCAAAATAACACCAAAACAACCATCATCACCGAGGGCTGCATCTGCAATAATTGACCAGCTTCCACTTGTGTGACGCCCTGTACCATCATGGCACACAGGGCCTACATCAACGTTCCAAAAGGCAACATGGAAGCGGCAAGAACCGCAGGTCCGTCCCATGAGGCAGGCACTAGTCGAGCTGAAAGGCCGAAATGTTGCACCTAGCCACCAGTACAGCGTAAGGGCATGTGGCCCATTGGCGATCGTCCCATAAGATCGAAATGGTGCTCCACTGATTCACCCGAAGCTGCAGGAGTCGAGAGTAAAAACCATCTGGAGGAGTGGCGTAGAGATGGCATCTGCAATAGGGCAGGAGATACCTGTCACCCAAAAGAAACACAAACTAACCGATTGCATTACGGGACTCATGATGCATTACAATCTTCATTCAACACACCAAATCCACACCCATATGCATGCTAGCCCACTCCAAAGGAATATACACACCCCTAAATCAGTATCGAATCATAACGAAATCAATCGAGCTAAATACACCATTGGCAACGTCGGTTACTGTGCATGCGTCCGTCAAGATAGAACCCATGACATGGGATTAGTAACGTGCCTAGACACAAGTGTATGAAGGCGCGTCGAGACTGGGAGGATCCGACAAGGGCAGATAGACGTATGTCCCACTATGGCAGCCTTGCATCACATAGCGCAGGGGAAGGGGAGTGATTCAAAAAACCCATGTACATGGCAGACCCTAAACGGAATCATCAGTCCATGCATCCATTCATCATTCCCTCATCCCGCAATGAAAACGCATGAATATTCACTCACATTATATGTGAAACTTCCATCGCGTCTGTGCGTAATGCAGTCCGCAAAAACCACTGTGCCCCTGGCCGGATCTGTAGTGTTGTGAAGCAAGATGGATTCGGGAACGTCCTGCCTTATCGTCCACTACGCTATTGCGCATCCCATTCAATTCATATCATTCATTGCCTGCTCGTTATGGGCCATGTCCCAAGGACATTCTACAATAGAACGTTACATTTCCAGCCAGACCTGTGGGCGTATCCTCGCCGCTACTTCAAAACCAAAAATGCTGGCCTTCGAATTCCTCACTTGCAACATTACGTCGAAAAGGCTTCTGTGAACGCTTGCATTCACAATTACATCAATGTAGTGCGGCTGTGTGTCATGATGCTAACTGGCTGCAATCACAAATGGGACGCCACGCCCGTCGGTGAAGTACGTTACTGTGCTGCATGAGGGTCGGCCATCGATCGAGCCCTACATACCACTGACTCTTCACAGGTATGTAAGCGGCTGCAATCATAGCATGTGTAACAATGGGAGCATACCATGAAAATCAGTCAAAGTACATCACACTGCCATCGGGATTTGATACATGATTCCAATCCCAAGATGCCATGCGGCCAAATGCAGCCTTACGTGCGGGACGTGCTCGGCCAGAAGGGATAGCATCTGCCACAGAATCATTCAATCAGCACAGGTGGAGGCCATACAGGCCGACAGCACATATATAGCAGACCCAAACCCCTCCCACAACCACTCCCACTCCAAAATGCTACCGGCAGGACTAGCGATGTTGGGCCTGGGGGACCAGATAGCACTGCAAGTGCTACAACTACAAGAAGACGACGAACAACAACAGGTACAACAACCGGGCGCACAGGGGAGACGGAGGAGAAGGAGGAGGAGGAGGGCAAGGCAGGGTCAGCAAGGCCCACAAGCACTGCCACTACCACCACGCAGGCGGCCCGCAATCCCACGCCTCCGAGCCGATCCGTTCAACCTCACTGCTGAGCAGATCCACACCCTCTACCGTTTGGACCGGGACACCATAATCGCCATTGTGGACATGACACATGCTGACCTCGTGAGCATGATAGATAGCCCAACCGCCATCCCACCCCTACTGAAGGTGGTGTCTGCACTCCACTTCCTGGCCACAGGCACCTACCAGCACACAGTGGGACAGTTGCATGGCATTTCACAGCCACTGTTCTCACGGACACTCTTCCAAGTGCACGATGCCCTCCTGAAGCACGCCGACGACCACATCACACTACCACGCACGTACCAGGAGATTACCAACGCAAAAGTGGGATTCCATGCACTTGGCGGCATCCCGGGTTGCATTGGTGCCATCGACTGCACCCATGTTGAATTGGTTGTCCCACATGCCATGGAGGTCCAGTACCGCAACCGGAAACAATTTCATTCAATCAATGTGCAAATGGTGTGTGACTCCAACAAGATATTTACGCATTGTTGTGCCAGATTTCCAGGATCTACACATGATTCTATGGTCCTGAGGAACACAAGAATACCACGCTACATGGAGCGACACGCAGGGCACAGATCCTGGCTACTCGGTGAGTCTCATTCCATGCATGACATCGTGGCCCATTTGATGCGTCAATGACCTTGCAGGAGGGGGGGGGGGCTACTTAGCACTATCATTCCACTGACACCCTTTATTCGTCTCATACAGGTGATGCCGGGTATCCACTGAAGAGATGGCTCCTTACACCAATCCGGAACCCACAGAACGAGCATGAGGAGGACTACAACCATGCCCACTCACGTACCCGTGTGGTCATTGAACAGGCATTCGGCCTACTGAAGGCTCGTTTCCGCAGCCTCAGCAGGTCTGGCGGGGCACTCATGTACAGCCATGAGAAGGTTTCTAAGATGGTCATGGCATGTGTCATGCTGCACAACATGTGCATACGTAGGAATGTGCCCATGCCCCCTGACGCTGTACTGCATGCACCTGAAGATGATGATGATGATGAGGGTGGGGATGTGGAGGCACCTCAAGGAGTCCATGAGGCACAGGATGCACGTGCAATCCGACAGAGCATCATAGATGCATGCTTCTAGCAACCACGCATGGTGCCTATTACACGGAAAGGGGACCTGTGGCACTGTGTGTGTGTAGTACAGGCACATTGTGGACTGTACGCCTATGAAGGCCTCGTACGCAAATATCAATGTCCACACATGTCATTGGATGATTATGAGATGCTGTATTGTTAATGTGATTTGATTTATACACCCTATGGACCCGCCACCCAGTGAAGCCCAACACACCCCCTCCACCCTACTACCTCCCCCCCCAACACCAGTGTCCAAATATGCATGCTGTCCGTGGTTGGACGCTATTGCAAGCCCCCTCTACGGGTATCAGGGGCACCCCTGCCCGTGGAGCGCAGGTTCCTGCCAGATCTGCGTTGGGGGCTGCCCTGGACGGAACTTGCCACGGATGATGTCTCTGCCTGCTCGCGTCCATGCATGTCTCTGAGGGTTTGTGAGAGCTCCGAGAGCACACGGCGCACAGCAGCAAGTTCAGCACAAACGTCTTTGGACGTCGCATGCAGTTCCCCCCTCAGGCTCTCGGTGCTTTTCTCCATTTGTGCTCTCAGGCTCTCGGTGCTTTTCTCCATTTGTGCTCTCAGGCTCTCGGTGCTTCTCTCCATTTCTCCCCTGAGGCTCTCACTACTTTTCTCTATTTGTGCCCTGAGTGTCTCGGTGGATGTTTCCATGGCTGCCCTGGAACCCCCGCATTCATTTGCATGGTCCTTGAGTAGCGTGGACACTTCCTGCTGTTGCTCGATCAGCAGGTCGAGGGACTGTTGCCTCTGCTGGGCCATGGACATTTGCGGTGGTGTGACAGGGGGGCTGCTCAACACATGTTGCCTTGGCACAGGACTTGTGGGGGTTGGCCAGTCGTCGTCTTCAGGGTGCCCCTGCGTGGTTTCGTCATGGTGTAGGGGATGGAACATGCAGGGGGATTGGGAAAGGTCATGGATGGTACCTACGTCGCCAGCACTGTTTTCCGTGTCGGAGCATGCTGGCATGACAGCTGTGTCACCTATGGTGCTGCTACCACCAGAGGCAGTGCCATCAGATACGTTCTTTGGGGGGACCTGTGGTGCTGGGGTTGTGGACTTGCTGGCTGCTGGGGTGCCTGTTGCAGTCCCCTCCAGTGTGCTGCCACTTGATTCCTGCTGCTGCCGTGTCTTGATCCTTGCACCTGAGGTGGAGGCTCTTGGGACGTTGGTCCTGGCCCTCTTTGCAGGCGTGCTGGTAGGGGTGTCCTGCAGCTCGTCGTTGGTATCGGACCCTGTGGTGGAGTAAAGAGGGGCGAGCGTTAGTTATGGGTCTGTCGGATTTGGAATGGCAACGTATCAAATGCATTGGGGTGGTACATGAGGCTGATTTGGGACTGGGCCTTGGAGGTGGTCTCATTTTCGTGTGGATTGAGGATGCATTCATTTGGCTGCCTGCAGTTAGGGGGTGCATGCTGCACATGTAGGGGTTGTTTATGGCATCTTGATTGATTTGTTTATTCATTCTGACTTTTAGAGGGCGCTGTCAGGGCAAAGTATGTATTGCACTATGGGGTCACATGGTACTGCACATGTTCGTGGTTTGTGGATTTCGCATTGTTTCTCTTGGCCAACCTACCTGATTCTCCGGATGTCGGCACTCCTTTCTCCATCCCTCCGACTCCCTCTATGCTCTCCATTCCTATGGTGGAGGCGCAGATATCCTCCCAGGGGGTCAACTTGATGGGCGACTCTGAACCCCCCCCGGTAGCTGTGGCGATGTTCCTGTTCGCAGAAAGTATGCTGCGTACGCGGATCCGCAGGTCGTCCCACCGCTTGCGACATTGCTGTGGCGTGCGGGGTGTTGTCCCCACCGCACTTACGCGCTGTGCCACCAGGGCCCATATGGCCTTCTTGTTGGCAAGGGCCGTCCTGGTCATTTGACTGGAGAAGACGACGGCGGCATTTTCCTGGAGGGTCTCGGTGAGCACGGTCAGTTCCTCTCGGGAGAAGTGTACCTGCCGCTTGCGGTCACACGCTTTCTTGGCTACCTTTCCCATATTTATTTTTTTAACTGGGGTTGCTAACGGGTTGGGATGTGTGTCAGGGTCGGATTTTTAATGGTTGTGTTGGGATTCGGTTTTTATAGTTGTGCGGCGTGCTGTTTCCCGTTCCGGCCACATGCTTTTACTTCCGTTTCCGTATATTTACGGTGGCCGTAATTTGCGGTGCCCGCTCGTTACGGTGACCGCTCATTACGGTGACCGCTAAGATGGGTGGCGGTATTGCACCTGGTGCAGCGTACGGCGGCGGTAAGGGCCGTTTTGGGGTCATTTCCGCCATCGCAGCCTTTCGGATTCCGCCATGGCGTAATGCTCGTGCCCGATGGGTCGTGATTAGCCGCACTTTGCTCCTTCGTGCAATGGCGGAAACGCTATTTACGCTGTTGCGGTCCGGTCAGTCACTTTCCGCCAGGGTCGTAATGAGGGCCTTTATGTTGAAGGCCAGGCAGGCCTCGAACCACATCTTGAACTGTTTTTGTATTAAGAGCCTGAGCCAGAGTATGGCACCTTCCCTACAGGGACTCAGCCACATTTATTCATTATATTTCAACAATGAGTTTCTTTTGCATACATATACCCCATTTCACACTTTTGTAAAGGATATAGGGCAGACATTAGGTTTTGTTAGTAAAGGCCATTTTGATTTGACAGGCACAACTAGGACTGTTTTATTTATTATTTGATGGTCAAGACTACTGCCATCTTAGCTATAGAGCAGAGTAAAGTTCAATAAAGCTTTTACATATTGTACCTTTTGTGTCAGCGTCATATTTGTGATACCATGCCTCCCTTATAGTTCGCTGACATTAAAAGGGCTAGTGGACTGTTATTGGCTAAGGGTGCCATTTGATGTTTTTACGTGATATATACTCTTCTTCACCTAATAATTCATGAGAACAGTAGTTTATTTCATTTTTTGGTTGGATAATTACTAAATAAAGTTTGATGGTATTCTCTGAGATTAACGGTTGAGAAATAAAATAGGACCTTCCATTCTTGACATATAATCTGGTCAATGACAGACCCTGAAAACACGGTTCCATCTGATAATGTTGCTGTGAAAAAGTCACCAGGTGGGTGGCTTTATTTCCTGACCCCAAATATTCTAGGTGGGGTATGATTATATATTATTACCTCCAATCCTAGAATATTTGCTGACAGGGCCATCTTAAGCATTTTTGGGGGCCGGAGCACGGACACCTTTGGGGGCCTCCTTCATCGAGCCAAATGAATTAGGGTATCCAGAATATCTGGTCGTGTCCCCCTTATCATGATCACAACACATAGCTTGGCATGTTAACTCGCAGCGATTAAAAAAGCCAATGGTTCTCCCTTTCAGACCACTTACCCTCTTCATTCTTGCTGTAATACAAATGATAAATAAGTAGCATTTCAAAGCCAACATCAGTAGTCCTCGACAAGGCATCTTGCATTCTAGCATAGGTACAGGACACTCTTCATCATTAGCAGCCTCCAGGAAGGTTCAGGACACTCTTCATCATTAGCAGCCACGAGGAAGGTACAGGACACTCTTAATCATTAGCAGCCACCAGGAAGGTACAGGACACTCTTCATCATTAGCAGCCACCAGGAAGGTATAGGACACTTTTTATCATTAGCAGCCACCAGGAAGGTACAAGACTCTCTTCATCATTAGCAGCCACAAAGAAGGTACAGGACACTCTTCATCATTAGCAGCCACCAGGAAGGTACAGGACACTCTTCATCATTAGCAGCCTCCAGGAAGGTTCAGGACACTCTTCATCATTAGCAGCCACGAGGAAGGTACAGGACACTCTTCGTCATTAGCAGCCAGGTGGAAGGTACAGGACACTCTTTATCATTAGCAGCCACAAGGATGGTACAGGACACTTTTCATCATTAGAAGCCACTAATAAGGTACAGGACACTCTTCATCATTAGCAGTCACTAGGAAGGTACAGGACACTCTTCATCATTAGCAGCCACCAGGAAGGTACAGGACACTCTTCATCATTACCAGCCACGTGGAAGGTACAGGACACTCTTCATCATTAGCAGCCACATGGAAGTTACAGGAAACTCTTTATCATTAGCAGCCAAAAGGATGGTACAGGACACTCTTCATCATTAGAAGCCACCAGGAAGGTACAGGACACTCTTCATCATTAGCAGTCACTAGGAAGGTAGAGGACACTCTTCATCATTAGCAGCCACCAGGAAGGTACAGGACACTCTTCATCATTAGCAGCCACGTGGAAGGTACAGGACACTCTTTATCATTAGCAGCCACAAGGATGGTACAGGACACTCTTCATCATTAGAAGCCACCAGGAAGGTACAGGACACTCTTCATCATTAGCAGTCACTAGGAAGGTACAGGACACTCTTCATCATTAGCAGCCACCAGGAAGGTACAGGACACTCTTAATCATTAGCAGCCACCAGGAAGGTACATTACTCTCTTCATCATTAGCAGCCACTAGGAAGGTACAGGACACTAATCATTATTAGCTGCCACCAGGAAGGTACACGAATCTCTTCATCATTAGCAGCCACAAGGAAGGTACAGGACACTCTTCATCATTAGCAGCCACCAGGAAGGTACAGGACACTCTTAATCATTAGCAGCCACCAGGAAGGTACAGTACACTCTTCATCATTAGCAGCCACCAGGAAGGTACAGGACACTTTTTATCATTAGCAGCCTCGTTGAAGGTACAGGACACTCTTCATCATTAGAAGTCACCAAGAAGGTACAGGACACTCTTCATCGTTAGCAGCCACCAGGAAGGTACAGGAAACTCTTCATCATTAGCAGCCACGAGGAAGGTACAGGACACTCTTCATGATTAGCAGCCACGTGGAAGGTACATGACACTCTTCATCATTAGCAGCCATGAGGAAGGTACAGGACACTCTTCATCATTAGCAGCCACGAGGAAGGTACAGGACACTTTTCATCATTAGCAGCCACGAGGAAGGTACAGGACACTTTTCATCATTAGCAGCCACGAGGAAGGTACAGGACACTCTTCATCATTAGCAGCCACCAGCTTTGTGTCTCGATCATCAAGTGCAGGATAAAGGTGCCAACATACTATTTGATGTGATCCTAAAAGATTACATCTGGTTTTCTCTCTTTTTTAATGCTTTAAATTAGCCCAAAATAGTTGTGAAATAGTTATTTATAAACATACACAAAAACCTTTCAGATGCACAAAAATGCAAACTGTTTTTTGTGCCTAATGAGCAGACCTTAAAATATACTTGCCAGAGACCTACAAAATCTGATCCGCTCTCTTCTATTTAGGACCCCTTCCGTCGAAATGACCTACATTAAAAGTCAGATCTGGTAATGAATGGGCTAAAAAATACCCCCTGCATGTGAGAAGACAACCTTTTCAAGGAAGCCAGTACAGTAATGTCAGTGAAATATGTTGATTTGTCCAGGGTCACTGTATCATCTGACGGGGAAGCCAGGATAGAAGCATGAATGCTTTGGTTCCACAGTCTTGAATTTACAGACCTAATCACTTCTCGGACTAACACTTTATAGTCTTCATTTGAGGCAGCTGCCCAGGTTTTACAAGCCTCCGTCTGCAGAAACCAATTTCTATACCTACACCATGCTAATGCTATATTAGTTATTTTTATAGCAACCACAGGTACAGGTATATTGCTGAAAGTAGAACCTGTTGCGCTACAAAAAAAGTACACATACCTGCAGATTTATCAACTTCAAACAAAGGAAAGGCTGAGTTGGCTTTTCTGGAATTTGGTATTAAAATCTTGCATATGAACACAAATCTCTGCAATTAGTGCTTAACACACTGAGCTATCTTCTAAACCAACGCGGCACTCACATTTTGTTATGACTATTATGGTTGTTTAAGAATCGACAACAAATTTGTTCCAAAATACTCTGGAAAAGAAGCAAAGACCACCTACCTGGGATCTTGCAGGATGAACAGGTACCCGAAGAACCCCTGGTGTTTCTACGAATAGGTGTGATCCTTTGAAGAATAAGAGAAATTCTCCTGAGGATTTCTCAAAGGACCTGCAAGAGCTTGTCCTCAGTGAAACCCTGAGGGAAACCCTCGTGGGGAATAAAACCCTTGAAGAGCTGCTGGGGTACGTTGTTTCCCTGTGAAGACCAGGCGAGGAAAGTTGATCTGGGTATTCTTCTGGCTGATTTCCTGCTGATTTAGGCGAGTTGTTTTAGTTACTGGGCTACATGTAGTAAGTAAAAGAAACACAGTTAATCCTGATAGTCTGGTGAAAAAAAGAATACCTATAGAAAGGTTTTAGAAGCTTACCATGCGTCTAACAGGAAGAGTGCGGAGAGGTAAAGGATCTCCGTTGGAAAGTAAAAGGTAAGTGATTCTATAATGGTAGAAAGAGAGAACCCATAAGATTAGGATAAATGAATATAGTCCTGAAATAGCGGGATGGATAAGGAGGTAACCCTACCCTTTCTCTTTCAAGTCTTTTTTGAGCCAGCCTGAGTAGAAAAGAAGCGTCCAAAGAATTCCAACAGGATATCGCTAGAAAGGAAGGATGAAGAATGAAGAGCCGAAGTCTGATCACCGAAAACAAGATGGACCACAGATTGTACCTAGGAACTCACTAGAAGGAGGTATGAAGAGGATTCCGGTTCTAAGCGTGCTTAGATGAAAATCCGATCCCGGAAATGAAAAAGAAGGGTTCCGTAATACCTTCTGAAATCAAAGGGAGGAGAGGAAAACAAGAACGTGAGTATGGAGTAGAGGAATTGTTTGGAAGAGAGAGCTTTTCGTAATTCTAGCAAGCGGACTTACGAAGCGTGTGCCGGCTCCTGTGAGAGTAGCAACGCCTCTTCCTTCTGAAGTTGCTGGGTTATAAGGAGGTAAACAGGAAGTTAAGGTGGAAGATTGAGAGGCTTCCTGGGAGAGAACAACTAGCCTGTGCTGTGCGTTTGCGATGGTTACCGCTGCGGCGGCCATCTTGGAATTGGTTTCCTCAGGATCACGGAGTGGGCGATTTCTGGCTACAGAATCGGCGGCCATGTTGGATGTCGGGTGGAGGATGAGAAACACATTTGGAATCATCACAGTATGCCCCTTTTTAGACCTGCTTCCTCCCGGTTTAGACGGGTGTTTGAGGTGAAATTTCTTAACGAGGCGAGGAGCATGAATTGCAGCTTCAGGTTCCCATGTGCGGTCGGCAGGAGAATATCCCTTCCAGTCCACAAGGTACTGTAGCCGACCCCGATGATATCTGGAGTCACAAATTTCTTTAACTTCATATTCTGGTCCGGTTTTACACATTTCTGGGGGAGGGCGAACCGAGACCACAGGATGAAAAGTACTTCGATTGTCAGGTTTTAATTGTGAGACGTGAAAGACCGGATGAATCCGGAACCAGGAGACCGGAAGTCGGAGTTTAAAGGCAGCTGTACCAATAGTTGAAATGACCCGAAATGGACCAAAGAATCGTGGAGAGAGTTTGGATGGTACTAGATGGCGAGGAAGGAACCTAGAGGATAGCCATACCCAATCTCCTTTTTTAATCACTGGAGCTGGGGTTCTGTGTCGATCTGCAAAATACTTTCTTTTGTTTTGAGAATTTTGTAGTGCTGTCAAGGCTGAACTATGCCCGTGACGTATCTGAAGCATTAGAGAGTCCACATCTGGAAATTTGGTTTCAGATTTCTTCATAGTGGGGAAAGATGTGGGGTTGAATCCATAAGTACAATTAAAAGGAGTTGTTTTAATGGCAGAATGGTATGAGTTATTATATGTGAACTCGGCCATGGGTAGAAGTTCTTTCCAGTTGTCTTGAGCTGCTGATACATAACTTCGGAGATATCCTTCCAGTGTTTGATTAAGTCTCTCGGTCTGGCCATTGGATTGGGGGTGATAGCCGGAACTGAGAGCCCGAGAAATACCAAGATGGGAACAGATAAGCTTCCAATATCGTGAGGTATACTGTGACCCTCTGTCAGAGATGATAGTTTCGGGTAAACCATGTAACGTGAAGATGTTACTGATAAAGATGCGAGCCATCCGTGCTGCCGATGGTAATCCTACAAGTGGAGTGAAGTGAGCCATCTTAGTCAGGGTATCGATGGTTACCATTATAGTGGAGCAACCCCCGGAAGGTGGGAGGTCAACGATAAAATCCGTTGATATTATCTGCCAAGGGCGAGAGGGTAATGGCATCTTTACCAATTCTCCAAGAGGTGCTTTTCGAGGAACCTTGGTTTGTAAGCAGACAGGGCAGGATCCAACATATTCTTTGACATCCTTCCGGAATGTCGGCCACCAGAAATAACGTGACATCAATTCCAGAGTTGATAGGAACCCACGGTGTCCCGCTGTCAATGAAGAGTGACACATGTCCAAGACTTCTTTTTGGAGGGGTCGAGTGGGGATGAAAGCTTTATTTCCATGAAAATAGCAATCATCAACCTTGGTCAAGGTCATTCTATTGGCACGTGATAATTGGTCCTTGGTAATGTGTCTAGATTGAATCTTGAGTCGTGACAAAAAATCTGATGTGGTTTGTAGCCCTGAAGCCGTAAGGGGAAAGATGGGTTCTGCTTTAAATGGTTCGTTGGGAAGGTGTTCCTTGCGTGAAAGAGCATCAGCTTTTGAATTGTCCCTTCCAGGGATAAATGAAAAAGTAATTCTGTATGGAGAAAAGAAATGAGCCCAACGAGCCTGGCGGCTATTGCAGGTTTGTGCATATTGAAGGATCCGAAGGTTATGATGATCCGTCCTGACTTCAACTGGATGTTTGGCCCCTAAGAGTAAATGGCGCCATTCTTCAAAGGCTCGCTTGATGGCAAGGAGTTCTTTTTCCAGAACTGTATAGTTCAGTTCAGCAGGGGCAAGTGTCTTGGATAAATACGCTACAGGGCGTTCTTGATTAGAATTATCAAGTTGAAGCAGAACAGCACCTAGGGCGTACTGAGAGGCATCAGTTTCAACAATGAACCTGCGGGATTGATCCGGTGTCAACAGGATAGGGGCTGAAGTAAACAACTCCTTAAGTTTGTTGAATGCTTGATCTGTAGTAGGGGACCATGAAAACTTTATTCCCTTTTTGAGCAGATTTGTCAAAGGTTGGGTGAGCCTTGAAAATTCGGGAATAAACCTTCGATAAAAATTTGCGAATCCAACAAAGCGTTGGATGTCTTTGCCGGAAGAGGGAGTGGGCCAGTTTTGAACTGCAGAAACCTTTTCAGGGTCCATTTCCATTCCTCTGGCCGAAAGAACATATCCTAGGTAGGTAACCTGAGTTTGATGGAAGGAGCATTTCTCTATCTTGCAATACAAATGATTTTGTTGGAGCCGCCGTAACACCTCTTCAACATGTTTCTGATGTTCTTGGACATTGAAAGAGAATATCAAGATATCATCTAGATAGACGACCATATTGTGGAGTAACAGGTCTGCAAAGATATGATCCATAAACCTCTGGAAAATAGCCGGGGCGTTGGACAAACCAAAAGGCATTACTCTGTATTGAAAATGTCCAAACGGAGTTCGAAATGCCGTCTTCCATTCGTCACCCGGTTTTATCCGGATGAGATGATATGCACCCTTGAGATCTAATTTGGTATAGATGTTGGCCCCTTTGACTGCTTCAAGGATGTCGGGTATTAATGGCATAGGGTATTTATCTGGAACTGTGATTTTGTTCAGTCCACGGAAATCTATGCACGGACGGAGTTCCTTGGAGTTTCTTTTAGAAACGAAAAACAGAGAGGCAGCAGCAGGTGAAGTGGATTCGGTAATCAGTCCATTTTTTAGATGGGTTCTGAGATATTCACGAAGAACCTCCTTTTCGTTCTCAGACAAGATGTACATTCGTCCAAAAGGTAATGGCTGGTCAGGAACCAGCTCAATTGAACAGTCATCCCTACGGTGAGGGGGTAGTTGAGTGTATTCTGAGACAGAGAAAACTTCCTGGAATTTATGATAACATTCTGGAAGACCAGAAACCTGGTTAAGAGAGGTTACCCATTGGTTGTTCAAGGGTACTGGAGCCGAATCAACCCTCACCGTTTGCTGATTCTTGACACAATGGGTGATACAGTATTCAGATCCCAGAAAGAAAGATCCAGCTGTCCAGTTAATAAACGGGTTATGTTTCTTTAACCACGGTAATCCTAGAATTACCGGATGATGGGCTGTTCGAATAATGTCCAATGTAAGAATCTCTTGATGAGTTGAGATGATCATCATGAAGGGGTTGGTATGATCCTTGATGGGCCCGGAAATCAAGGGACTACCATCCACACTTTCCACTGGAATGGGCTCTACCTTTGAGGACCTAGGAATACCGTGTGAAATGGCCCATTGATCATCAATAAAATTTCCGGCTGCTCCACTGTCCACTAGAGCTGGTATGTTTTGAAGCAGACGATTACCAAAAGAGAAGGATACCATGAGTACCACCATCTGAGAATTACTCTGGCTGGTACAGAAGGATGAGAAGGATGTTGGAGAGGAACCTTGTTTACATGCTGGTTCCCGTACCGTGGTTCCTCTTACGGCCGGGAGCTGGCGTTTCCCGAACGCCTAGGTGGTGTAATTGGGCAATCCTGTACCATGTGGTTATTCGAACCGCAGTACATACATAAACCCAAGGTCCTCCTACGGTTTCTTTCTTCGGGAGTCAAAGGACCTCGAGCTGTTGTACCCAATTGCATAGGTTCATCGTTAGACTGTGAACGGGAAGAAGGAGCGAACGTAATTCGTGTATTCCTTCCCTTCTTTCTCTCTAGTACTCTTTCCTTCATGCGGTAATCAATTTGCATTACCAATGCAATGAATTCAGATAGTGTAGTGGGGCGTGGGACCCGAGACACCTCGTCTTTGAGGTCTTCAGATAATCCCCTTCTGAAGAGTGTGACTTGAGCGTCATCTGACCATGTGGTTTCACTTGCCATCTGCTTGAATTTGGTTATATAAGCCAAAATGTCTAAACTTCCTTGTTTTAGATCTAGGAGGTGTTCCTGTGAAGCCACACGAATCTCTTGACGGCCAAACATGGTACGGATGCTATTGCAAAATGCAGTATGAGAATCTAAAATGGGATTATTGTTAGTGATTAATGGTGTGGCCCAAGCCAGTGCTGGTCCAGTCATTTGTGCGACCATATATCCCACACGATCTCTATCGGTATGAAAATACGCTGCTTTAAAGGCAAATTGCACAGTACAGGAGTCTAAGAACTCCTTAACCTTATGCGGGTTACCATCAAACTGTCCTCCAGGTAAGGGTCCTGGAGGAACTTCTGAGCAGTGTGGGGTACGAGGGGCTGCAGCCTGTTGGGCCGTTTGCTGTTGGAGTTGTCTTAAGGAATTATTCTCATGTTTTAACTGCTGTACTTCAGTAGTTAAGGATTGAACGGCAGCAATCAGCTGTTGGATTTGCTGTTGCTGTTGCTGCTGTTGTGAATCCATGATTTGTGATTCTTATGCCTCTTGCCCAGCGTAAAAGGAACAAATGTACACTCGGGCGTTGCTAACTGTTATGACTATTATGGTTGTTTAAGAATCGACAACAAATTTGTTCCAAAATACTCTGGAAAAGAAGCAAAGACCACCTACCTGGGATCTTGCAGGATGAACAGGTACCCGAAGAACCCCTGGTGTTTCTACGAATAGGTGTGATCCTTTGAAGAATAAGAGAAATTCTCCTGAGGATTTCTCAAAGGACCTGCAAGAGCTTGTCCTCAGTGAAACCCTGAGGGAAACCCTCGTGGGGAATAAAACCCTTGAAGAGCTGCTGGGGTACGTTGTTTCCCTGTGAAGACCAGGCGAGGAAAGTTGATCTGGGTATTCTTCTGGCTGATTTCCTGCTGATTTAGGCGAGTTGTTTTAGTTACTGGGCTACATGTAGTAAGTAAAAGAAACACAGTTAATCCTGATAGTCTGGTGAAAAAAAGAATACCTATAGAAAGGTTTTAGAAGCTTACCATGCGTCTAACAGGAAGAGTGCGGAGAGGTAAAGGATCTCCGTTGGAAAGTAAAAGGTAAGTGATTCTATAATGGTAGAAAGAGAGAACCCATAAGATTAGGATAAATGAATATAGTCCTGAAATAGCGGGATGGATAAGGAGGTAACCCTACCCTTTCTCTTTCAAGTCTTTTTTGAGCCAGCCTGAGTAGAAAAGAAGCGTCCAAAGAATTCCAACAGGATATCGCTAGAAAGGAAGGATGAAGAATGAAGAGCCGAAGTCTGATCACCGAAAACAAGATGGACCACAGATTGTACCTAGGAACTCACTAGAAGGAGGTATGAAGAGGATTCCGGTTCTAAGCGTGCTTAGATGAAAATCCGATCCCGGAAATGAAAAAGAAGGGTTCCGTAATACCTTCTGAAATCAAAGGGAGGAGAGGAAAACAAGAACGTGAGTATGGAGTAGAGGAATTGTTTGGAAGAGAGAGCTTTTCGTAATTCTAGCAAGCGGACTTACGAAGCGTGTGCCGGCTCCTGTGAGAGTAGCAACGCCTCTTCCTTCTGAAGTTGCTGGGTTATAAGGAGGTAAACAGGAAGTTAAGGTGGAAGATTGAGAGGCTTCCTGGGAGAGAACAACTAGCCTGTGCTGTGCGTTTGCGATGGTTACCGCTGCGGCGGCCATCTTGGAATTGGTTTCCTCAGGATCACGGAGTGGGCGATTTCTGGCTACAGAATCGGCGGCCATGTTGGATGTCGGGTGGAGGATGAGAAACACATTTGGAATCATCACACATTTATCAGTATGCATTTAAATTTTGGCTATTGCACATGATCAATATAATTGCCATAGAAAGGTGAGATTGCTACAGGAGTTGTCATAGTGAACACACAAACTATGTGTGGGACAGTGAACACAGAAAGCATTACAGGATGAATTAATCAGAGCAGAAAGCATTTGTTACAACAGACTGGCAATAGGTTCAGAGCCTCAGCAACATGCCATACAATATCTTTTCGTGTGCTATTTAAGTTTTGTAAGCAATGGTCACTAATTTATTTAGATTAGACACCCTTGTGGGGGTCCCCCTCTTAGGTGGGGGCCCAGGGCAAGTGCCCCTTTGCCCTCCCATAAAGACATCACTGCTTGCTGAAAGTGTTTGATTGTCTGGGGGTGCATTTTTAGGGAAATGTCGCAACCTGGCGGCCATTTCCCAGGCGACATCACTGGATACCAAAAACACTGCGTCAGCATGCCGTCGACACGTCACTAACAAGCTGGGAAATTAATTGGTTATTGGAGAGTTGATTTCATTCAGGGGCGTGAAATTATGCTCTTTTACATGTTCTGATTGTCACTATTAGGTTACCTGTTCACAGTGATCATTATCCTGGTGGATATAAAGTCATTCAAATTTAACTTTAAAAATGGTATCAGCCATGGCCATTCCTCCTCCCCAGAAGCCACCACCACCAACACCACCACCACCAACTGGAGGGCCTAGACAACAGAAAAAGCACAATGATGCAGAAAACAATCAAGAAGACCAGGAAGATGAGATAGAAGAAATGCCTACCTTCAACACCCAGAGAGAATCATGGATGTGGTGGTTCTATATCATGGTTGGGGGTATACCGTAGGCTAAGTCTACCAAGGTCAAATGAGTGCAACATTGTACTCAGTTGCGGAAAACCTGGCCAGTACTCCTACAGGACCACCTCCATGCGCCGCCACACCAAATCCAACCACCGAAAAGAGAAAAGGATAGAAAAAATTTTCTATCTGAAATACTTTTCTCTAGCATACAATAAGGCCTATAATCCATGCACCTTCATGACTATGCACGGTCTCCGCAGTCCCCTCTCCAGGCCATGCATCATTAAAAATCCTGGATTGCATCTGAACACCATCGCACAAGACAGCCCTTCTACACTTTTTACTGTTATATTTGTAACACTCCCTCATTGCCTGCTTTCAAACAGTGACACATTTATGCACCAATCAGTTCAGAAAACTCTACATATAGCCCTATCAACAGATTAAACTTCCACACACCAACTGTCACTTAAGAATGTTCAGGAAATCCTTTGTGTGTGCATTTCCCTTGCTTATCCCAAACAATTATACATACTGCTGCTATAAATGCACATATGTATTGTGCAGTAAGAGAAGTGCATGAATGGAAATGGGAGGAGGGATTTCCATGTGCTGATAGGAGTGCAGAGGCAAAGTGGCAAGAGATGCCAAGGTGGGTGGCCACTGGCTAATTGCTGGGGCAGAGGAGTACTGAAGGGGTGAGGTGTACTGGCGCCGACTAGATATAGGGCATGCAACCTGTGAGGTTCATGAGGGACCTGGTATGAGTTAGCAGGGAAGGGATTAAATAAAACAGGAAAAGGAAAGCAGCATTTTTAAAAGTTTCCAAAACTGAAGGAAGTCCAGCTGAAGTATAAAAGGAGCAGGAAGACTGTTCCGATAGAACACTAGGGTACTCTGCAGGTAGACAGTGAGGTGGTGGAGTACAAATGGCCCAGTTGCAGCTGGCAAGGGCGGTTAGTGAGGAAAACAATTCAGCCAGTCTAGTGCCCGGTTCATGGTGCTAAAGGCATCATGTAACCGTTTAATGAGGATACAATGGTTGACCCTTTGAAAAGTGGACATCAAGGAGCAGTATACTCAATTGTACTGCAATCATAAATACCATAGACACTTAAATTATATCATTGCACCATATATATTTTTTTATTGACTTGGTTGAATTAAATGAACCTTTCAAAGATTTTCACAACATTAAAATCAATGCATCAATACAAAACAGAGTAAAATTACAATAATCGTAAACATAAAAATAAAACCTCACACAATATTCAAAAAGAAAGGAACAAAACCTCTCTATACAGAATACAATTCATAAAACATTTGAAAGGTGGCAAAGCAAGAGAAAAAAAGAAAAATAAGAGGATTTGTCACACTTAATAAGCTTTTTTTGCTTTTTTAGGATAATAGGCCCAAAAATAAGGAAAATCAACCTTGTTTGGAAAATAGAGAGATATCGTTTCCACTTTCTAAATGCAGGCTTTCCAGGAAATGTACTGATGCTATTTGGATCGGAGGATAAGAGCTGCTCAGTATCACTGACCAGCATTGTTCCAATTCCAAACTGCCTAAGTATTGGCTGCGTCTTGTCAAGTGAGTACTTCTGGCAACCACCAAAGCCGGACATTGTATTATCAGATGTTCCAATGTTTCCGGCATTTTTACAATACCACAAAAGCGGCAGTAATTTTCTTGCACTGATATTAGCTTGCATTTCAGTAAAAGGGCCCTAGTGGGCCAGATATTAAAGCGCAATCGTAAAATTGCGTATCGATATTTTACTGATGGTGCTGTATTAAGATATCCTAGCAGACACCACATTTTCTTTAAGGGAAATGCTGTAAATCTCCATCTAGATAGCACAAACACAATTCACACGTTTTGATCCAATCCATGTTGTAAATTTGGGCTTTTGCCTTATCTGGGTTATTGATCAACATGTCAACTGTCACATCTGCATTGGACAAGACAGTGTAAACAACATTAAGCCAAAGCAAGATAAACTTATGTCTAGTTGTGAACATATAGACAGTTAGTTCTTTTAGGATGACATTATTTCCTGTAGACATTAAACATTTCCTAAATAATGAACACAAACGCCAATTATATAGAGCTTGGAGTGAAATCAGACCCAACTCATAACGAAGCCGGGAACAAGGGAGGGATACTGGTAGGGCTAAAACCTTTTTCCAAAATTTTCCCTCCCATTTATCAAATGTGAATTTAGAATTTACGGGTAAAGTTTGCAAACCATACAAGAGGCTTGTTACTGCTTTCTGATTCCAGTAGGACCAAGCAGGTCTAATCGAAAAATTCCCATACCTATGCATGATTATCCTGATTTGCGATATTGCTGTGTCTAGTTTCTTCTCCACTTGTTCTAGATGTGCTTTTGGTTAGCTTGTACCTTCAAATATCATACCCAAGAAGGTGTACTGTGAGACTATATTTAACTTAGTCTGACTAATGGACCATGAAAATATATTATGTCCATTTCTTTTGGGCGAGTACAAAATTATTTGAGTTTTATTCGTGTTAACCTTTAATTCATTAGTCACTATGTAAGAATTAAGTGCCGATAAAAGGATCTGGAGGCCACGCTGGATTTTTGAAATGAGTACCATATCGTCAACGTACATCAGACTATTTACTTGCTGATTATTAATTTTTGGAGAGTCGGAGATCACCTTTTGAAAAATGTGTCTCGTATCATGGATGAAATAGTTGAAAAGAGAAGAAGCTAATATGCAACCTTGTTTCAGACCCACTCCAATGGTTTTAGCAAACCAGTATGTCCAAGACACCACCCCATCCCCTGTCCCACTCCATTCTTACCCAACACGGCACCATTCCAGCATGCCCTCACTGAGCATCACCGCTTGGTAGACATATGCAATACCCATAAAACCATGCACGCCACCAGCCCTTGCACTCACACTCTCAAGAACAACACCACCAGAAACTCCTATCCCAGTATAGGCACATTCAGACTTGACCGCCTCCGATCCAGGACATACAAAACCTTGACCACTCCCAACACAAGGCTAAGAAAAAGTAAAACCAAACCCACACCAGCCAATCACCTCATACGCCCATCAGCATCTCCCGACCAGTCCACTCTCCAATCCAACACCTCCGCACCCTGCACACTCAACAGAAAACCACGCCAAGCGACCACTGAAATAATCAAAGGCGCACTCATCAACGCTAGATCTCTAGTCGCACACGCCCTAGACATAGCCGACATCATTTCTCTCAATGACTTAGACCTCATAGCGATTACCGAGACCTGGCTCCACGCAGCATCAGGCCCCGCCCTAGCAGTAGCCATTCCCGATGACTACACCATCTACCGCGCAGACAGACAAACTTCTAAAGGAGGCGGTGTAGTCATTATTGCAAAAAGCTCCCTCAATATAAGACACTTACAAAACCAATCACTTCCATCTGCAGAAATACTCACTATCAAACTATCCACATCCAACACAAGCACAATCACCACCCACCTCATCTACAGACCGCTGGGTCCCATATCCTCATTCAAGGAAGACATAGCTCTCCTGCTTTCCAACAATACCAAACCCAACTCACGACTACTTATTCTTGGGGACTTCAACCTCAGACTCAATGACGAAAAGGATAACATAGCAAGTACCATCGCTAATACCATTTCAGAATTAGGTCTTACCCATCACATCTCTCAACCCACACACAACAAAGGCCGCACACTCGATTGGATAGCAGACCTCAACTGCAATACCACTATCCTCTCTAACACACCATGCGCCTGGACCGACCACCACCTCATCACATTCACCATCAACAAAGATAAACAAAAATCTGCCTCCCTCCCTAACGCTCCACCCACAGTCACCAGAAACAGCAAAAATATCACAGTCGACAAACTCCTCCCTCTACTCCAACCCATCATCAACCTCTGACCCACCATGACCAACCCCACTGAATTAGTAGAGCTCTATAACTCTACCATTCTCAAGGCCATAAATACTGTAGCACCACTCAAACTACGAAAAGCCAAACCACGCGCCCATCTCAACTCCTGGTTCACCCCCAAACTAAAAACTCTCCGTAAAATCAAAAGACAAGCGGAAGTAGCATGGAAACAGTCACCCTCAGCTAACAACAAAACTTCCTATTCCCTAGCCTCCAATACCTACAAGGCAGCAATTATCCAAACTAAAAAAAACATGTACAACGAGCGAATTTGCAACGCCAAATCTAACACCAAAGAGCTCTTCAACATCCTAAGAGACCTCGAGTCCCCTTCCCCCATCCCTGACACATGCATCAAAGATATCTCATGGTGCTCTAACATACAAGAAGCACTCCTTGGCAAAATTGCTATGTTACAAGCCAACATCGAGTCAAAGAAAAAAAGTCTCACCCTCACAGAGAACCCGATCCCTCCCACCTTCACCTCACGAACGGACGACACCAATCTATTCCAATTTTCCACCATCACCACCAAAGAGGTTGAAGACATAATCAACTCTCTGAAACCCTCCAAATGTCAAGGTGACATCTGTCCCGCGCCAGTCATCAAGGAAGCGGCCAACCATCTCGCCCCCTCATCACATCTTTCATAAACTCATCCTTCACTTCCAGTACAGTACTTGACAACCTAAAGGACTCTTGGGTTCTATCCCTTCTCAAGAAACCCACACTTGTCCCTAGTGTCCCCACGAACTACAGATCCATTACCACTGTGCCCTTCCTCCTAAAAATCCTCGACAGAGCTGCCTACGTTGAGATCCAGAACCACCTAGAGAAAAACAATTTACTTGGATTAAGACAGTCAGGCTTCCGCCCCAAGCACGGCACTGAAACAGCCTTGATCGACCTTAAAACACAAATGGATAATCTCAGAGACAACGGCAAACTAGCCCTTTTGCTCCTCCTTGACCTGTCGGCCGCCTTCGACTTGGTAAACCACGACATCCTTTGCAATCACCTAGCCTCAGCAGCTAATTTCTCTGACAAGGCCAATGCCTGGATTCAGTCTTTCCTGAACAACAGATCTATGAGGGTCTTCGCTCCCACAGCCTCTGCCGAACCAGCCCCCGTCACATTCGGCGTCCCACAGGGTTCCTGTGTTTCCCCCACATTATACAATGTGTTTACTAAACCTCTTTTCGACATTTTGGACCGCTTCGGTGTCATCTACAAGGATTACGCAGCACCCAAATACTCATCCCACTGACAGGCGACTACGCCACTGACAACTCAGTTCTCAACAACATCTAATCCATTATCCAAGAATGGATGGCTAAACACGGCCTTTGCCTCAACGTCGACAAGACCGAACTTCTTCTCCTAGGGTCCCAATCCAGACTCAACAAACTCGACAAACTCTACCAGGCATTCACCATTGACGGAAACAACATCACAGTCTCCAACAATGTCAAAACTCTTGGGATTTACCTGGACTCCTCCCTTACACTGACAAGACAAATCAACGCCATCTCATCCGCCACTGCTTACACTTGTAAGCTCATCAACGCCAGTAGATCTTACCTCTCCACCTCCAACTGCACCACATTAGCCAGAGCACTAGTACTCTCCAAAGCAGATTACTGCAACGCCTTCTACCTGGGCACTAGCCAAAAGAACATCAACAAGCTGCAAGTTATTCAAAATAACGCTCTCAGAGCAGCTATGAACATACCCAAACACGAGCACATCTCTGACGCCAGACGTTCCTGCCACTGGCTATCCATACCTCAGAGGATCAAATATAAAACACTCTCCCTCACACACAAATGCCTATCCAACCAAGCACCTAGATACCTATCAGACAACTTCACACACCATACCACATCTTGCCCAACCAGATCAGCACAAACACACTGCCTAAACATCCCCAGATTTAAGCTCCAAAAAGCAGGAGGCACCAGCTTCCCTATGCTCGCCGCTAAACTCTGGAACTCACTACCAGTCGATCTCAGTTCCGAACCATCCTATCACCGATTCAGACACACTGCCAAAAACTGGCTTTTGACCAAAGAAGTCTAAAACTCCAATTTACCCGACTACTGCATTTACTACCTGCATAAACTGTATTAGCCCAAAGCGTGTATATATGTATGATGTGAGTATTATCTATAACTGTTTTTATCTACCTAAATGTATGGTGTAACATATTGGCTACTATGTAACTGTACCAAGCGCCTGGATGCCCCTGGGCCAGGCGGCGCTATACAAATAATAAACTAAACTAAAGTAAACTTCAGCCCACGGCTGTCGGTGTGGGAGAAGATAAAACGCCATCCGGGGACAGACGAACACGGATCGAGGTATCTGAGTTCAAGGCAAGAATAATCTCAAACAAAGTTGGTGGGCAATAGTCACGCCTCAATTCATCAAAAAGAAGCACCCGTGAAACAGAGTAGAATGCAGAGTGCAGGTCAACAAAAGCCAGATGCAATGCTTGCTTAGTGTCTTGGCAATGAGCTTTAATAGCATTTAAAGCTATTAAGTTAATCTGAGTACCCATCCCCTCAATAAACCCTGTCTGCTGTGGATCTCGCAGATTATTGGCCAATGTCCACTTATTAAATCATTGCACCATATTACAAATACTGTACACTCCCTCTACAGTACGTATAATTACTATACACATATTACTATAGTGTGTGTGGCCATTGACCCACGGCCATGCCCCGAAGAATCTGGCCACTGGCCACAACTACCACAATATAATTAAACCAAATAACAAGTATGTACAGTACACCTTCAAGTAACAAGACTCACCCAGACCCCCCCTGCCATCCAAATGATGTTCACGGGCATGTGCTCATGTCCGCAGACAAGAACAGTGACTGCAGACATGGCAGCAGCAGCACCATTTTTTTCACCTATTTCAACAGCTCTTTGTCAACTGTATTCCATTCCCCACACTTTCCAGGCCCTCTTCAGGTGACCAAATAACCTTAAATGTGTTTTTAAGACTTTTTCCGTTACCATGCTATCCTTGGACACTGTCCGCTGTCCGCGGATCTAACATGGGGGGTGTTTAAAAAAATAAGACACACCTCACATTTTTCACCATCAAATCAGCAGGCATTTATTATGTCAGCGTGCCCCAATCGGGAAGTGAGTCCGTGGACCGGACCCAGATATCACACATTTTTTTACCTACTTTTTGCCATAAAAAAAAAAAAATCTACAGATTTACACCACATTTACAAAAGCACGCTTTCGGGACCAAGCCGCTGCTCCTGGCACAAATTTGGTGAAAATCCATCCAGTGGTCTGGGCTGTAGGCACGACAAACATTTGTTTTCCATTGCATCTCTGAGGATTTCCACACATTTTGGGACCCCCCTATAACCTTGCCCCGTGGACAAAACTGCACCAAGCTTTGCAGACTCATTCCAAGGGACCATATACTGTTTCTGCAAAGTTCGTGAGGATTTGCCCAGGGGAGGCAAAGTTATACCCTGCTAAAAAGGGCTCTTTCTATGAGATGAGCAACTTAACCATAACTACAGGGCTGCTACCACACGCTATCATATTCAAGGAAAAAACTTTAGTTCCAGGGACTCTAAGGTGAACAATAGGTTGTAAAAAGCCCTTTGAAATTCACTGAAAAACGTTTAGTTAGAGGGAGGCTTAGGCAAGACAACAAAACCCCTGAAATTCAGTTAAAGCCACCTTCCTTTGAGCCCTCTGTTGCGCAGCTCATGACCACAATGATGACATCACAGATCAGGGGTTATTGCGTTAAGTTCTCACCTTGACGTCCCTGCAACTAAAGTATTTTCCTTGAATTTCAAATGGTTTGTTACAAGGTATTGCTATTTATCCCCCTCTACCACCACACACCGCAGAATAAGCTGCCCTGATGCTCACTTCCTTTGCTGCTCAAGCACAGTCTTCTTTCTGTGATGCAGTTTCAACACACCTATTCCCTGTGCTTATAGATGCGGGTAGAAGTCTCTGCAGTTATACTTGATGTGTGTTAACACCCGCGGTTACCCACAGCAAACTGCACATTGTATATTTTGGTGGGATGGTCTAGCCAGTGCTATAACTGCCATTGCAGCCGCAGGTACAGAATTGTAGCGGTTATGCAGGTAAGTTATAAATGTCTAGTTTTTCTCCAATCACAACACTATCTTGAAACAATTAATTAATTGGTTGTTCAAGCTACATGTTGTCAGATGTTATAGTATTGGATGGTGGTATTTATTTTACCTTCGACTGGGAAATAACTGTGTCATAAGCAGTCGTAGTGGTTGTAGGGTTTGAAGAGTTCATACAGACTGTTATTGGAGGGCATTTGAGGTGTATATTATTTTGGAGAAAAGTGAATAAATAGAGGGAACTTGTGACCCAGTATATGACAATTCATTTACTGATTTGTCAGGTGATGAATCTCCTTCTTCAGATAATTATGAGGAAATAATTAATTATAAAACTAATGTTGATGAAATTGGGAATGTTTTGGAGAAGCATTAGCTAAGTACCTGTTTTTGGTATCACCACAGAACTCTGGAAGAGGTATTTGAAAGTGTAGCTAGCTGTGAGAGTTGTGTACAGATATTTTTGGTTGGGAGTATCGGTTATTTTATGTTTGGTAAAAGAAAATTAATAAAACATCTGAAGGAGTATCGTAGAGATACATTGGAAGTTTATTTGGATACTTCTAAAGGAATGTGTAAGGGGATTACCAAAGTGGACATATTGCCAGAGTAAAACATTATTTGCTTAATGGAATGTTGAGTTATGTTCCATCCTTAATGTTCTTTCCTTCCCTGTTCCTCCCTCCTCTTTCCATACCCCAAAATGGCCCTTTTAAGGGCCACCCTCAAAGCTGAAAAAATAGATTAAAAAAACACGTTTTTATGATTTCTTTATAGGTGCAGGTATCCCTCATGGTAGCTGTGGGTACAATGATACTGACAGTAGCCGTGGCTACAATGAATGTCTATGGGTCCTGGGATTATATTCCATATTATCTCTTCTGGCTGTGGTTATGATATAAAAAAATGATTTACATATGTATATATGTGTGTTGTATATAGTCCTGAAAAGTTCTATTTTGAGATCTATTGAGTGTAGTATTGGTGCAAAGTTACAGTAACACTTTGATGACTTTCACTTCATCAACAATATATATATATATAAACAATTTTTAAAAGTTAAATGAGAATGCAAACAAAGTTTTTTGTACAAAATATTTATTTGGATGGAAAGTGGCTGCAGGATTTCATTTTCTTTTAGTATTTACACATAAATTATTTTCTTCATCAGCCCAATTGTCTGCATGTTTACTATCTATATTTTGTTTCAGTTCTTTTATGTCCTTTTCAGTGACTCCATATCATTTCAAAGATTAATTAAAATGTCTTTCAGTTTATTTTGAAGCATCCATGATTGTATTTGTAGGGAATTCCTCGGGTGGCTGTGCTTAATCATTCTAGATACATACATCATTCTTAAATTCTTAATCTGTTTGAATATTTGTAAACAATTGAAGACATAATTGACTTTAAAGTACTTTTGCTGGTAGCACAGAAATGATAAAACAGTAAGTGCATATAGTGTTTTCATTCATATAATTTTGTTGACTTATTTCTTCTTTTCCATGGAACACATATTAACACAAATACAAGTGAACGGATTGAAGTAACAAGCATGCCCCCTTACTGTTCACAATCACTATTGTCGCAACAAATCGAGTACCAAGCCTAAGTGTATTGGATACTGTTTTTTATATTTTATAATATCTACTTGATTGTAAATTTAGGTATAGTGCTGAACATCGTGGGTTACAGGGTGAGGCAGCACAAATGTGCACAAAAGCAAGAAAATCTTCGAACATTTGCTTGCTTTTGATGTATTGTGCACATTGTGCAATCCCACCCTTGCTGAAGGTAGTGTCGGTACTTCACTTCCTTGCAATCGGCACATACCAGCACACTGTTGGTGAGCTGCAAGGGCTGTTACAACCCTGCTTTTCAAGGATAATGTTCCAGGTACTGGATGCGCTGCTGCGCCATTTGTCAGACCACATTGCCCTACAGTGAACCCCTGCACTGGTCAATGCAACCAAAGTAGACTTCCATGCCCTTGCCGGCATTCCCAATTTCATAGGTGCGCTAGATTGCACCCATGTGGAGTTGACTGCCAAACATGCCATTGAGGCGGTGTATAGAAATCGGAAACAATTCCACTCCCTGAAGGTGCAGATGGTCTGTGATGAAGAACAACTCATCACCCATTGCTGTGCTCATTTCCCAGGATCGACACACAACTCAATGGTTGTGTGGAACTCCAGGTTGCCAGGCTACATGGCATGTTACCACGGAGAGAGCACCTGGCTTTTGGGTGAGTAGAATGACCAATGTAGGACCTCTGTGTAGTGGGGGGGTCGAATAGACACTCACCAGACTGCTCATGGATGTTGGGTGGGTAGAATAACCAATGCAGGACCTCTGTGTAGTGGGGGGTAAATAAACATTCAGCAGAGTTCACCCAGCATACCGCTGCAGTAGGCAAATTACATTTTGCCATGTCACAGGAATCCATATACTGGCTAATGGTAGCACCCCCGAACCGTGGAGTGGTAGACCATGAAATGGTGGCATGTGAATGTGAGTATTGGCCCCGGCTACAGAGTAGCAGGTGCTCCCATGTGCACAATGCCTATTTTGCCCACTCCGCACAGCAGTGTCTTCACTCCTGTGCACTGCGAGTGCATGACTCTGAGTTTGACAGCACCTTACAAGACATGAGGCCCCCTAGTACGTACACAAACAACATTGTGAAAAAAAAAGGAATAAGATACGTAGTTGCCTAGAAGATATCATGTATGCAGACATTGAGCACGCCAACAGTCTCCGTAGGAATAAGTCAGCCAAGTGTGTAATATTGAAGAGAACATCCAAGACAATTTAGTAGGTTGCATTCTGAAATCTGTGCCATGTACAACAAAATACTTGAGACTGTGTGCATGCTATGATCGTCATAAACATCAGATCACCTTTCTGTCACTCCCATGTAGGTGATGCCGGATACCCCCTCAAACCATGGCTCATGACACCCATCAGACGACCACGGAACTGGAATGAGTAGGCCTACAACCGGGCACACATACATACACCGGGCATCATAGAGCAGACCTTTGGACTGCTGAAGGCCAGGTTCTGCTGCCTCAACAGATCCTGTGGGGCATTGATGTATAGCCCCGTGAAGGTTGGCAAAATTGTGCTGTCATGTGCCATGCTGGACAATATATGTATACGCTGGAACATTGCACTGCCCTCGGACATGGACTTAGCAGATGAGGAGAAAGAGGATGACAACGATGATGTTGGGGTGAGTGTGCAACCAGGGCAGGGTGCCATGGATGGACAACATGTACGGGAAGCACTTATTCACAATTATTTCTGAACAATCATCACAAGCACATTGAGCAAATTATCCCACGTGTAATTTTGAACACTTTCATTAAATCATTCATTCACACACAGAAGATTGTCCACTCGTTATTCTGATGAACAACCCAGTGTATGATGAAGGAAAAATTAAACAGGTACTACAACAATACACGCCCAAACTACCTATCCCAATTATGGACCCCCCTCCACCTTGCAAACATACCCTCCTACCTCCCAGGCCCCAACTACCTATCCCAAATATGGACCCCCCGTCCACCGCCAAAATATACCCTCCCACCTCCCAGATCCAATATGCCTACCTCTGAGACACCCCAGACAGCTGACTAGACCTCTTCCTGGGGCTGCATGCCTGTGAACTGGTTGATGTGGTGCTGGTGAAGGGCATTTTGGGGTTATGTGGCAGTAGGCACGTTATGATGGTCTGTAGGACCAGCACCATTGTTTCTGCTATTGTTGACTGTAGACTGTTTCCTTCATGGACCCTCAGTGACATCTGCATATTGGAGGTGGCCCAACGCCCAATGGCATGTGCAACCCGGCACCCAATGGTCTGGTTGCTCTCACGTTGCAGCCTAGATTCCTCCAGATACTTCTGGACCAGTGCGGCCAGCATGTCCTGCCTGTTCCTCAATCCACTGTAGGTGGCTAGCAGTATCCTGCAAAGATGGGGTTGGGTAAGGCAATGGACTCCTGGGGCTCATGAGTCTGAATGTGCCCAGTGTTTCCGGGGTGTTGGGGTTCTCTTCACTGGCGATTCCAGCTGCCTCAACGGACAGTTCTTCTGGACTGCTATGCGTGCTCTGGGATTGGCCTGGGTGGGTGGTGGGGGTGCACATCCCTGTGGGATTGCAGTGGCAGCAGGGTTGCCGGCCTGGGGTGCCTACTGTGTCCCAGGGGCAGCTGGGGTGTTTGGCCGGGGTGCCTGCTGTGTCCAAGGGGCAGCAGGGGAATTGGACTGGGGTGCCTGCTGTGTCTCAGGGGAAGCAGGGGTGTTGGTCTCCTGGGTGTGGTGTACCTGAGCCTGCGTAACTTCCCAGATGGCTGAGGTGCCTGCAGCGGATATTGCTTGACGTTTTACTGGTCGACGTGCACCTCCCATCTCTCTCGACGTCCCTGGTTGTCTGCCATCGGTCTCAGATGATGTTCCTGTAGGTGAATGAAAGGCATGCTGTTAGTGGACTGACAGGATGTATATAGTACAATTCAGATTTTCCACACATACATGTAGTTCATTCTTTTGTGTTCATGAAAACCAAAACCACATGATTATTTCCATCAATCACCACATAAACAGTCCTTCATGCTCCTTCACAATCCCATGTGCTTCCTCTTTCTTTGTCTGTGTCCCATAAACTTCAACTTTGCGTCCCAACCGGTAAACGATGTCCACCAAATTTGACCTTATGATCCAGTAGATTTATTTTCCATCTTAGAACCTGAAACACAAACCATATTTCAGACTACTGTCCCAAGGGTGGGTAATCAACATGAAAATCTCTTTTCCATATACCTTATACAACAATATTATTTTCTTTGACATTATTATCATCACAGAATGCAATACATTCACTTTTATAACATTGATTATTGGGTGGGATAATCCTTCGCCTCCGTGTCTTTAATAGACTTATGATTTTCTGTAACGTATGTGTGGAAAATCTGAATTCTATGTCAATACACAGAGGCTTGTATTATGCTTAATTAAAGCTTACTTACCACCAACGTAGCTACTTTTTCCACTGGTTTAAAATAAAAGGTCTTAAACATTGATTCTTTCGACTAGTCTGCTGCCTTCATGTGGTCCTCTAGTCTGGCCCCTGCAAGGAAAGCCTTAGAGGCCATTGCTCCTCTTACTGAGTGAGCCCCATAGAGATCTGTGCTTACTGCAGCCTGTGTCATCACCCATCAAATCCATCTCGCTAGCGTGGCTGTTGATCCTGCCCCAAAGGCTTTCCTTATGGCTATGAATAACTGGTTTACTCCTGGGGGTCTCCTTCCCTTAGTCATGGACTCATATGCTGTAATACATCTCACTGGACATACCTTTGATTGTTTTGGGAATGCCTGATTTGATAATGATCTCAACCACGTTTTGTTCCTCTTGTGTCAGTATTGGCAGCAGCTTTTCTACTACTTTAACTGGACAAGGTATCTGTAGCTTGAATGCCATCTCTCCCTCTTCTTCCTCATGGGAAAACAACTGTTCATCTGTTACTCCTGTTACTGTAAGAGTTGGGTCAATGCATAACACAGTATGACACTCCATGTTGTCATAGTCCATCCTGCATAGAATCACCATGTCTTTGTGTATCACTACCTCCTCTAACTGTAGTACAAGTGTGGTTCCTTTTATGTCATCCTCTGGTACTGTGGTCTGAACAGGAATTCTGATACCATTTAGAACACCTTCCTTCATATTCCCGAGACCCACCCCAGTATAATCTCACCCTTGTACAAAAAAAGGCTCAGGTTCATGGGTTGGCTTCATAGTTTGCTCTGAGTGTGTGCCGCTAGAAGGAGCGCAGCCACTCATGTGTAGTAAATGCCTGGCGTTCTGCACACCATCATTTTTTTACCGTGAATGAGATTGTGGCATTTAGCTTGCTGAGTAAGTCTCTTCCCAGTATATTGATTGAAGTATCTTTGGAACACAGTAGTGGTGCTATGATGTGCTGTGCCCCTATTGTTAGTGGCAAATCTTTTGTTACTGGAACCACCAAGACCACCCCAGAGAAGACCTGCGTATCCATCACCTTGTTTGACAGGTGGAATCTCCCTTCCCGTATACATGATTTGGTCACTCCTGTATCTTTGAGAAATGAGAATTCTCTTGGTCCTATTATCACTGCTACCTCGGGTTCCTCTTCTGGGCTTTCAGTTACTGCCAGGACTGGACATACTTGGGCTTTCTGCGGACCCCCTATTGTTGCAGGCTGCCCTGTGGAAAAGGACGTCCCCCGACTACACTGACCCTGGTGTAGTGGGGCACCATGTTCTGTCCTAACAATACTATATGTCCTGAATCTACTGCTGGTGTTTGTGTCACAGTTGGGGATGCTAGTCCATCATCCGTTGCCCCCCGTGCACCTGCGGTAGTCCCTGCTACAGGGGCATCTGTCCCTGCTGCAGCTGGGCTGGGACAGGCTGCATCTGCTGCCACTGCTGCTGTGCTGTGGCAAACCCTTGTTGCTGTGCCATTTGTACTGCCTCTGCCTGAGCTTGTTGCCCAAAAGGACAATTGCGCATGAGGTGCCCCATGTTCTGGCATATAAAGCACACCCCAAAGATGTTACATTCTGCACCTCTATATCCTCCTCCTCATCCTCGTTGCTGGTACCCTCTCCCCATTGGAATAACTCCCCCATGCATATAACTCCCACTGTGGCATACACTACAGCTGCACGTAACCCCCTTACTGTGGTGTGTTTCCCATCGGTCGCCCTCCCAGTTGGGTGGGTGCCACTGGGGAAGTGTCAGGCAAAAGCATTGCCTCTTTCATTGTATACTTTGCCAGTTTCTTTTGTACCAGTTTGTTTTCTGCCTTTGCAGCATTTTTGGCCACCTGCCTCTCGTTTTCTTGTTTTCGTTTACAGTAGTGTACTATTTTTGCCTATATCTCTGGGCACCCCTTCGCTTCTATTCCCACAATCTTGTCTATTGATGCCTAGACATTTGTCGGCAGCCCCTTGACCAATATGTGGTAAAACAAGGATATTCACTTGTCCCAGGACCTTCATGTCTCCGGTGTCCAGAGATCCTGCACCTGTTTTATATAGTTAGCAGGGTCATCGTCATTCTTCATTCTATGATCCATTACTATCCCCAGGTCATAGATGTTGGGATACATGCTTCTCAGAACCTCCCATACGTGTGCTCATCAGTTATTGAATGGTACCCCATCATGGGCATTAGTGCTTCATTTCACCCCTTTGTACCCTGCCTGCTCCCATATTTTGTCCCATTGTTCTCCTATTATGGTTGCAAATACACTTTTTATATCCCCTATGGCCATTGTTACTCCTGCCGTCTTTTTCTCGAGCGCCTGTATCCATTTACTGGCCCCTGCCACAAGACCTCAAATTGTCTCGGGCAATGGTCTGCACTGAATGTGCATCCCCTCTCCCTTTCTGTAACAGTGGCATTTTCCTCCTCCTGGGCCCTATTCCCCCTCCCCCTTTGGTGCCCTGGGTCAGACCCATTTTTATCTTTCCCTTTCTAGTGCAGAGGGAAGATGACCTGTCCCTTTCACTCCAGTTGCTGTCCTGTCATCTTCTTTGTTTCCTCCCGTTCTCGTGTCTTTTTCAGGTGTCCACTCATCACCTTCTCCCTCGCTCCACTCACCCCCAACTGCTCCCTCATCTGAGGCCACACTACCCTCATTCTCTCATTCTACCTCCTCCTCTTTTCTTTGTTCCTCTAGGTAATCCTCCCCGACAACCATTCCCCCTTGTCCGCTTTATTTTTCCACCACAGCTACTCTTCTAGCACCCTTTTCGCTTCGTTGAATAGTGTGTCCCCCTGTGTCGCGTATTCTATTCAATGTCTACTAAGTATTTCCTCTCCTCCTTTTGTGTACCTTCTCCCTCTGTACGTTCTTCCTTTCTCTCTTGTCTCTTTGTCTCCTCCTGTGTTTTCCTGCTGTGGGTTTGCAATGTCAGCTAGACACGTAGGCTGGGGGCGGAGAGTTTGGTCCGCCACCCTTCCATTGTCCTCCCTCCTGCCTTCTTCACTTGTTCCCCTTTTGTCTAATTTCCAGAGCCTCAATATATTCTGCTTGCTTTTCAACTTGGAACCCTTGTATTTTGTTAACCAGTATGAGAAGATGCTTTCTATTATTGTGCTGTCGAACGTTCCTTCTCCGGGCCACACATGGAAACACTGTCCTGCAGTCTCCTGGACTCACTGAAATTATACTTTAATATTTTTTCACAATACCGGGGCAATTTTCTGCACATGGGCTATCTATATAGACCATTATCTCCCACCTGCTGGCTACCTTTCTCTGTGTCCCAATTACCCTACGCACCCTTCCACTTCTCTTTGTATATCACTTTTCCCTGAAACACCTACATTAAATCCTCATCAATCACCTCCCCCTTCATTCGCTCTGTCCTTCTCCACAGGCCCACCCATGCACTCTCACTCGTCATACTGGCCTTCACAGGCCCATCCGCTCCGTGTTAGTAAACAACGGCCCTCTCCATGGGCTCACCTTCTCCCTATGTTAGTAAAGATAAGCGCAGAGTCACTTACACTTCATTCACTTGCTTACTGCTAAAATGCTAAGCTCACTACTGTACACATGGTACCTTTCAATGTTGACCTTTCCACCTTGGGCCAACACCACGAAACAATATGAACTATACTAACTAACCTGCGCGTGTTCTTCTCTATACCTCCAAAACAATTATACAAAAAATGACACTCATCCTCACCCAAATGACACAACTATACAATTGCTGGTGCTACCCGAAACTCTTGTCTAATGGGGTCCACCTCTTACTATGCACATCTACTGCTCTAACGCAGGCATGCCCACACCCATGTACACTCTCTATAGAGTGGTACGTGCTAAAGTCTAATACTAATATGGCTGATTGTCCTTCCACCTTGAGGATGCTTCCAAAACACCAAAAAGTACTGTCCCTCCCCCACGATGCAGCACTTTCTTGCACAGTTACACTTATGTCCTAGAGATCCTCGAGTCCCCTCGGCACCAAGCCTCCCTTAAGGGATCATTCCCTCCCCTGAGTGCGGGCGGCGCTCGGGACCAGGCAGACCTTCATGAACTCAGTATTTGCAGAGCCTCCTTGGTGATGCATGTGGATCAAGTCTGCGTCGTCGGACTTATGTCCCCAGGGAGGGGGGCCGGAACACCCTCAGTTGACCGAGAGAACTGAGTATCTCGTGTGGGCCTCCAAAAATGTATCAGGGGTCCTCTAAAAGCTTGCAATAAATTGTTACCACAAGTAGTCCAAAAAAGGGCGCACACCGGGCAAGAAGTAACACTGTTTATTACATCTGGGCGAGCACAAATCAAACTGAACAGTGGAACAGAACTGGTTGATGAGAGCTGACAAACTGGCACACAGCGAACATGATTTTTATACTGCTAATACAATGTTCTTGGAGTTAAATTTACACTTCAAACATTTCATCTTTGCGTTTCCCACAAAGCATACTGGTTGAAATATGTCATAACCCTATAGCTAGACATACGTTAGTCAAACATGATTGGAGCAAACAGATCTGCCCTTTCCCAGCTAATCTCCTCCCCATGTGGCGCCACATTGCTTCCCACTCCTCCTGCAGTTTGCAATTAGTAAAAAATATTTGTGCTGACCTCTGGTCCTTTATTTATCTGCCATTAGTCAGCACCACAGCGGAAGGAACACAGTGTTAAGGATTCCAATCGGCCGTCACACACCAGACCAGGACACTTGGTCTTATACTGGGATGTGGTGCTCAATAGGAATGCTTTTTCTTTAATTTCAATGAATTCAATGAATTCAAATTGAGCCGATACCTGACACGTCTCACACCCCCTTTTACAAACACCCGGGTCACAATGGACCATAAACCAGGCCGGTTGGTGAAAATACAATGTTGATTTATTTTTTCAATTCACAAAAATCACACAAATTTTAATGTTGGGCAGCAATCACCAATGGGGTGATAATGACAATGGAAATGGAAGCAATGCACTTGGTTAACCTTCTAATGGAATATATCCAAAACACAAGTGAATATGAGCACTTTTTGAATTAGGATAGATAGCACCCAAGTTAAGGATTCCCCCTGCAATGTTCCTTCAACCAAGGAACACCAGGTAGTCAGGGATCAGAGGCAGCAAACAGAGTCAAAATCCGACCTTCCCTCACAAAATAAGAGGCAAAAACGGATTCTAAACCCTTTGCAAAGGCCTAAAATGAAACTTGGATTTTGAAAAAATTATTAATTATATGCGTGTTAAATAATGATATACATATGTTTTATCACAGTATTAGGGAATCTATCTCACTATCAACCATCAGGCTAGGTATCACAAAAGCATACAGTTCACAAAACAGATTGAAATTGAAAACCCAGTGCAGCCGGATTCACACATGGAAAAGTTGGAAAAGTTGAATTTTTTCTGGTTTGCAGTTTTAAATGCAAAAACGTTTTTTTCAAAAAACGGGTGAAAAATACTGAATTGGAATTTGGGCTGGCGGACAGATGTATATCACAGGGACAATATAGAGGTGAAAGGAGGTCTCTAGTTAAGAACTGGATGAGATTTTCAAGATAGGAGAAGGTTCGCTTTTGGTAAAATAAAGCTGTGGAAGACAAAATCAGCTTAGAAATAGGACAGGTTTCACTTAAACTAGATTATTAAGACTGTATTGTTAAAGAGGGACACAGTAAGATCCAAAGTTAATTTGCTATGTCAACCTTGTCACCCCAGCATTCAACTTTATGTGGAAATTAGTTTGACTATTCAAAATATGACTAAGGGCTTATTATCTACACAAGCCATAATTAATAGAGAGATGGCGCTAGCACTTAGAAAGTCAAGGATAGGGTGCACAGAGAATTCTAACAGTTTTAACAAGTTACCAGGGTATGGGTAGGATTGCTTAGAGTGTGGAAAGAAGGCAAAAGGGTCAACATGGGTAAACTATGGGCCTTATTACGAGTCTGGCGGTAACCGAGACGGTAAAACCACCTGTTACCGCCGGACTGGCATTACCATTCCGCCTCCGTGACTCCCGGAAATACCAGGGCATTACGACCCGGAGGCGGAATTCGGTAAATCCCCATTCCCATTGTGTCACATAGGACTCAATGGGAATGGGGAAGTGAAAACACCGGCACCATCTTGTGATGGTGCTGGTGTTTCCACGTCCGCCTGCAGGCGGGCGGTGTTAAACCCGCCAGGTCAGACCTGGCGGGAACATCACCTCCCGCCTGCAGGAGTCGGGATCGGGCGGTCCGGAATTAACAGCGGCAGGTTTACCACCACTGTTAATTCCGGACCGCCCGACCTGTAATGAGGCCCTATGTGTTTCTCTGGGATGGGGAAATTCTCACAGTCCACGCTTGAGTTTTGGGAGTTTGGAACAGTCAGTGTTCTGGTCACAAAAGATTCTGGTCACTGGATAGCAGACTCTCCTGGCAAAAGACAGCTGGGCAAAGGTCTGGTCAACAGATAACAAGGACAGCTGGATGGCTGGGTTGCAGCGGGCATGCAGTTAGTGGGCAAAAAGCCAGGCTGGTCTCAGGATGCTTCCTAAAAGAATACCGCAGCTTTTCCCTTTGGTTAATGGGATTTTGTTTAGTGGGATTCTCTTGATTGAGGCCTTGTTGGTGATAGGATCAGCAATGCTTTGGCCTTGCAGTGAAATCAGCTATGCTTTGACTTTGCAGTGGGATCTGGAATCTGGCATGATGAATATAGAAGATCACGAACGCAGGCGCAGGAGATTCAGGAAAGAGTGTCTCTAGAGTTTTGTCAGCCACCTTTTTATAGAGCATGGTGACATCATCAAATTATACGGCAGGGCAGGCTTAGCTAAGCAACTGGATTGGTCAGGGGTAATGGTTGACGCCTTGCTGGTTGGGTTTCAAGGGCATGATGTCAGATTTATGATGTGAGTTTTACAATGTCCAGACCCTCCCACAGTTACAATTGATAAAACCCAGTTTTGACATACACGGCACATTTTTACAGTGGAAGCATTTTAACAAATTACATGAGCAGGTTACATATTTTATGCAGAACATGCCAGTCCAACTCTACAGTCTGTAAAACATTGTTTTGCCCTTCTAATAATCTTTGGTAATTTTTAGTGTGAAATATTCGTCCTAAAATCCTATAACTTTATACATGTGTGTGAATTATCGTTAGGCATGTCAGCATGCAATGGTATCATGTATACTTGCATTAGAATACCCAATTCTCTACCATTTCTGCTCCCAATATGGCAGCGAATGCTACAATGTCTTAAATTAAAACCCACAAAATTACATTAAAACTGTTAACTTTTTACACTCCTGCAAAGTCTGGTTGCAAAGATAAAGGTCTAAAAGATTCTTAATAAAATAGCTGTTTAAACCAAATGGTCAGCATTGTCCTCCAAATATGATCATGCCTTTCCAGGCTACCCCCTAAGCCCAGGGTTGTCCTGGAGTTATTCTTTGAAGCTTCTTGTAGAAGTCACAGGGAGGTGTGATTTCCTTTTTCACATCTTCGTGTCCCAGAATTTCTATTTTAAGAGGCCTCTGCCCAAACAAATGCTTGATGAGTGTGTGAACTTTCTTTGTCTTGGTCAGTCAAAGATTTCAAACCTAGTAGTTATCAGGCATGTGTCCTGGAAGTTTATGGTGTTTACTTTTGGGGGAAGCCTTAGCTTAGCCAGTAGGAAGAATCTGTTCTGGAGCTTGCAAAATCCAGCCAATGCACTTTAATTCCTGTATTTACTTTCATTTTGTCCTGAATCAAAACAAGCCTGTTGAATGAAACATTCCATATATGTTTCACAGCACAAACCCCATTTACTTTGCTAGATAAGGGCAGGGCCTTATCCAACATACACTTTTAAACAAGTATTTTTCTTTCTTTGCAAAAGTACATTTTAAACGTTTAGTTAGTGCTGGCATTGTCCTTGCAAATTCAATTTTTCTCTTCCCTTTGACTTCACACATAGTTTTGGAGCCAGAGTTAGTTTCTTGTATGCAGCAATGGGTTAAAACACAGATGCTCTGAAATTGACATAGGCCCAGAAAGCCAGGGCCTTTTTGACGCATTGATCCTTGACATTTTCTAGTCAAAAATTAAAGCGTTTACCGTGCGGCTGAAAATGAAGTTTCTTTTATTTTCCCAGAACTGAACAACAGCCTGTCATTCAGGGATACTGTTCTTGTCTGCTGGAGCACAATATGAATGTGGATGGGCTTGACAGGGTTTTATTAATAAAAGTAGTGTGATGAGGAAAGCAGCGCTGTTTTTTCACTTTCGTTCTTGTGTCCATGTAAGAACAATCTGGCAAGCTTTCTCAGTGTGCCCCCTTGCTCCATCCTGCCCAATATGTGCTTGGCAAGATGGTGCAGCCATCTTTTTGTAGCTGAAAACACAGTTTTGGTGTGAGGCAGTGGTGCTCACAGGAGCCAGCACAGCCATTTTGCTGCTTCTGCTGAAGTGCAGCTTGGTTATGGAAGGGAGTACAGCTTAGTGGGTAAATATATCCCACAAATTCCCCCCGACTCTTCTGAGATTCCTTGTCGAGGGAGAATAGGGCAAAGTGGGATTCATCGGTAGGGTAAAACAGGGTTCATCAGGTAGGCAAAATTGGGTTCATCAGCTGGAGTCCTTCCATCATCATGGAGCGGTACTCCACGATCCTCCCGTTGTCTCTCGTTGTAGTACGGAGCGACACCGCAGCTTCTCCTTAGGTCTTTCTTTATGGTTTGGAGTGACACCCCAGCTTTTTCTTTGTTCTTTCCTTTCCCGGTCCCTGGGGAGGACCTCCTTGGTGACGAATGGTCAAAACCAGTACAAATCTATCAAATAAAACAGAACCTGTTACCACACCCTGCAGGGGAGTGGACAGCAGTGGGACACACATACATTTAACAATGACAGTACTTCGGTAATAAAGGTAATTGATCAGTTCCACGATACAGATAAAAATGGATTTGGCTAGAATTTTGGGGAATCCCTTTCCTAACACTGTAGAAACATTTCCCTGTTAACAAATTATACCTCTAAACCTACCTGTTCCCTTCTGGTTATTCTTTGTCTGGTTCTCATTCTCCAGATGTCTACTTATTTGCTGCAAAGTGTGCCAAGGGTGACAACTTTTTTACTGATTAATATGGACCCATTTCTGTTCTGCCAGTTCTCCTTTGGGGATGCAGATTCTGTAGGCGACAGGTTAAATTTTATCTACAATTTCAAAAGCTCTGTGCCAGCTGGGTAGAAATTTCTGCTTCTTTGTCTGGTTCATTTGGAAATTGTACAAGTAGACCCTGTCTCCTACCTGGTATTCTTTTTTGGTTGTTTTTAGATCATATTGAGTCTTCATCCCCTCTGCAGATATTTTCAGATTCCGCTGAGCGTACCCAAAAGCATGTTGAAGGTGTTTTCTTAGATTCTCAACATACTCATGATTTGTGGAGGCGTTTCTTAGTGTCTGCTCTTGTGTTCTATAGAGCAGATGCTGAGGTAGCAACATCCTTCGGCCAGTCATCAGCTCAAATGGAGACATCTTGGTCGCAGAAGATGGTGTAGATTTGATGGCCATCAGGAAAAGCGGTAATCGGATGTCCCAACTTGGCCCAGAATCTGCCACAAATTTTTTTGGAATGCTCAAAATGGTTTTATTGTCCCTCTCAACTCCCCCACTAGAGGACTGGCGGTATGCAATGTGAAGTTTCCTTTTCACACCAAGGAACTCCCACATCTTTGTCATCACTTCACTGGTGAAGTGACTACCTCGATCTGACTCAATCCTTTGGGGTAGGCCAAAACACGAGAAGATGTGGTTGATCATCAGGCCAGCTGCTGTTTCTGCCTTGCAATTTGGGGCCGGGAGAGATTCCACCCATTTGGTAACCAAGCATCTTACCGTTAACATCTAATTGTTCCCCCTAGAGGAGCACATCATGGGCCCGATGAAATCTACTTGTAAATCTGACCAAGGCAGTGTCATCCCCCTCTTCTGGAGGGGAGCTTAGTGTGTTAGTGAGTTGGCTGAAATTGTGCACACACAAGACACCCCTTCAAGTATTGGTTGAGGTCCTGCCCCATGTGCGACCAGTATTCAACCTCTTGCAAGATTTCTAAAGTAGTGTGAAACCCCCTATGACCAGCTGTGGCCGTGTCATGGGCATGACTTAGCATCAGGCTTTGGAATGAGGTAGGGACCACCCACTGGTCACAGCCAGATATGGATCTCCTTACCAACAAATCGTCTTGGATTCAAAACATTTTTGGACATTTCATCAACACCCTGAGGTCCTCTTTCCCAATGTAGTCAGTATCTGTAAGGGGAATGTTCTCAGGGTCCTCAATGTGTTGATAACATTTTCCAATAATCGGATCCCCTTTTTGTGCCGTGATTAAATCAGCATCTGGGGTCTCAATACTCCACTGGGCAGTTAAGAGTTCTTTGTGAGCATTTGTCTGGGACCTAGTGATAGCAGTGGCCTGGATTTCCCCCAACAGGGACTCAGTCTCGAGGAGATCCCCCTGGATGGCTCTGGTTTTGGCTCGCTGATTAGCTAGGTTGTTTCTAGTTTTGTCTGGCCCCTCTATTCTGGAATGACACTTGATCTTCTTCCCATAGATGGTCATCCCACTAGAGGTGACCGGATCATCAATATTTTGGATTAGCTTGCCATGTTTGAGAGGTTTGTTATTAGCACATAACATGCCTCTGGTTTTCCAATTAACCAGGTGCTCCACGAACCCGTTCTGGACATAATCTGAATCAGTGATTATGACCAGTTTATGGAGTTGGTGTTGGATGACAGTGAGGATGAACTCATGAACTGCCATCAACTCTGCCACCTGACCACTGCGGGGACTTTGTACCCGGCGGAAGGTTCTGGGGCATCATTCACCCAGGCATTCCCAACGCGGGCCACAAGTTCCTTTTCCCCGTTGTCAACATGGTAGGATCACCCGTCCACATAAACTGTGGGCATTCCCCCTCACTTGTGTTCTTCATAGACTTTGTGCATTGAATTCAGGTACGCCTCTATGTTGTTCTGGATTTTAAGACTTGTCTCCTCAAGACAGCTTTTTCTGGCACAATCATGCAAGTCAGCCATACCTTGCACGAGGGGGCTCTTCTTGTTTTGGCCATATCTGACCTCCACAGGAAAGCCTTGCATTGACAGAATCCAGTAATGTAATTCTGGAATTACTCACATTTCGGACCTGGATTCTGGCACTTTGGAGTTATTGCAAAGGCTGGTGTGGATTATCCACTATGATGTGTTCCCCCTGGATAAACGGGCGGTAATTCTTCAATGCCCACACCATTGCCAGGACTGCCTTCTCACAATCGTTACATTTTTCCTCCACAGACAATAAAGTCTTGCTTGCATAGGCAATTACTTTATTGACCTTGTCATGCTTTTGATATAAAACTGCTGTCAAGCATGTATTCGAGAACCCTGTCTCCAAGAAGAACTCCTTGTTTTTGACAGGGTAAGCTAGACAAGGCGCTTGTGAGAGGCTTCTTTTGAGTTGCTTTAATGCCTCGGCTTGTTCTGGACTCCACTCCCACTTGACCCCCCTTCAACAGATGGATCAGGGGTCTCATGATCTCTGCATAATCCTCAATGAACTTCCTACTGTAATTAGTCAGTCCAAGGAGGCTTCTTAGCTTATGCAGAGTTGTGGGGTCTTTTAGTTTTAGGAGTGCTTCCACTTTCTTCTCCTCGGGACAGAGGCCTTAAGAAGTTATTTCATGCCCCAAGATGTTGACACAGTCTCTGCACCACTGTGCCTTTTGAAAGGACAGTTTTGCTCTGGCAACCCTCAACTGGGTCAGAACACAACAAATTTCTGCTACATGTTCCTCCGCAGTTGAGCTTTTTATCAGGACATCATCCACATAGGCCAGGTTACCCCTTTCACCCAAGTTGGGCATGGCCTTATGTGGGAAGATGTTGAATTTGTTGCTGGAGTTTATGTATGCTAAGGGAGTCTGGGTCCAGGTGTACTGCTGCCCCTGAAGGTAAAGGCCAGCTTTTATTGGTCTTCCCTACTGACGGGCACGGTCCGGTACCCATTGGTCAGGTCAATGGCAGTGTACACCTGTCATGATCTCTGCTTCCAAAAGGTCAGGGTTTTTCCCAACTCCCTTGGAAGCAGATCCATAACCCAGGTTCCGAGTGCCAACCAGTCCCAATTGGGACCTTTTGGACCCAGTCCTGGCGCCAGTGGCACCAGGCTCATAAATATGCCCAGTCCCAGCGCTGGAAGCGCAGGGCTCATAATGCTTGGGTGGACTTACCTGCAGCAGACCATGCTGCTTACTTGCCTGCCAGTTGAGCCTCTGATCCTCTTCTGTTTGGAACTACTTTTCCTGTTGGGTGGGGCAGGAGCCACTCCCTAGATTCAGAACACTGGAACTCTTCTGGAAAGCAGGAACTCTTTTCTTACCTAGGCGTGGCTGTGGAAGGAGACACCTAAGCACTACAGGAGGCTATTTAAACCACACCCGATGGATGAATCTTGCTTTGCGTTATTCTGCATCCTCTGCAGCAGAACGCTCATCGTGTCTTCTGCATCTGATCCTGGGCCTAAGGAAAAAGGCTTACCATCCTGAATCCAGTCTTCAGCAACACCTATAAAGACAAGAAAGAACAGGTTAGCATTGCGGTCTTCAGTGACAGCTCTTCACTTACCTGGTCCATCGGGTGTCACCAACGCCTCGCGCTGCATTCCGGCATCTGAAAGACAAAGGCTTACCTACTGTTCGTGCGCTCCGGAGGTTTTCACACTGCATTCCGGCATCTGAAAGACAAAAGCTTACCAACTCTTCGCACGCTCCGGAGGCCTTCGGCGCTGCATCCCGCATCTGAAAGACAAAACAAGGTGCGTTTAAAGACATTGGGGAACTTTAATACTCACGTGCCATTACTCCTTTCCACATCTAACCCAGTGGGTATTCCGGCACCCTGCAGCCGCTCCGAACTTGTACCTGCAAAATAAAAAGACAGTTAGAGCGCATCGTGAAGCAGGCAACAAGCGCTTACTTACGTGCTTCCAGGTGCTTCTATTCATCACACGGGCTCCATCTTCAACTCACTTCAGCCCGTCATCCGCCATCGCCGGAACCCTGCAAAACAAGAAACATCATTACTAAAGACTTTAAAGACATTAGAATTACTTGAAACTTACCGTTCGTGCAGTAAACGACGGACAGCAGTCCTCTGAAGTCAAAAGGCCTGCTCCCCTTATCCAGTGAAGAAACTGGTTACAGCACCCTGCCCCGAGGCAGATGGAGAGCACGGCGTTCACTTACCTAAGGTGAGAGCGTTAACCTTTGGGGTTCTACAGGAGAAGAGAAAGGGAAGAAGAGAGAGACATTCAATAACCCAGTTCCTTAATCCCATATTTTCTATCTGCAGACATCTTACCCTTCAAGTCAGACATACAGTGCACAGAGGTCCAGCCCAAAGAGCCAGCCGTGTGTTACACATCACCTTTGCAGATACGGTATACGCCCAGTCAAGACCGGCGCCTCTACGGGAATCAGGTGAGCGTTACAGAACGCAAAGCCTACCACAAAACTCCCGTCCAGGCGCTATGGAAACCTCGGATACTGACCAGCTAGCCCAGTTGCTTGGGGAACTAAGGGCAGAAGTGCATGCAGCCCGTCAGGAAACGAACGCTCTAAGAAGGGAACTGATTATTTCCAAGGAGCGAACAGATGATCTTGCTAGACAATTGCTACAGTCACAAGCCGGACAGACCCCGTTACCCGCAACTGGGGGAAATCTTCCTTCTACATCCTCTATGAATCCAGTGCAGATCAACCTACCTGGGAATGTACCTCTGGCTCCGCCCGAACGATTTTCTGGTGACCCAAAGAGGTTTGCAGTATTTATCAATCAGTGCCGGTTGCATTTCTTATGCCGGCCAGCAGCCTTTCCAACTGATCAAGCTAAAGTAGCTTTCGTGCTTTCGTACCTTAGTGGCAATGCGGAAGACTGGTCGATCCCTCTAGTAAATCAAGATGATCCGGTCCTCCATGATTTTCAAGCTTTTCAGCTCAGTATGGAAAAACTGTTCGCAAGACATTCACAGGGGCAGGCCTTGGACAATGAGCTTCTTTCGTTGCGACAAGGTAATCAAGACCTTTTGGCTTATATTGCGTCTTTCAACAGACTGATAGTGGAAACTCAATGGCCTGAGGACAAAAGGATTACGCTGTTTTATAGAGGTCTACGTGGAGAGCTCAAAGATGTGTTAGCCCAAGTAGTGAATCCCCCACAAGATTGTTCAGACTATATAGACTTAGTCGTTCAAATAGATCACAGACTGCAGAACAGGAAGGCCGATCGTTCCAAGTTTGATGCTCGAGTATTTTCCAAACCGCCAACTCCTTCCAAAGGAGTAGACCCCGGGGAACCCATGCAAATAGGGGGTCTGAAAGGTCCTCTAACACAAAAGGAGCGGGAAAGGAGAAAACAGTTGCAATTATGCCTCTATTGCGGAAACTCAGGGCACTTTCTTCGAGACTGTCCGGTGAAACCTGCCAAGAAGGCAGTAGGAGCTGCAGTTACCAAAGTTACAAACTCTGAGCAGGGAAACAACCTTGCCCGACAAGAATAGAGGTCCTCTTGCCGAGCGTGAAAACTAGTTCCGTGACCTCGCATTTCGTGATACCTATGGTCCTCATTAGCCCTGATAATCCGGATCGATTACATGCAATTGAAGCTTACGTCGACAGCGGTGCCATCGGCAATTATGTGGATCATGAAATGGTTTTGAGGATGAATCTAACTCTTTGTCCCAAGGCTGTAAAGGACGTCATTACTACGGTGGATGGTACGGAGATAGCCTCCGGGCCAGTAACGCATACCACTCAAGAGGTGACGCTAGTAAGTCAAGATGGACACCATGAGAAGATTGTGTTCGATGTGATCAAGGCCCCTCAGTTTCAGATTATTCTAGGAATACCTTGGTTAGAGAAACACAATCCTCTGATCGATTGGCGAGCAAGAACGGTCCAGTTTCCAGAATGTGTCTCTACTTGTCACCCTCCACCTGGTGTTGCACTGGCAGCAATTTCTTCAGAGACTCCCCAGTTACCTTCCGAATACCTAGAATACCAAGATGTTTTCCGGAAGGATCAGGCTAACTCTCTACCTCCTCATAGGTCTTATGACTGCCAGATAGACCTGATACCTGGATCTACTCCTCCTTGTAGTAGAATTTATGCCCTCACCGAGCCTGAGAACCTTCACCTTCGACAATACCTGGATCAATACCTGGCAAATGGGTTTATTCGTCCTTCCAAGTCCCCTGCTTCTTCAGCTTTGTTCTTCGTTCCAAAAAAGGAAGGAGACCTTAGAACTTGTATAGATTATCGCTGCCTGAACCAGATCACCGTTAAGAATAGATATCCGTTACCTTTGATCCCTGAACTCCTGGACCAAGTCAGAAAAGCATGCATATATACAAAGCTGGATCTTAGAGGAGCTTACCACTTGGTACGAGTAAAAGAGGGCGATGAATGGAAGACGGCCTTCCGCACCAAGTATGGACTATTTGAATATCAGGTCATGCCCTTCAGACTTTGCAATGCCCCGGCCGCCTTTCAATATTTTATGAACGATGTCCTCAGAGAGCTCATAGATGTGTGTGTTGTTGTTTACATTGACGACATCCTCGTTTATTCTTCATCGGAATCTGAACATCGGAAACACGTGAAAATGGTCCTCGAAAGATTGCGTCAACACAAACTTTTCGCTAAGTTGGAAAAATGTGTTTTCAACGTAACTGAAGTTGAATTCTTGGGATTCATATTATCACCTGGCGGAGTGCGTATGGATTCAAAGAAGGTCGATGCAGTTCTCAAATGGCCATCACCATCCTCCGTAAAAGGTGTGCAAAGCATGTTAGGCTTCGCTAACTTTTACCGCAGGTTTATCCCCGAATTATCTCGAATAGTCCAGCCCATCACTGCCTTGTTAAAGAAAAACAAACGTTTTGAATGGTCTACCGAGGCGGAACAAGCTTTACAGGATTTGAAGACTAAATTTATCTCTGCACCAATCTTAAAACACCCTCGCCCCGAACTCCCCTACATCGTGGAAACTGATGCTTCAAGCCTTGCCATGGGGGCAGTTCTATCACAAAAGGACCCGGTAACCAATCAGTTGCATCCCGTGGCATTTTGGTCCCGCAAATTCTCGCCTCCTGAAATCAATTACACGATTACTGACAAGGAACTTCTGGCTATCAAGTCTGCCTTAAAGGCTTGGCGGCATTATCTGCTGGGGGCCCGACACACCGTTACTGTGATTACGGATCACCGAAACCTGCAATATTTGAAAACCGCAAAAGCCCAATCCTCTAGACAACTCCGTTGGGCATTATTCTTTGCCGAGTTTGACTTCATAATTACCTATCGACCTGGTACAAAGAACGGTAAAGCTGATGCCCTTTCTCGGATGGGAGTGGAAGAACACTTGATCAACCCTAAACCTGTACCAATCATTCCCGAACAAAGAATTCTGGGTGTAATCGCCACAGAATCCATAGAGGAAGTTAAGGATAAGGCCAGGCAACTTGTAACTCCAGCAGACATACAGAATTGGCATCTGCAGGGAAAGGACTTTGCAGTAAAGGACAACTTATTGTATTTCCAAGAACGATTATACCTACCCAGCACAGATTTACAGAAAAAAGTAATCTCTTGTTATCACAATTCTTTAATGGAAGGACATCCCGGTATGGCCAAGACCTCAGAAAAGATCAAGCGCTACTTCTGGTGGCCGTCTTGGAAAAAAGATATCAGAGACTTTATAATGTCCTGTGGAGTATGCGCCCAAAACAAGAGTCAAAAGGAAAGACCAGCAGGCCTCTTACGCCCTATTGACATCCCACCTCGCCCTTGGCATACGCTTTCTATGGACTTCATCACCGATCTACCTCCATGCTCCGGATACAATACGATTCTAGTAATCGTGGACTTATTCTCCAAAATGGCGCATTTCATTCCGCTCAAAGGCTTGCCAACAGCAGCAACTCTGGCCCGAGAATTTCTCGAAAACATCGTCCGACTGCACGGTTTTCCTTCGGCTCTAATTTCGGATCGAGGTAGTCAATTTATTTCTCATTTTTGGCGAAGTTGCTGTCGGTCGGCTCAAATTGATGTGAGACTATCGACCAGTCACCACCCTCAGACTGACGGACAAACCGAGAGGACCAATCAAACTCTGGAACAGTATTTACGCTGCATGCTGCAACAAACTGAAAAAACTTGGAAAGACATCCTTTGGATAGCCGAATATGCCTACAATAACTCTGTCCATTCGGGAACTGGGAAAACCCCGTTTTTTCTTTTGTACGGCAGTCACCCTTGAACCTCGGAGTTGGATCCCCTCCAAGATCTTGAAACACCAGCAGTAGACTACCTGCATTCTACAATCACCCAAGCCTTTAAGGAAGCTGTTTCTCACCTTCAAAGGGCTAAAGAACAATACAAGAAAGGAGCAGATCAACATCGGAAGGAAGCCCCTCAATATCAAGTAGGGGATCAAGTCTGGTTATCCACCAAATATCTACCTCTAAAAGGGCCACGCACATTCAACCCAAGATACCTTGGTCCCTATTCCATCACTACCATAGTAAACCCAGTAGCGGTCAAGTTGGACTTGCCCCCGCACATGAAGATACATCCGGTCTTCCACGTCTCTCTATTAAAACCCGTGCAACCTCAAACCCGACTAACTAAATCTCCAAAACCTATCCTAGTTGATGGAGAACTCGAGTTTGAAGTCAAAAGCATTCTGGACTCCAAGATCTCCAAATCTAAACTATTTTACCTAATTGACTGGAAAGGCAGCTACGGCCCCCAAGAGAGATCCTGGGAACCTGCTGAATATGTCCACGCTCCTCGCCTAATCAAAAGATTTCACCGAACATTTCCTGACAAGCCAAAACCCCCGGAGAAGCCCGGTTTGGGAGGGGCCTTGAGGGGGGGTACTGTCATGATCTCTGCTTCCAAAAGGTCAGGGTTTTCCCAACTCCCTTGGAAGCAGATCCATAACCCAGGTTCCGAGTGCCAACCAGTCCCAATTGGGACCTTTTGGACCCAGTCCTGGCGCCAGTGGCACCAGGCTCATAAATATGCCCAGTCCCAGCGCTGGAAGCGCAGGGCTCATAATGCTTGGGTGGACTTACCTGCAGCAGACCATGCTGCTTACTTGCCTGCCAGTTGAGCCTCTGATCCTCTTCTGTTTGGAACTACTTTTCCTGTTGGGTGGGGCAGGAGCCACTCCCTAGATTCAGAACACTGGAACTCTTCTGGAAAGCAGGAACTCTTTTCTTACCTAGGCGTGGCTGTGGAAGGAGACACCTAAGCACTACAGGAGGCTATTTAAACCACACCCGATGGATGAATCTTGCTTTGCGTTATTCTGCATCCTCTGCAGCAGAACGCTCATCGTGTCTTCTGCATCTGATCCTGGGCCTAAGGAAAAAGGCTTACCATCCTGAATCCAGTCTTCAGCAACACCTATAAAGACAAGAAAGAACAGGTTAGCATTGCGGTCTTCAGTGACAGCTCTTCACTTACCTGGTCCATCGGGTGTCACCAACGCCTCGCGCTGCATTCCGGCATCTGAAAGACAAAGGCTTACCTACTGTTCGTGCGCTCCGGAGGTTTTCACACTGCATTCCGGCATCTGAAAGACAAAAGCTTACCAACTCTTCGCACGCTCCGGAGGCCTTCGGCGCTGCATCCCGCATCTGAAAGACAAAACAAGGTGCGTTTAAAGACATTGGGGAACTTTAATACTCACGTGCCATTACTCCTTTCCACATCTAACCCAGTGGGTATTCCGGCACCCTGCAGCCGCTCCGAACTTGTACCTGCAAAATAAAAAGACAGTTAGAGCGCATCGTGAAGCAGGCAACAAGCGCTTACTTACGTGCTTCCAGGTGCTTCTATTCATCACACGGGCTCCATCTTCAACTCACTTCAGCCCGTCATCCGCCATCGCCGGAACCCTGCAAAACAAGAAACATCATTACTAAAGACTTTAAAGACATTAGAATTACTCGAAACTTACCGTTCGTGCAGTAAACGACGGACAGCAGTCCTCTGAAGTCAAAAGGCCTGCTCCCCTTATCCAGTGAAGAAACTGGTTACAGCACCCTGCCCCGAGGCAGATGGAGAGCACGGCGTTCACTTACCTAAGGTGAGAGCGTTAACCTTTGGGGTTCTACAGGAGAAGAGAAAGGGAAGAAGAGAGAGACATTCAATAACCCAGTTCCTTAATCCCATATTTTCTATCTGCAGACATCTTACCCTTCAAGTCAGACATACAGTGCACAGAGGTCCAGCCCAAAGAGCCAGCCGTGTGTTACACATCACCTTTGCAGATACGGTATACGCCCAGTCAAGACCGGCGCCTCTACGGGAATCAGGTGAGCGTTACAGAACGCAAAGCCTACCACAAAACTCCCGTCCAGGCGCTATGGAAACCTCGGATACTGACCAGCTAGCCCAGTTGCTTGGGGAACTAAGGGCAGAAGTGCATGCAGCCCGTCAGGAAACGAACGCTCTAAGAAGGGAACTGATTATTTCCAAGGAGCGAACAGATGATCTTGCTAGACAATTGCTACAGTCACAAGCCGGACAGACCCCGTTACCCGCAACTGGGGGAAATCTTCCTTCTACATCCTCTATGAATCCAGTGCAGATCAACCTACCTGGGAATGTACCTCTGGCTCCGCCCGAACGATTTTCTGGTGACCCAAAGAGGTTTGCAGTATTTATCAATCAGTGCCGGTTGCATTTCTTATGCCGGCCAGCAGCCTTTCCAACTGATCAAGCTAAAGTAGCTTTCGTGCTTTCGTACCTTAGTGGCAATGCGGAAGACTGGTCGATCCCTCTAGTAAATCAAGATGATCCGGTCCTCCATGATTTTCAAGCTTTTCAGCTCAGTATGGAAAAACTGTTCGCAAGACATTCACAGGGGCAGGCCTTGGACAATGAGCTTCTTTCGTTGCGACAAGGTAATCAAGACCTTTTGGCTTATATTGCGTCTTTCAACAGACTGATAGTGGAAACTCAATGGCCTGAGGACAAAAGGATTACGCTGTTTTATAGAGGTCTACGTGGAGAGCTCAAAGATGTGTTAGCCCAAGTAGTGAATCCCCCACAAGATTGTTCAGACTATATAGACTTAGTCGTTCAAATAGATCACAGACTGCAGAACAGGAAGGCCGATCGTTCCAAGTTTGATGCTCGAGTATTTTCCAAACCGCCAACTCCTTCCAAAGGAGTAGACCCCGGGGAACCCATGCAAATAGGGGGTCTGAAAGGTCCTCTAACACAAAAGGAGCGGGAAAGGAGAAAACAGTTGCAATTATGCCTCTATTGCGGAAACTCAGGGCACTTTCTTCGAGACTGTCCGGTGAAACCTGCCAAGAAGGCAGTAGGAGCTGCAGTTACCAAAGTTACAAACTCTGAGCAGGGAAACAACCTTGCCCGACAAGAATAGAGGTCCTCTTGCCGAGCGTGAAAACTAGTTCCGTGACCTCGCATTTCGTGATACCTATGGTCCTCATTAGCCCTGATAATCCGGATCGATTACATGCAATTGAAGCTTACGTCGACAGCGGTGCCATCGGCAATTATGTGGATCATGAAATGGTTTTGAGGATGAATCTAACTCTTTGTCCCAAGGCTGTAAAGGACGTCATTACTACGGTGGATGGTACGGAGATAGCCTCCGGGCCAGTAACGCATACCACTCAAGAGGTGACGCTAGTAAGTCAAGATGGACACCATGAGAAGATTGTGTTCGATGTGATCAAGGCCCCTCAGTTTCAGATTATTCTAGGAATACCTTGGTTAGAGAAACACAATCCTCTGATCGATTGGCGAGCAAGAACGGTCCAGTTTCCAGAATGTGTCTCTACTTGTCACCCTCCACCTGGTGTTGCACTGGCAGCAATTTCTTCAGAGACTCCCCAGTTACCTTCCGAATACCTAGAATACCAAGATGTTTTCCGGAAGGATCAGGCTAACTCTCTACCTCCTCATAGGTCTTATGACTGCCAGATAGACCTGATACCTGGATCTACTCCTCCTTGTAGTAGAATTTATGCCCTCACCGAGCCTGAGAACCTTCACCTTCGACAATACCTGGATCAATACCTGGCAAATGGGTTTATTCGTCCTTCCAAGTCCCCTGCTTCTTCAGCTTTGTTCTTCGTTCCAAAAAAGGAAGGAGACCTTAGAACTTGTATAGATTATCGCTGCCTGAACCAGATCACCGTTAAGAATAGATATCCGTTACCTTTGATCCCTGAACTCCTGGACCAAGTCAGAAAAGCATGCATATATACAAAGCTGGATCTTAGAGGAGCTTACCACTTGGTACGAGTAAAAGAGGGCGATGAATGGAAGACGGCCTTCCGCACCAAGTATGGACTATTTGAATATCAGGTCATGCCCTTCAGACTTTGCAATGCCCCGGCCGCCTTTCAATATTTTATGAACGATGTCCTCAGAGAGCTCATAGATGTGTGTGTTGTTGTTTACATTGACGACATCCTCGTTTATTCTTCATCGGAATCTGAACATCGGAAACACGTGAAAATGGTCCTCGAAAGATTGCGTCAACACAAACTTTTCGCTAAGTTGGAAAAATGTGTTTTCAACGTAACTGAAGTTGAATTCTTGGGATTCATATTATCACCTGGCGGAGTGCGTATGGATTCAAAGAAGGTCGATGCAGTTCTCAAATGGCCATCACCATCCTCCGTAAAAGGTGTGCAAAGCATGTTAGGCTTCGCTAACTTTTACCGCAGGTTTATCCCCGAATTATCTCGAATAGTCCAGCCCATCACTGCCTTGTTAAAGAAAAACAAACGTTTTGAATGGTCTACCGAGGCGGAACAAGCTTTACAGGATTTGAAGACTAAATTTATCTCTGCACCAATCTTAAAACACCCTCGCCCCGAACTCCCCTACATCGTGGAAACTGATGCTTCAAGCCTTGCCATGGGGGCAGTTCTATCACAAAAGGACCCGGTAACCAATCAGTTGCATCCCGTGGCATTTTGGTCCCGCAAATTCTCGCCTCCTGAAATCAATTACACGATTACTGACAAGGAACTTCTGGCTATCAAGTCTGCCTTAAAGGCTTGGCGGCATTATCTGCTGGGGGCCCGACACACCGTTACTGTGATTACGGATCACCGAAACCTGCAATATTTGAAAACCGCAAAAGCCCAATCCTCTAGACAACTCCGTTGGGCATTATTCTTTGCCGAGTTTGACTTCATAATTACCTATCGACCTGGTACAAAGAACGGTAAAGCTGATGCCCTTTCTCGGATGGGAGTGGAAGAACACTTGATCAACCCTAAACCTGTACCAATCATTCCCGAACAAAGAATTCTGGGTGTAATCGCCACAGAATCCATAGAGGAAGTTAAGGATAAGGCCAGGCAACTTGTAACTCCAGCAGACATACAGAATTGGCATCTGCAGGGAAAGGACTTTGCAGTAAAGGACAACTTATTGTATTTCCAAGAACGATTATACCTACCCAGCACAGATTTACAGAAAAAAGTAATCTCTTGTTATCACAATTCTTTAATGGAAGGACATCCCGGTATGGCCAAGACCTCAGAAAAGATCAAGCGCTACTTCTGGTGGCCGTCTTGGAAAAAAGATATCAGAGACTTTATAATGTCCTGTGGAGTATGCGCCCAAAACAAGAGTCAAAAGGAAAGACCAGCAGGCCTCTTACGCCCTATTGACATCCCACCTCGCCCTTGGCATACGCTTTCTATGGACTTCATCACCGATCTACCTCCATGCTCCGGATACAATACGATTCTAGTAATCGTGGACTTATTCTCCAAAATGGCGCATTTCATTCCGCTCAAAGGCTTGCCAACAGCAGCAACTCTGGCCCGAGAATTTCTCGAAAACATCGTCCGACTGCACGGTTTTCCTTCGGCTCTAATTTCGGATCGAGGTAGTCAATTTATTTCTCATTTTTGGCGAAGTTGCTGTCGGTCGGCTCAAATTGATGTGAGACTATCGACCAGTCACCACCCTCAGACTGACGGACAAACCGAGAGGACCAATCAAACTCTGGAACAGTATTTACGCTGCATGCTGCAACAAACTGAAAAAACTTGGAAAGACATCCTTTGGATAGCCGAATATGCCTACAATAACTCTGTCCATTCGGGAACTGGGAAAACCCCGTTTTTTCTTTTGTACGGCAGTCACCCTTGAACCTCGGAGTTGGATCCCCTCCAAGATCTTGAAACACCAGCAGTAGACTACCTGCATTCTACAATCACCCAAGCCTTTAAGGAAGCTGTTTCTCACCTTCAAAGGGCTAAAGAACAATACAAGAAAGGAGCAGATCAACATCGGAAGGAAGCCCCTCAATATCAAGTAGGGGATCAAGTCTGGTTATCCACCAAATATCTACCTCTAAAAGGGCCACGCACATTCAACCCAAGATACCTTGGTCCCTATTCCATCACTACCATAGTAAACCCAGTAGCGGTCAAGTTGGACTTGCCCCCGCACATGAAGATACATCCGGTCTTCCACGTCTCTCTATTAAAACCCGTGCAACCTCAAACCCGACTAACTAAATCTCCAAAACCTATCCTAGTTGATGGAGAACTCGAGTTTGAAGTCAAAAGCATTCTGGACTCCAAGATCTCCAAATCTAAACTATTTTACCTAATTGACTGGAAAGGCAGCTACGGCCCCCAAGAGAGATCCTGGGAACCTGCTGAATATGTCCACGCTCCTCGCCTAATCAAAAGATTTCACCGAACATTTCCTGACAAGCCAAAACCCCCGGAGAAGCCCGGTTTGGGAGGGGCCTTGAGGGGGGGTACTGTCATGATCTCTGCTTCCAAAAGGTCAGGGTTTTCCCAACTCCCTTGGAAGCAGATCCATAACCCAGGTTCCGAGTGCCAACCAGTCCCAATTGGGACCTTTTGGACCCAGTCCTGGCGCCAGTGGCACCAGGCTCATAAATATGCCCAGTCCCAGCGCTGGAAGCGCAGGGCTCATAATGCTTGGGTGGACTTACCTGCAGCAGACCATGCTGCTTACTTGCCTGCCAGTTGAGCCTCTGATCCTCTTCTGTTTGGAACTACTTTTCCTGTTGGGTGGGGCAGGAGCCACTCCCTAGATTCAGAACACTGGAACTCTTCTGGAAAGCAGGAACTCTTTTCTTAACTAGGCGTGGCTGTGGAAGGAGACATCTAAGCACTACAGGAGGCTATTTAAACCACACCCGATGGATGAATCTTGCTTTGCGTTATTCTGCATCCTCTGCAGCAGAAAGCTCATCGTGTCTTCTGCATCTGATCCTGGGCCTAAGGAAAAAGGCTTACCATCCTGAATCCAGTCTTCAGCAACACCTATAAAGACAAGAAAGAACAGGTTAGCATTACGGTCTTCAGTGACAGCTCTTCACTTACCTGGTCCATTGGCTGTCACCAACGCCTCGCGCTGCATTCCGGCATCTGAAAGACAAAGGCTTACCTACTCTTCGTGCGCTCCGGAGGTCTTCACACTGCATTCTGGCATCTGAAAGACAAAAGCTTACCAACTCTTCGCACGCTCCGGAGGCCTTCGGCGCTGCATCCCGCATCTGAAAGACAAAACAAGGTGCATTTAAAGACATTGGGGAACTTTAATACTCACGTGCCATTACTCCTTTCCACATCTAACCCAGTGGGTATTCCGGCACCCTGCAGCCGACAGTTAGAGCGCATCGTGAAGCAGGCAACAAGCGCTTACTTACGTGCTTCTAGGCGCTTCTATTCATCACACGGGCTCCATCTTCAACTCACTTCAGCCCGTCATCCGCCATCGCCGGAACCCTGCAAAACAAGAAACATCATTACTAAAGACTTTAAAGACATTAGAATTACGCGTTCACTTACCTAAGGTGAGAGGGTTAACCTTTGGGGTTCTACAGGAGAAGAGAAAGGGAAGAAGAGAGAGACATTCAATAACCCAGTTCCTTAATCATATATTTTCTATCTGCAGACATCTTACCCTTCAAGTCAGACATACAGTGCACAGAGGTCCAGCCCAAAGAGCCAGCCGTGTGTTACACATCACCTTTGCAGATACGCTATACGCCCAGTCAAGACCGGCGCCTCTACGGGAATCAGGTGAGCGTTACAACACCTTTGACCCCTGGATCTGGGCCAGCCCCATGTCAATGTAGGGAAGAGGCCATCGGGACATGTGGACCCATTTGTTTATCTCTCTAAGGTCTGTGCAGAGTCTCAATTGGCCATTTGGTTTTAAAATCCCCAGCACCGGATTATTAAAGGTGCTGTGGACTGGACAAATTATCCCATGGGCCTCAAGGTTTTTGATGATTTCTGTCAGGGACTCCATGGATGCAAGAGGCAACCGATATTGCTTCACAAACACAGGAGTCATTCCAGGGTCCGTGGGAATTGTTGTTGTATGTATTTGGGTGTGACCACAGTCGTACGAGTCCACCGCAAAGAGATCTTGAAAATCTAAGAACACCTGTTTCAACTTTTGCTTTTTCTCCAGAGTCTCGCAGGCATCAGCTAGGTTGACCCGCTCTTCAACCATTTGCCTGAAGCCTTGAAAAACGTCTGATTTTGCTATCTCAGGAGTCTCCTCCAGCTGGGTGGAGAGGTCTCTGGTTAGAGTATTGACCTGAACAGAGGGTTTCAGGTAGGAGAGGCAGTCATTTTGGACCTGGAATATCACCTCATCCTGCCTGATGTTACAAGTCACCTCTTCCTCCCCGTAAGGGCAGGAAGAGTACACCAGGAAATTCCCCCTTGCTGGGTGAAGATCCTATCTGGTGGTAAGTCATTATCATGGTCATTGTCAAAACAGTCATTGGGGATTGGTCCTATCAGTTCATTTCCTAGATTTATGGAAAAATATCAGTCATCAACTGCCATTCCAATAATGGTGCCTGCGTCCAGAGTGATACTGCTGAGGTCGCTGTTATCCATCAATATTGGAATGGTGTTGTGTTCTACATTGACTAATGGTGTTGGGTTTAACCCCAACCCCTGCTGTTGGAGATGGGCATTGAGGAGTACGCATGTGTAAGGATTTTTCAGTTTCTGTCCTGTTTTCATTTTTAATTCAAGTTGGAATAGTCGTGTCTGTCCTGGGATGGTGACCTCCTCTCCAATTTGAACTTCAACTGCATATGGCAGAAATTGGGCTGACCGAAATGCTTTTTCTGACTCATCAAAGTCCAAGGGAATTCCCCCTAGTCGGGACTAGGCTTTGTAACTTATCAGGTCCAAATTAATGGCAAACCGATTGAGAATGTCACTGCCTAAATAGAATGCAGCAGGGACATCACACACGACCCAACAATTATGTTCTATGCTTTTGTTACCTAAAGAAATTTTGAGAATACGCCTGCTAGGCACGAGATGTTTGGAATTGGGAGTTTCCATGCCCATTTCCCACTTATTGATCAATTGAAATGTGAGAATGGCTCGTTCTTTTGGGAGCTGTCTGAACGTGGCTTCGCTGATGAAGCTCTTACCGTTGTTCACGCACACTTGGGCGAGAACAGACTCCTTCCCCTCATTTAACTGAATAGGGATGAACAACTGTTCTCTAATTTTCTGAATATCAGCTAAACTTTGAGCTGGTTTCTCATCACTTTTGACCGTACGATTGGGGTTTTCAGATTGTGAATCAGTATAAAATTTCAAAGAATTTCTTGCGGTGTGGAATGCCACTTACAACCGGAAGGAAGGTTGATTTTCAGGAATGGAGGGGAGTTCTTATCACCAGTTTGTTGTCCTACAGCAATTACTGTCATGTCAGGTATATGATTGTTCTGGAAATGAAACTCAATATGATCAGGTTTCTATTCAACCATGTGGCATGTGCCATTTAAACTAACATGGTTGACACTCTGTTTTAATTTTATTGTCCTGTTAGTCTGAATCCAGAGGACCTTGTTCACACCGTCTATTAGGGGGGACAACCTCCGCAGTATGTAATTCCTTAGTAGACAGGGTGTGCCCTCTGGAGTCATGACTATGACTGGGTTTTTCACTTTGTGTCACCCAATCTTTATTTCTAAATCCGCGCTCCTCTCGACAGGAATTTCATTCCTGTCGAAGTTTTGAAGTTGTCCAGGAAGAGGGGTGAGAGGGATCTGATATCTCGCCGCCATTCTAGAATTTAGCTGATCAAAGGCCCTTTTTGACAGAAGAGTGGCTTGGGATCCAGTGTCCACCAGTGCTGAAAATGTACATTACTTTTGCACTTGGACCGGGCATAACATCTACCCTCCTTCTCCTCAAGTGCGCAAAGGTAATGTGCATTTTGGGCAAGCTTTGTGGTCATTTTCTTTATTTTGGAATCCGACACGGTGGCATTTTGGACAGTTTTCTGTGTCAGAGTCTGGGATCTGTAATAAAAATTTGACATCCTGAAATAGTGGAGACTTTGGAATCCCCTGTTTCCCTTAGCTCTGTTCCGGGTGGCAGTCACTACAACCAATTTGCGGGGAGGATCACTCCATTACTATTTTCTTCTCCGGATGACAATTCTGGGGTTCAGGAATGGGTGGCCCTGCATCAGTCCCCATAGCCACCCAGTCTTCATTTGGATCTCTCGGGTCCCATTTTTCTTTGGGAGGAATTCTCCCGTCCCTGAAGGAGAAGATTGTTTTCCCAGAATCCTCTAAGGATTCTTCCCCTTCAAACTGGAGGACACTAGTTTCCTCCCCAAAGTGAGCCTTTTTACTGGCTTTATTTCTCTTACCCACCCTCTGTTCCCTGGTTTGCAGATTTTCAGGGGCAGGAGATTTTTGTTCTGGTTCCTGGGTGTCCAGGGGCTTTTCCCAGGTGTGGAAGAAAGCTTCCGCCAGGGCTTTACACTCCCATTCCCCTCGTGTCTCCTCCTCCTGGACCGGTGAATTGTTGGGGTTCTCTCCCTGTCATTGTTCTGCGGTGCCAGCCCCTTGGTTTGTGGGGTCCTGAGCCACCATGTTCATCTGAGGGTTCTGTTGAGCCCTCAACATGTGACCCAGATCCTGGGTAAGGTTCTGGACCTGGCGCTCCAGTTGGGACACCCGTTTCGACTGGTACGGGGGTCTTTGCTCAAACCTCCATTGTTCACGGGAAGGGTAGTTATCCCTTCTCCCGTAGTACCCTAGAGATGATGGATTTTGGTAGCCATCCCCCCTTGGCCTCCCCTCTCCCGGATTGGGTTGTCTGGGCTCCTGAAACTGGGGAAAGAAATGAGGGTTGCCCTGTAGATTGGGGTTTTGAGGGCACTGGGGAAAGAAACTTTACCTGGGATTTGGGGAATTACTGCCCTCCTGAGGAAAGTTAGGAGGGAAGTTTCCTGGGGGAGTACTCACTTGGTGGGACACCCCCCTGGGGCTGAAGGAGTCCATACATACACCAAGATAGGCCAGTTGCCCTTGTACCTGGGACTGATATACTCAGGAGAATTAGGGGTTCCATTAGTGGGATTACCTCCCTGATTGCCACTTGGTTGTGGCTGGCCGGAAGGCTTTCTTGCCCTTCGGTTTTGCTGGTTTGGGATTGGTGCATTTTTAGGCCCCCCCCCATTTTAGGTCTAAAATGGGGGCAACCTTCACCTCTGCTACCTTAGCAGCAGCAGGTGTGTTGGCTGGTTTGGGGTTTTTGGTCAGATTTTTATTTTCTGCAGGTTTTTGGACTTCATAAATGCGGGTCGCCTGCATTTATGAAGTCCAAAACCCAGTCCAGAGATCTTTTATCGTGGAAATCCCTCACCAGCTGGGTCATAATATACTTTGGGAGTGCATGAAAGAAGGTATTTATAAACTCCCTGCTATCCGTGCGCACCCTCCTAGTGGTTTGTGCAAAGCTGCGTTTTAGCTCCTGCACAAATTCTCGTGGGGCCTGATCTTCCCCGCACTGAAAATTGTAGGCTGCTTTGCAAGCCTATTCGGCGTTTCTGTAGGTGGAAAAGTGTTTCAAGATGGCCGCCCTGTAGATGGACCATCTTGAGTGGTTCTGGTCCTCCAGCCCAGCGAAGAAGCTGGAGTACTCTGGAGAGAACGTCCACTTAGCATACTCTATGCAGTTCTGGTTGTCTTTAAGATGAAAAGTGTCCATCATCTGCTCATAGAGTTCCAAATGTTCCCAAACAGAATATTTTGTGTTTTTGTGGTATAAGGTTATGAAATTCCTAATGGTCTTAATCTGCTTAATGGGGTCTTTTGCCATAACTCTCTTTAGTTTATTTGCCTTTGTTGGCTTTGTCGCCCGAGTCCACTCATCCTCAGTCTGAGAGGCGCTAATGTTGGAGGACCCCTCCTGATCTTCTAGGTGCTCCCTGATTCTTTGAGCTTGGGAGGGGCTCGCAGAATGGTGGGGCCTAGTTTCTACTCCCCTGTGGTGCACAGGAGAGTAGTCTTCTGACTCTTCCCTGCTTCCAGGGGTGGCTGAGGATCCCCCCACTGCCCCGATCGGGTGGAGGTCTTCAAAATGCTCTTTTTGGGCCTCATTTCATTCAGTTTTTCATCAAATTGAACCAATTGCACAGAGAATTCTAACAGTTCTAACAAGTTACCAGGGTACGGATAGGATTGCTTAGAGAGTGGAATAAAGGCAAAAGGGTCAACATGGGTAGACTATGTGCTTCTCTGGGATGGGGAAATTCTCACAGTCCACGCTTGAGTTTTGGGAATTTGGAACAGTCAGGGTTCTGGTCACAAAAGATTCTGGTCACTGGATATCGGACTCTCCTGTCAAAAGACAGCTGGGCAAAAGTCTGGTCACTGGATAACAAGGACAGTTGGATGGCTGGGTTGCAGCGGGCATGCAGTTAGTGGGCAAAAAGCCAGGCTGGTCTCAGGATGCTTCCTAAAAGAAAACCACAGCTTTTCCCTTTGGTTAATGGGATTTTGTTTAGTGGGATTCTCTTGATTGAGGCCTTGCTGGGGATAGGATCAGCAATGCTTTGGCCTTGCAGTGAAATCAGCTATGCTTTGACTTTGCAGTGGGATCTGGAATCTGGCATGATGATTATAGAAGATCACAAACGCAGGTGCAGGAAATTCAGGAAAGAGTGTGTCTAGAGTTTTGTCAGCCACCCTTTTTATAGATCATGGTGACATCATCAAATTATACGGCAGGGCAGGCTTAGCTAAGCATGCCTCTAAACAACTGGATTGGTCAGGGGTAATGGTTGATGCCTTGCTCTCAGCTGATTGGGTTTCAAGGGCATGAGGTCAGATTTATGATGTGAGTTTTACAATGTCCAGACCCTCCCACAGTTACTATTAATTACTATTAATAAAACCCAGTTTTGACATAAATGGCACATTTGTACAGTGCTAGCATTTTAACAAATTACATGAGCAGGTTACATATTTTATGCAGAACATGCCAGTCCAACTCTGCAGTCTGTAAAACATTGTTTTGCCCTTCTAATAATCTTTGGTAATTTTTAGTGTGAAATATTCGTCTAACTTTATACATGTGTGTGGATTATCGTTAGGCATGTCAGCATTGAAATTCGCAATGGTATCATGTATACTTGCCTTAGAATACCCAATTCTCTACCATTTCTGTTCCCAATATGGCAGTGAATGTTACAATGTCTTAAATTAAAACCCACAAAATTACATTAAAACTGTTAACTTTTTACATTCCTGCCAAGTCCGGTTGCAAAGATAAAAGTCTGAAAGTTTCTTAATAAAATAGCTTTTAAACCAAATGGTCAGCATTGTCCTCCAAATATGATCATGCCTTTCTAGGCTACCCCCCTAAGCCCAGGGTTGTCCTGGAGTTATTCTTTTAAGCTTCTTGTAGAAGTCAAAGGGAGGTGTGATTTCCTTTTTCACATCTCCGTGTCCCAGAATTTCTATTGTAAGAGGCCTCTGCCCAAACGAATGTCGGATGAGTGTGTGAACTTTCTTTGACTTGGTCAGTAAAAGTTTTCAAACCTAGTAATTATCAGGCATGTGTCCTGGAAGTTTATGGTGTTTTCTTTTGGGGGAAGCTTAGTTTAGCCAGTAGGAAAAGCCTGTTCTGGAGCCTGCAAAATTCACCCAATGCACTTTAATTCCTCTATTTTCTTTCATTTTGTCCTGAATCAAAACAAGCCTGTTGAATGAAACATTCCATATATGTTTCACGGCACAAACCTCATTTACTTTGCTAGATAAAGGCATGGCCTTTTCCAACATACACCTTTAAACAAGTATTTTTCTTTCTTTGCAAAAGTACATTTTAACCATGTGGTTAGTGCTGGCATTGTCCTTGCAAATTCAATTTTCCTCTTCCCTCTGACTTCCCACATTGTTTTGGAGCCAGAGTTAGTTTCTTGTATAGAGCAATGGGTTGAAACACAGATGCTCTGAAATCGACATAGCCCAGAAAGCCAGGGCCTTTTTGACGCATTGATCCTTGACATTTTGTAGTCAAAAAGCAAAGCGTTTCCCGTACGGCTGAAAATTAAGTTTCTTTTATTTCCCCAGAACTGAACAACAGACTGTCATTCAGGGATACTGTTCTTGTCTGCTAGAGCACAATGTGAATGTGGATGAGCTTGACAGGGTTTCATTAATACAAGTAGTGTGATGAGGAATCAGAGGAAAAGAGCATCAGAGTGGCATCATTTTGAAATGTAAATATTTCCCTTTTTCAAATGGGAACATTGGGCATGCAGCAAAGCAGCTCTGTTTTTTCACTCCCGTTCTTGTGTCCATGTAAGAACACTCTGGCAAGCTTTCTCAGTGTGCCCCGTGTTCCATCCTGCCCAATATGTGCTTGGCAAGATGGTACAGACATCATTTTGAAGCTGAAAATACAGGTTTGGTGTGAGGCAGTGGTGCTCACAGGAGCCAGCACAGCCATTTTGCTGCTTCTCCTGAAGTGCAGTTTGGTTATGGAAGGGAGTCCACTGAGTGGGTAAATATATCCCACAAATCCCCCCGACTCTTCTGAGATTCACTGTCGAGGGAGAGTAGGGCAAAGTGGGATTCATCGGTAGGGCAAAACAGGGTTCATCAGGTAGGCAAAATGGGGTTCATCAGGTGGAGTCCATCCATATTCAGGGAGCGGTACTCCACGATCCTCCAGTTGTCTCTCGTTGTAGTGAGGAGTGACACCCGCAGCTTCTCCTTAGGTCTTTCTTTATGGTGTGCAGCGACACCCCCGCTTTCCCTTTGTTCTTTCCTTTCCCGGTCCCTGGGGAGGTCCTCCTTTCCACCCACGTGACGCGTAGTGCAGAGGTGACAGACTGGACCGGCCCACCTAATCTCATCTGCTTGACCCGAAGAAGTATTCTCCTGAAAGTGGAGAAAGGGAATTAGCCATCCATGGATTTGAGTGATAACCCCCCCACTGTTCTCCCCTCAAATCACCTCTGATGTCTCTTTTTATATTCTCACCTTAGGTTTTTAAAGGATGAGCTCTCCATCCTGCGTAGAATGCAGGGGCGCGTGGATAACCAGTTACTTCACTGGTCCGAAGGAATTGGAGAGTTCCAGAACAATATTGACTCTGAGGTTCCTGGCGAGGAGCCGTAAGTATATAGTTCGTAAGAGTTCAAAATGTCTGACTTTCACTCTTGTCTGATTCCTTGCAGCTTGCAGCTTGACCCTAGAGAATATTGCCTCGTGCGGCTGGTAAAGTTCAGGTAAGAGTCTGTAGTATCCAACACTGTCTGGTAAATCACACCTGTATGTAATCTGTTGCTTTCTCCCTTATTACAGGTGCTGAGTGAGAATTATGGTGTTTTGAGGAATAATACCTCTGGCGGTAAAATCAGGTAAGTCTATTATGGTGAAGGAGATTCCCTTGGTTTGTTCTTTTGGCTCACCTGGCTGTCCTTTTCTTCCCCTTAGATGCCGGAGTTCGGCGAAGATGAAAGGAGACTGCGCCGGCCCATGGAGATGAAGAATGCCTCTGGCGGTAAAATCAGGTAAGTCTATTGTGGTGACTAATATTGCCTTACTATTCTCTCGGCTCACCTTGCTGTTCTTTATTCCTCTTAGGTGCCGGAGTTTGCCGAAGAAATGAAGAAGACAGAGGTGGATCGTGGAGGTGCTGCGAAGGCTAGTGAGTATAGCGCAGCGTTGCAGCAGGCGATGCGACGCGCCTCAAATAATGTCTTTCTTCCTATTCGAAGGCGCGTTGGATCCAGAATCAGGTATGGAAAAAGTATTTTTCTGGTTGTAACCTTTTTCCTTCTTTCTCCCTTTTCTCTAGGAGCTCCAGACTCGAGGCAGGCGTGGCAGAAGACTGGATGCTGGCTTGCAGGCACGGTGAGCATTACGCTGCAGGATGCAGAATAACGCGAAGCGTGAGCTGCTCTTCAGGCGTGGTTTAAATAGCCTTCAAAGTAGTCCCAGGTAAGAAGTTCCCAAGACCACACCAGAGTAAGAAAATAGTCCCTGACATAAAGTAGTCCCCCTTCAGACTTCACATTGGCTTGAATGCTGAGCAGCATTGTCTGCATGAGGTAAGTGAAAGCAAATGAGCCTGGTGCCTATGGCGCCAGGACTGTACCCCGATAGCCCCTAGCCGGGGCTGCTGGGTTTTTCCCAAGTATCTGGATGCCTGCTCCCGGGACAGATGGACCTGGTCCGGATGCCCGGGGGTAGGAATCATGACAGCACTCCCCCCCAAGCCCCCTCCCACGGTCGTTCTTCCTCTTGGCCCCGGTTTGTCTGGGAAGTTCCGATGGAATTTTTTCAGCAGTCGGGGTGCATGAACGTGGTCACTAGGTTCCCAGGATCTTTCTTGTGGTCCGTAACCTTTCCAGTCTATTAAATAAAAAAGTCTTGCGTTAACTATCTTAGGGTCCAGGATATTTTTAACTTCAAATTTGGGTTCCCCATCAATTAGGATAGGATCAGGTGGATTGGTTAATCTTGTCCCGGGTTGGACTGGTTTCAGGAGTGAAACATGAAAGACGGGGTGAATTCGCATGTTAGAAGGTATTTCCAATTTAACGGCCACCGGGTTGATGATGGCCTTAATGGTGTAAGGTCCCAAATATCTAGGGTTAAAAGTCCGAGTTCCTTTCAGGGGTATGTGTTTAGTAGCCAGCCAGACTTGATCCCCAATCTGGTATTGTGGAGCATCAGTCCTATGTTGGTCAGCATTTCTTTTGCATTTCTCTTTTGCCCTTTTTAAATGCTCTGTTGCTTCCTTGAAGGCTTGTGTAATAGTAGAGTGCAAATGATTCACCGCTGGCATTTCCAGGTGTTGGGGCAAATCAAGTTCAGAAGTTCGAGGGTGATGCCCATACATGGTAAAAAAGGGGCTTTGTCCAGTTCCTGAGTGTACAGAATTGTTGTATGCGTATTCAGAAATCCACAGAATGTCCTTCCAATTACCTTCAGTTTGGTGTAGCATGCAACGTAGGTATTGTTCAAGAGTCTGGTTGGTCCTCTCAGTTTGACCATCGGTCTGGGGATAGTGACTGGTAGATAACCTCACGTCGATTTGCGCCAGTTGGCAGCATTTTTTCCAAAATTGTGAGATGAATTGACTACCTCGGTCTGAGACCAATACGGAAGGGAATCCATGTAGTCAAACAATATTTTCAAGAAAATCCTTGGCTAAAATTGCAGCGGACGGTAATCCCTTTAAAGGAATAAAGTGGGCCATCTTGGAAAGAAGATCTACTACCCCTAGAATGGTGTTAAATTCACTACATGGAGGCAGATCAGTAATGAAGTCAAGAGAGAAAGTGTGCCATGGCGTAGGTGAAACATCCAAAGGTTGTAAAAAACCAGCTGGTTTCTTCTTCTGGCTTTTGTTTTGGGCACAGATTCCACAAGATAGCACAAATGATTTAATGTCTTTTCGCCAAGTGGGCCACCAAAATTGTCTCTTAATTTTAGCTTCAGTTTTTGCGACCCCTGGATGTCCTTCAATCAGCACATCATGATAGTTGGAGATGACTAATTCCTGTTGCTCCTTTTGTGGTATGAATAGACGACCTTGATAGTACGGTAGATCATTGATAACTGAATAATCTTGGCCTTTCTTTACCCAGTCCTGTTGGGCTGCTGGATTAAAACATTGCTTGATTTTTGAATGAATGTCTTCTAGAGTTTATAGAGTAGTTATGCCAAGGATTCTTTCTTCTGAAATTATAGGTACAGGTTCCGGGTTCGAGTATGTTTCTCCCATTCCTATTCGGGATAGGGCATCGGCCTTGTCATTTTTACAACCTGGTCGCTAAGTGATCACAAAATCGAATTCTGCAAAGAATAATGCCCGCCTAAATTGACGTGATGATTGGTCCTTGGCTGTCTTCAAATATTGCAAATTCCTGTGATCGGTGATTACAGTGATGGTATGCCTGGCGCTGAGAAGAAAATGCCGCCAAGCCTTGAAAGCAGATTTGAAGGCCAATAACTCTTTATCGGTAACTGCATAGTTTAATTCGGGTGCCGAGAATTTTCTTGACCAGAATGCTACTGGATGAAGTTGGCCGGTTTCCGGATCCTTCTGAGACAGGACAGCTCCCATGGCTAAACTGGATGCATCTGTTTCAACTACGTATGGAAGCTCGGGGCGTGGATGCTTTAAAACAGGTGCAGACGTGAATTTCAGTTTTAGGTCTTGGAAGGCCTTTTCAGCTTCTTCAGTCCACAAGAAGCGCTTGTTCTTTTTCAAAAGTGCTGTGATGGGATCTACAATATGAGAGAATTCAGGGATAAATCTCTGGTAGAAATTAGCGAAGCCAGGCATGCTTTGAACTCCTTTAACTGAACTGGGTGATGGCCATTTGAGAATGGCATCCACTTTTCGAGAGTCCATTCAAACTCCTTTTGGGGTCAGGATAAATCCTAGAAATTCAACTTCTGTGGAATGAAAGACACATTTTTCGAACTTTGCATACAACTTGTGTTGGCTTAATTTTTCAAGGACTGCTCGAACGTGCTTAACATGGTCTGATCTTGAGGAGGAGTACACTAGAATGTCGTCTATGTAAACAACAACGCAGATGTCAATGAGTTTGCGAAAAACATTGTTCATAAAATACTGGAAGGCTGCCGGTGCATTGCACAACCCGAAAGGCATCACCTGATATTCGAATAATCTGTACTTGGTGCGAAAGGCAGTCTTCCATTCATCGCTATTCTTCATGCGTACTAGATGATATGCCCCTCTGAGATATAACCTAGTATAGATACAAGCATCCTTAACTTGGTCCAGTAATTCGGGGATCAGAGGCAAAGGGTATCAGTTTTTTACTGTAATTTGGTTTAATGCGCGGTAATCTATACATGTTCTAAGGTCACCTTCATTTTTAGGTACGAAGAACAGAGCTGAGGATGCAGGAGACTTGGATGGGCGAATGAAGCCATTAGCAAGGTCTTGATCCAGGTATTGTCGTAGTTGAAGGTTTCCAGGCTCCGTAAGGGCGTAGATCCTGCTGAATGGGGGTTGTGCACCGGGTACAAGATCGATCTGACAATCGTAAGATCTGTGAGGTGGTAAAGTGTTTGCCTGTTCTTTCTGAAAAACATCCAGATATTCTTGATATTCCTGAGGTAACTGAACCGGTGGGTTAGTGACTGTGGCCAGGCCCTTGTTCAAGATTTTATTTTGGTAACAGGTGTGTGTACAATCTGGGAAGGTCATCCTCTTCTCTCGCCATTCTATACAAGGATTATGTGTTTCCAACCATGGCATTCCCAGACTTATTTGGAATTGTGGAGCCTTGATCAAGTCAAACACAATGCTTTCTCGATGCCCATCTTGACCCAACAGTGTCATCTCTTTGGTGGAACGAGTTACTGGCCCAGAGGCAATTTCAGTTCCATCAACGGTGGTGATGACATTTGTAGTGGTTCTTTTGCAAAGAGATAGGTTCATCCTTGAAGCCAGTTCTTGATCCATATAGTTTCCTATGGCCCTGCTATCTATGTACACTCTTACTGCGTGCATACGTGATGGCTGCCTAGGATCAATGAGGACCATTGGCACGATTAGGTGCGAGGTCTGAATGTCCTTCTTTAAGCTCGGCAAGCGGACCTCTACGCTTGTCGGGTGTGGTCGTTTCCCGGATCAGACTCTGTTTGACTCTTGTCCGCAGGTCCTAAAACCTTTTTGGGTGGTTTTACCGGGCAATCCCGTAGAAAATGTCCCGAGGCTCCACAGTACAGACGCAAGTGCAACTGACATCTCATTTCTCTTTCCTTCTGAGTTAAAGGTCCCCTGACCCCCCGATCTGCATGGGTTCCGGTGCATCAGTTCCTTTGGGGGTAACATTGGGTTTAACCAAAACTCGATTCTCGAACTTAGCTCGATCCGCCTTTCTATTCTGAAGTCGGTGATCTATCTGGACCACTAAGTCTATATATTCAGCACAATCCTGTGGTGGGTTCACAACTTGAGCCAAAACATCTTTGAGTTCTCCTCGCAGTCCACGATGGAATAATGTAATTCGCTTTACCTCGGGCCATCCTGTTTCCACCACCAACCTATTGAAGGTAGCGATATAGTTTAGTAGATCCTGGTTACCCTGTTGCAGGGACAAAAGTTTGTTATCCAGGTCCTGTCCCTGTGAATGTCGGGCGAATAGTCTTTCCATGCTCAATTGAAAACCCTGAAAGTCACGAAGAAGAGGGTCGTCCTGGTTGACTAGAGGAATCGACCAACCGGCTGCGCTACCACTCAGATATGATAGTACAAAGGCTTCTTTGGCTTGATCATTTGGAAACGCTCCAGGTCTGCATAAAAAGTCCAGGCAGCATTGATTCATAAACACGGCGAACCTTTTGGGATCCCCAGCAAAGCGTTCGGGCAGAGCTAAAGGAATAGTTCCTGGTAGGACTACTTGCTCAGGGTTGCTTGATGAAACAGGAGTTGGGATTCCCCCTAGCCCAGGCAGGGGTGTTTGTCTAGCCTGGCTTTGCAGCGGTTGCCTAGCAAGGTCATCAGTTCGCTCCTTTGACAAAATCAGTTGTCTCCTGAGCGCATTAGTTTCTTGGCGGGCAGAATGTACTTCAGCCCTTAGTTCCCCAAGTAATTGGGCCACTTGGTCAGTTTCTGAGGTCTCCATAACGCTGGGGTGGGAATTTATGGGTAGGCTTCGTGTTCTGTTATGCTCACCTGGCTCCCACAGGGGCGTCGATCGGAACGGGACAGCTGCGGTTTCCACCCACGTGATGCGTAGTGCAGAGATGACAGACTGGACTGGGCCACCTAATCTCGTCTGCTTGACCCGAAGAAGTATTCTCCTGAAAGTGGAGAAAGGGAATTAGCCACCCGTAGATTTGAGTGATAACCTCCTCCCCCCACTGTTCTCCCCTCTAATCACATCCAATGTCTCTTTTTTGATTCTCACCTTAGGTTTTTAAAGGATGAGCTCGCAATCCTGTGTAGAATGCACGGGCGCGTGGATAACCAGTTACTTCACTGGTCCGAAGAAATTGGAGAGTTCCAGAACAATATTGACTCTGAGGTTCCCGTCGAGCAACCGTAAGTATATAGTTCGTAAGAGTTCAAAATGTCTGACTTTCACTCTTGTCCGATTCCTTGCAGCTTGCAGCTTGTCCCTAGAGAAGATTGCCTCGTGCTGCTGGTAAAGTTCAGGTAAGAGTCTGTAGTATCCAACACTGTCCGGTAAATGACGCCTGTATGTAATCTGTTGCTTTCTCCCTTGTTACAGGTGCTGAGCAAACTCCTGGAAAAGCTGGCCATCTCCCAGCTTAGTCTTCACACTGAATTGGTTGGTTGTCTCCATGACCATCAGTCTGGCTTCAGGGCTGCCCGAAGCATGGAAACTGCTCTCCAGAACATACGTGAAGACCTGCTCTCTAATCTTGACTCTAATACCCCCTGTGTCCTCATTTTACTTGATCTCGCTTCTGCTTTTGACACGGTCAACCATTCCATCCTGCTCAACGTCTCTGTGATAGCCTGAATATCACTGATCAGGCCCTGGTATGGCTGACCTGTTTCCTCACTGATCGACCCTCCCAGATAAAACTTGGGTCCTTCCTCTCCTCTATCTCTATCTCTACCTGTGGTGTTTCCCAGGGGACTAACCTCTATCCCTGGCTGTTCAGCAAATACCTGGCACTTCTTGCCCACTGCATTGCTGCTCTCTGCCCCAACTTTGATTGCAATGCAGGTGACACTCAGCTCATCTTCAGGCTTCCTTTCCGCCACCTCTTCTCCTTCTCTTAACTATGACTGTCTGTCAGCTATCCAGGAGTGGTGTGCCACAAACGATCTCTGCCTTAATGCCAGTAGGACTGAGATTCTCCTCATTGGCACACCTGCACCCTCCTTTCCTGCTGCTCTCTGGCCGGCCTCTCTGGGCCCTCTTCCTTCTACCACCTGTGAGGCCAAAAACCTGGGGTCATCTCGACTCCACTCTCTCTTTCTCTCCTCACATCTAGGTTGGACTACTGAAACAAACTCTTTCTATATCTGCCTACTTCTATTCTCCGCCTCTGCAACTCATCCAGAACACGACTCCGAGACTTGTCCTTGGCCTCAAGCCCAGGGATCGTATCTCTCCACGACTTAAATCTCTGCACTGGCTCTCAGTGACTGCAAGGATTAAGTTCAAAACCCTCTGCATTGTCCACAAGGCCTTCTGGTGTCTGGGGCCTCAATACCTTCAACACTCTCTTCCTAAATATCATCCTTCTCGAGCTCTTCTCTCATCCGCCTCCAACTCCCTCAGGGTCAGTCGCTTCTCCAAGCAACGAGTTGGTGGTAGATCTCGTTCTTCAGCTGGGGCCTCCCTCTGAAACAGCCTACCTGCCTCCTTGAAACTTGAGGAGATCCATCTTCGGTTCTGAAAGCACCTCAAGACCTTCCCCTTTGCTTCTGATTTCTCTCTTCCTCTCCCCTGCTGAACTCCCTTCTGAAACTGCACTGGTCACCTGGTTAGCCTCTGATCTTTGGCCCAGGTCCCCTCCCCTGCCAGCTGCTCACCTGCATTGCCTCCCGGTCAACCCTTGCACTTGGGGGCGGTTTCTGTATCCCTACAGTCCCCACCAGCTCCTGATACTTGATGTCTGCACTTACTCCTGCACTTTCCACTAGTTTGTCGCATTCTTACCGATTGTTTTTATTTATTTGTTTATTCTTTACTGTTTATCCTATGTATTGCACGACCCCCGCCCCTTCCCCCGCACTTTCTCTTTCCCCCCAGCCCTGCACTTGCGTGAAATAAATTTAACTTGGCCTAGTAAGATTGTTGTCTTTGTCTTCCCTCTGTTCTCCCCTCCCTTGCCTCGTTGCGCCTTAAAACACTTGTATATAGGCACGTTATAAATGCGATATCATATCATAAATGCCATATCATATACCTATCGACACCCATGCTGGTTTTGCCAATAATGTACTAAAGCCAATGTTAGAAAACATGCCTGGGCTAGCTGCGCCAATATGTGCCAGTATTCCCTTCTAAAGACACCTTCCACTGTTGAAACAGGGGTCACCGGCTGCTACCGAAAGACCTCTGCAGACCTTGCAACGAGACCTTTACAGACCTTGTAACATAAGTGTTGGTTAGGTTAGACTCTAACAAACATACAAATACAAACATTCATGCACACCCGACACCCACCCCCGCATCTCAACATACACAACACAAACATACAAAAACAAACATTCATGCACACCCGACACCCCCACCCCTGCATCTCAACATACACAACACAAACATACACAAACAAACATTGGTGCACACCCAACACCCACCCCCGCATCTCAACACAACACAACACAAACATACACCAGAACAGACCCAACACACAAACAAACAGACCACTTACCGGACGTGCTGGAAGGCAGTCTAGCTGGAACGCTGGAGAGGTCTCTGGCACTACGGCTGGCGTGGGCGTGGCAAGGTTGAAATGCCTTCCGGCATCAAGCCTTACTGGCCACGCCAGCTGTAGTGCTGGCCCTCCATTGGTGCAGCACACACGCACTACGTGGCTCGTAGGAGCTATGTGGTGCTTGTGCCCTGAGCCAATGATTTGTCCATCCCGGAAGAGAAGAGTTTCAAAGTCTTTCCTAATGGAGGGTGGCCGATGCTGCTTGCGGGCCGCACTCCATTAGGAAAGTCTTTGTGCCTCGCGGGCCGGACAAAATGCCATGGCGGGCCGCAACTGGCCCGCAGGCCGTATGTTGTGCACCCATGGGTTAGAGCATGTATCATCCCTCTCGTATCCTTACATGATATGTTGTGCTTGCTCAAATGTCGTGCAACTTTTCTCTGGACTTCACACTGCTGCCCTCACATTCACTAAGAACCCCCACCCTCACATTTTGATTGTTTCATGCACCCTCACACTTGTTTTGCCACCTCTTCGTGGTTATTCAATGATCAGTTCATTCATGTTGCACTCATACATTAATCAATTAATACATCCTTAAACTATCATATGTCCCCAAAATTTTATTCTTTCATTAGTCTTCAAAATCTTTCAGTCAACCCTTCAGCCCCATACTTGAAACATGTATCTATCCTCATAGCCATACATTCACACATCTTCCCTTATAACAAATCATTCATCAATCCTCACATGTGCATTCATTCATCTACCCCTCCTGCACCCACTCTCTCCATTCCCTGTGTGATTTCTCCTTGACATACCCCCATTTGCCAAAGTGAGTCTGGGTGCAAGAACTCAGAAAATATTGTCATCATACAACAGACGAACCTATTGGCTTTGTCACTGCTTCCACCCCCCCTTCCCCCGCCGCCCCCCTTGCTGGTATATTAAATAAAAAAGAAAGGAACAGTGCATAATACTCTGTGCGATAAATACAATCTCACCTGTCTGCTTCCTTGGACTAATCGGAAGTGCAAGTGCAATGCAATGATATAGAAGACCCCAGCATAGTGGTAGGAACGTCGGGAGTGCTTTAAGTGCAATGAAATCACGTTCAATAGTTTCATGAAAGTACACTTAAGCGAGAGAGAACAGTCAGCAGGCAAGGAGCGACTCGCACATGTTTCCTCCCATAGATTTAAGTAAAGCAAGCCTGTGCATGAAACTGGCACCGATAATTACAAATTGGGTACTCAATTTGATTTAATCTAAAGGCAATGGTTATGCAATTGCGGGTAATTTTCCTCATGGCGGATTCCCGCTGAATGGATATTGAATTTTGAGAGGCAACGCGATGCGTGGCAAAGAAACAGAA